>NC_056750.1:710132100-710432100 GCF_019279795.1 Protopterus annectens | reverse complement strand
CCTAGGCTGCCTGTCTGTCTTTATCTTTGCATTTTTTCGGAATCCTGGTAGCTGGATGGCTAACCGACATTTCTGGATAATTAAACCGAGAACCGAAATATTTAGAGGCGAATATATACAAACGATGGATAGTGCGCTGATTAAATAAGGCACAAAACCGACAGCAAGGTATGTCGTAGTCAGGACCTAGACAAGGAATACAGTACAAATGAAAATCTTTGTGAGGTATTTGCTTTCCACAAGTAATGCAATTATTAACTTTTACTGACATTGGTAAGGAGCAAGAAAAAGTTTCCCCAATGAGGTACTTAGCTTTAGTTGAAGACTTCAGTTCTGAAACTCGAAAACAAAAATTTCAGGAGTCTGCCACCTGGCAATTGCGAACTGCTTCTGTTACAGGCACTGCACGGCAAGAAAGACTGGGGTAATGGTGTCGGCTGCATGTTTTATACCCCTGATGACCTGACGTCATGGAAGAAGAGACAGCAACCGACGCAGGACCCAAGACTTTGTTAATCAGGCCGACTGAGGGCTACTGCAAGCAAATAACCCAAATGTAATGACTGCAACAGTGAAACACGAAGAACATCAACCTTTTGACCACCCACTCCATATCGCCATCCAAGAGACTCCTGCAGGACCGAGAGGACAGGGTCGAGGATTTAATGGACTATAAAATAGGATAATTTAAGGCTGAGGAGACCGGTTCCAAGACTGGGGACCGACTCCATATTCGATAATTTTTCGGCTCCAAAATAATCAGCGTAGCTGAAGAGATAGCCTTTTTGGGCCCAAAAGCCTTCGGGTCTGTTGCTGGATCCTTAGCCTGCTTTTTTGATGGTCCAGATTCTGGAACCATGGAAGCAGGTCTCTGTGGACTTGTCAGACCTAGGGGATCGAGACTGATGAGGAGATTTGGAGGAACTCTGTTTTCCTTCTCAAGCCTCAGAGAAAGGAACCTTCAACAATCCCCTATCAATCAATTTATTTTTTCTCTCTAACAAAACTCTGGTACTGAAAGGGAGGCAGCAACAGCAAGACTCCTGCAGATGCACCGCACCCAAACAGTACACACAACTGATGTCCCATCTGTCGGGGACATTTTTTGGCTGTAATGGTCACACTTCTTGAAGCTTGAAAACTTCACTTCTTTAGAATCTTTGGACATAGCTAACCTAACAGTTCTACAATCAACAATAAACACAACAAACTTTTTTTTTTAACAGAACACAAAAAAGCAACTAGGGAGACTAGAGGAGAAGTCTCCAACTCAAACGACAGATTCCTCTCGACAGAGGAGTCTCTAATTTAAACAGCTAATCCTCTAAGAGAAAATGATGGGGATAAGTCCTCTAATTAAAACAGACAGAAAAAGATTTCTCTAACTTAAACCCCTTACACTATAGAAGTGGGTGGCAGGATAGCTTAATATAAAGTATCAACAATAATTCTCTCAAAGAAATTGGGGATAGGGAAAAGGTAACGGCCTAGTGAAAGTATGATGGCCAGCAGCAGCAGTAACACCAACAATACGAGAAAGTCACAAATAGAGAAGTAAACACTAACAGAAACATAAATTAACCAAACACTTTAAGAATTTAGGACAAAAATAGTATAAATGAGGGGAAAAAAGATACCACTTAGACTCAGCTTAGTAGGAAGCACCCAATCTGTTTAGTGGCAAACAAGATCTGGGTAACAGCCAAAGCATGATGGGATAGGGTATTGCCTTGAGCCAGTGGAAGCTCTCAAGCTTTAGTATAGGCCGATTTGGAACTGATTCTTGGTTCCGAACCCAACTAGCAAGAATGAAGGTGAGATAGGACAACATAACATTGACAAGTTTTCCTTTAGCAGTAAATGCTTCAGCTTGTCTTTCAGGCTGCAGCAGAGGGCTACAATTGTCTTTATTCTCTTATACTTCCATGGAGACAAGCTGATAATACACCTATTAAGGATAGAACACCAGGTTCTTCAAGACTAAAAATTAATGATGTCTGAAAACATACAAGCTGTTTTCACATCGGGGGGGGGGGGGGGGCAGTAAAGATCAATTTAAAAAAAAATGGCAGACACCAATTAGTTTAAGCAGAAACAATAATCTTATCAGGGATAACTTCAATTTAAGGTTAACTAGGGCCTGTGTTAGCAGCTGTTTATTTGACACAAATGTTCCCATAAGGAGGGTTAAACTATTTAAAAATGTACATAGTTGTGAGTGTTTGCGTTAAGCTAACAGGCTATAGGGGTCTTCTGGGGGTGAGTTTGTTTTGTTTGAGGGTTTTTATTAAAATCCAATGTCTAGTAAAATGCGACATAGGTTCCAATGTTGACAAAAAAAAAATGTACAGAGGATTAATCTTTTTCTTCTTTCGGCTTTTCCTGGTTAGGGGTCACCACAGCGGATCACCTGTCCGCTCATGATTGGCAGTGTACAGAGGATTAATCTTCCAAGCATTAATGGGTGCATGTATTCCAAAAGCTAGAAACAGACATTTTAAAACACTGCCATATATAACAGGTGGGAATAACGACTTCTTACCATAATGGTGACACTTTCCATATTATCTTGGCATGTGAACAGCCTCAGGTACAGAAAAAAAGGAAAGGATACTTATTATATTAAGAAATGTACAGTGCAAATAGCAATGCTATAGCAGACACTTTTGGAAGGAAATGAGCATATGCATTTGACAAAAAGGATTCAGAATGGATATCCTGCACAGTATCAGGGATAAAGAAAAAGAGGATTACTTATACTTAACAGCTAAATGAGCTTCAGCAGTGACACAAGAAGAAAAATGATTATAATGTCAGATTTGAAGTAATAAGGAGCTACTGTCAAAGGATATGGATTACACCGGCATGTATTTTTATTCCACTTAAGACTGCTATTATGGCACTTACAACAATACGGGAGAAATAATCAACTTTCAGCAGGGAATATTACTTAGAGGAATTTGATTTGCAATAATGAGGATGCATTTTGTGGGTTCTAGAAGGGGAAAATATAATAAAGGAGGCTAGATTTCTTAAGAAATTCATGAAAATACTTGGTATGAAAGATGTGAATTCAGTAGCTGGAACTCGCAGAATTTACATATTATTCTCCCCACGTAAAAACTGGGCTACACTAGACAGATATATTTCACAAGAGCATATACATTTAATTCAGAACTTTGATACACATCCACCAACTATTTCAGATCACGTGCTTAAAAATTACTAAAATAAAACTGCTGGGTAATTAAAGATGAAGCAATGGTGCTTCCCCACCTACCTGTTAAGAGAAGAATTTAAGGAATGGTTAGTGGAAACTATTCAGGAGTTATTAGGGAAGCCGGAAAGCGCTCTAAGTTGTAGCGAGTGAATGGGACAAAATGAAAGTAGAGTTTAAAAACTGGGTAGAAATAAAACAGAGATCTGGTTAAGAAGTAATAAGAATTATTTAGAGGGGATGACAAAGGTTAAAGTACTGCAAATCAAGGTAAATCTTACAGAAAGAGGTGTAATTGCAGAGTGTTTAACAGAAAATAAGGCAGTACCTGGATAATTTGCATGACTTTAGAAAGACTGCTGATAAGCAACTGTTTTTTTTTTTGATAACTCCAGAGCACAAAATTTTGGCACACTGTCTCAGGCAACAAAGTAGAAAGTGTTGTTGCCAAACGTAGGGAGCCTATGACAAGAAAAATAACCAGAGACCCTTTAGAGGTGTGAGATATTTTGGAACTTTTATGAAAATTTGTATAAAGTTTGGAAATCATGAAAGCACAAATGGAAATACTTGTGGAAAACATTAAATATGCCAAGTGTAGAGGCAGATGAAGATCAACAGTCAACATTTAACACAGAAGGAGATGAGAATCATGAGATAAAATGGTGACATATAACCAAGCCGCAGGAAAGTCTCCAGGACCAAATGGTATTCCATTGGAAGTTTGGATGCTAGGACAGAAGACAAAAATCTGGAAGGTTTTAAAAGTATTTTAAAAGAAGGGGAGGCACCAACATACTATGAAAAAAGCTGTGGTAGTTGTAATACCCAACAGTAAAGACCCATTTGATCCAGCTTCATATTGGTCCATTTCAATTTCAGAACATGATTATAAAGTGTTTATGTCAACAATGGCTAAAAGAATGGCAAATGTGATGCCAAAACTGACAGATAAATCTTCACAATCCAATCACAGGTTCATAGCCCTACATTTAGGCACATCAATTGAACCAGGATAAACAGTAAAATTATGTTTATGCTGCCAACACATTTCACAAAACTTTTATTTCATCCTTGTAATCTTCCTTTATTTTTAGTATTTTACTTTTGGATTGGACTGTGAAGATTTATTTCATTTATTTTATTTAATCCTTGTGATCATCCTTTCCTTTTTTACTATTTTACTTTTGCTATTACAGTTTACATGCTTTTCTGAGATTCATTCCAGAATGTAGTTTAACATTACTGTTTTTTTTACCACCTTCAAGAGATAATTGATTTACTTATTCTACTGTCAATGTATGAATCAACGCCAATAAATGTGTAATAGTAACCTTGGGTAAGACAACCATTCCAGGAGTGGGCTTTTGTGAATTCAGTATTTAACATTGTCTACTAGTACAAGTAGGGTCTGTTGCCATACAGGAGGTACTCAAGGTGGATAAATAATGCATTCTGCCCAAGCAAGGCAGTATTTGCCTAGTCAGCACATGCTCTCTCAACTGTGTCATGCAGGGATATGAACCTGGATGTCTTCATAATAAACAACTTAACTTTTAAAGTGACATGGGAGCTTTAAGAAACATCAATGCTGGTATCTTGGAATTAAAAAGAAAGGGAACACACATTTACATAACGCAATAAATAGTAATATGTGAGAATGAAAAACTGAAGTGACTGGAATCAGAAATAAAACACTGAAGGGGGTGGGGCTGCGTACTAAGTTACAATGTGTGAAAAATAAATCGGAGAAGATGCATTAGGAATTATTTACTGGTTTAAGAAAATTACTGCAGACAACATGGATAAATCCTTCAGTTGCAAGAGACAAATTACAAAGAGCAAATGCAGACAATGGTACAATAAGATGTAAATGGCCCAAGACCAAACTCACAAATGTCCCTGATTTTGCAGAATGCTCATGAGTTTTTTAATCTTCCCTTTCACCTAAACCTCATAACTTCTCAGGTAATCAATGGTGATTATTGTTAAGTCCACAATGTGACAGTATAAAAAAATGTTTTTTTACGGTCTTTGCGACAATTTAAGAATTTTGCTTTCTTAGGAATCCCCAACAAATGACATTGGAAGGTTTGCTAAACAATGCGCTACCAATTAGTAGGCAAGGATTAAATTTGAGGACAGAAAAACTATGGTACAGCAAAAATAAGTGTCCCACTGTAAGTAGGTGGATAGTACAAGACAACAATGTATGAACGTTGTCGCATACCATGAGCTATCAATCACAGCAACAAACAGCACAAATTACCTTTGGAGCCTTAACAGATACGAAGGGGAGATCTTTACGGGAAAGGGAGATGAGTTTTAAGGATTACAACTTAGGTATAACAAAAAGTGAAAATTAGTCACTTTAGAAATAAAAAAAAGTAACAGGCACTGAGAATACTGTTCTGCGTGATTATCCCGTTTGTATTTTAAATAGCCAGTGAACAGCAAGAAATGGTAATTAAACCTGACTGACTAAAATAAAGCAGTGCATATGTGAAAACACATGTAAAGTCAATGCACGGACAGGCGCTTAGAGGCTATGATGTAATATTTGCAAGCCAAACACTGCATTGTGGGATACCTAGAGGTACACTAAAAAATCAAGATGCCAGACCCCATGTGGGCAGATTCTAGAATTACATTTAAAAATACAAAAAAAAAGTACAGAGATTCCAAAAGTGATGTTAAAATGTAGGAAACATCAAGACATGATAAAAATAACCATTGTTTTTCATTCTGTGGGTGCGGTTCTCCTCTAATATCTCTGTTACATTTGTAAAGTTAAGTCCCGTTACGGAACTTTCCACTCTGGCCTGTTAACTGCTATCATTGTTAGACATCCGAGCCACTGAAAACACATCCTCCACTTTAGTTTGTGTGTCCATAATCAGTCTTTCATACAAGTTAATCAAGACTTCAACAAAAAGGAGAAAGACACTGAAAAGAATGCTATTCTTTCTAAACTATTTTATCCTCTTCCCTCACATTAGGTTCTAAGATGACTCTTAAATCTCTAGGTTTTCTAGAAGCCATTGTATATGCTTTTAATATAGTTTACAGTGCTTAGTGGAAACCTGGTCAGTTCTTCATACACATGTTCAATACTATAAGTAGAAACAATAAGTTTTACCTTTATCAATGTTCTCCTGTGACTGTTGTGCATGTAAGCCAGGAGCAATCCAATTGACATCATCTCTGTCGGTGGTAAGAATGGAAACAAACTTCTGTAAATACAATTTTTAATAGCCCAAGTATGAACTGAATAAAAGTCAGAAGAGAATCAGTACAGGAAGCAAAGAACCCAGAAACAACCCTTGCCAGGTTACGAAACTAGAAAGTACCCACCTTGAATCTAGCAGCTTAGAGGATTTAACTCTTCCATTTGGAAACCCACACTTCAAAGGAATGCTTAAAATTATGAGGGAAGCTAGGATCAAGTTCTAGAAAAATACTAGGCTAAATGATTCTCCTTATGGTACCAAAAAGAGGAACATGCATCCTAACGAAGGTGGATATGTCCATGGTCCTGCAATGTTTCTTCAAGCTTTTATCTAATGGTCTAGGATATTCTACCATTTAAGTGCTTCTCAGCTGTTTTAGCCTGCTTCCCCTTTTACTTCCCTTAGCATCCAGACCACTTGTCAAACAGCTCCTACATAGTATCCAATACCATTCTAACAAGTTAGTCCCACAAGGTTTAAATACTGAAGTGAACTGGACTTGTATGTCATAATGGACTGCATGCGCCAGATTTTATTAAGGTGGTGTGTTGAAATATTTTCATTTATCCTTTGTTGACTAGGTTAGTTCCACCAGGCTAGTGGCCTCTTCAGTGGAAGCATGAGGTAGTATTTACATTGCAAGGGGAAATTCAGCCAGGGCATTGGACAGCTTCACCTGCTCTTTTCAATAGATACTACCAATCTCAAGTAGATGGTACACTAGTTTAACATCTGAAATGAAGGACAGCAAACTCAGGAGTGCAGCAACTTCAATATTAATCCAATCACCTGGGGTGGGAAGAAACCCCATAGCCTTCTGATCTCTATCAAAGTAGTTCCCTCTTTACAAAGCCCAACACTGGAGACTGGAAGTTTAGGGTGTGAAGATATCAGGGCCATACTATTTTCAAAACACTCTGAATCATTCTCATATGTAGTCTGGCAAGTGGAATTATGAGAATCATAAGATGCCATGAACCTAAAATCCTGAGAAATTCCCAGAATGAAATCTATGACTTGAGTAAAAAAGTTAATCAACAAGTTTAGATACAGGTCCACTTTCTCTTAAACAGTTTTCTGACCAGAGGTATCCAGCAGGCAACCCAGGAATATTATCCTGTGGGACAGCATGAGAGATGATTTTATAAACTCCACTTGAAGCAAAGGCTGAGGAGGAGATTTCTTACTCAAGTAAGAGATTCCTCACACTTTGAAAAAAATCTGAAAATTTAAACAAGTTGTCTCTAAATGAAGAAAATGTGAATACCCTACAGTCTTTCAAAGGGCTAGCACAGCAGCTAGACACTTCACGAATACCTGGAAGAGTTGCTAACCTAAAAAGTAACTGTAATCCAAACACAGGCAATCTTAGAAAATGTCTGAACTCAATGGCAACAAGAATGTGATAAGCATCTTTTAAATCTCTTCTTCTTCTTTTAGCTTTTCCTGGTTAGGGGTCGCCACAGCGGATCACCTGTCCGCTCATGATTGGCAGTGGAGTTTACAGTGTTGAGTTGCCAGCCCACAACCTTCCACAGAAGGCACACACTCACACCTAGGGCCAATTTAGAGTGTCCAATCCACCTACTGCATGTGTTTGGGATGTGGGAGGAAACAAGAGCACCCGGAAGAAACCCATGCAACCACAGGGAGGACATGCAGATTCTGCACACAAGGCAACCCAGCCGAGGATCGAACCGGAAAACCTCTTGCTGTGAGGCGGCAACCAAACCGCTCCACCACCACAGCCGCCCAAGCATTTTTTACATCTAATGTTACCAAATAAACAAAGGAATGACAATTAATGTAGTTTGAAAGAATAACATTTGAGGTTTGGAGCTTTCACATACTGGTTAAAGAAAGGAGAAGTCAAAAATGGGTCCCCAAGGGAATTCCTTCTTTGGCACTAACAACACTCTTAATAAGAAAATCTTTTCCTTTCTGATTGATAGATGCTGGTTATATTGCCCAAAAGAAAGCATTTGCTGAATAACTGGAGGAAATAGGGACATTTGACTTGGATGGTGTAGAGGAATCCCTTGTAAATAAAGGAGACCCCCCCCCACTGCCACTTTTATCCCTTAAGTATTACATTCAGAAACGATTTTTATCTGACAACTGGTTAACATAGAAGAAAATGAAGAACAAGATTCTAGGACAATTTTAAAGGTTTTCCAAGATGGTAAGGAGGAATGCTGCAATAGTCATTCCAAATTGTTGGACTTTACATTTTTCTGAATGGTCTCCATTTTCCTCCTCTGAACTTCTCTGCCACTTTTTCTTGCAAATCTGCAAGCTTGTTGAGACTGCTTGTTCTGATTTTTGTAAAAAGCAACAGAGTTTGAAAAAATGTTTTTTGCAAACTTGGAAAAGGAGGGATGAAAAGTCTGAGTAACCTCTTGAATCAATTTAACTCTCTCATCCAATTGTTTGAGCACCTGAGTGGGGCACGGACCAAACAAAACATTTTTATCCAAAGGAAAGTTTTAAATGTCAGCTTTAATATCCTCAGGAAATTTCAGTGCATGCATCCAAGCATATCTTCTCATAACATAAACAGATGCTGCTCCTCTGGACACTGTATCTGGACAATCAGACACATTTTAAACAATGTCTGGTTACATGGGAAACAGATGCAATTAAAGCATTCATAGATGACTTGCTTATCTGCAGACAGAAAAATGGCAGTATTGCTCCTCATGCTCAAAACAGGTCAGAAAGTTTTAACAGGTGATCTTGGCAGTTGAGAATTCTAAGAGATAAACTGAAAGAATAAATAATTTCCCAAATCTGCCAAAGGCTTTCTCATCCTCATCAGAAGGAGAGGGATTTGTATCAATTAAGTTCTTTCCTGTATAGGTATTTGCAACAGAAATAGCAGTA
The DNA here is from genome assembly GCF_019279795.1 of Protopterus annectens. Classification (NCBI taxonomy): domain Eukaryota; kingdom Metazoa; phylum Chordata; order Ceratodontiformes; family Protopteridae; genus Protopterus; species Protopterus annectens. Next base: position 710,422,770 of record NC_056750.1, on the reverse strand, counting down.
TGATCAGATCTGGGATGAGAAATTAAGTATTTACAAGACTGAGTAACTTTATGAACTCTATCTGCTTTTCTAGGGTCTGCAGTTTGACTATCAGGCATACTGTAGGCATTAAGAGAAAACATGCTCTAAAGCTTGCAAAGGTATAGCAACAGGATATTCAACTAGTACTAAATCATAGTATTTTTTCAAAGAGACTAGACTATCATTGTTAATTCGGTCTAGAAATAGTTTCACAAAAAGGAAAATCCCTCTAGGAGATTCTGAGGAAGCACTTTCATCAGAATCAGAATTTTGTACTTGAGCAGAAAAAGAGATGCTCTTTCCTAGTCCATTCATTGTTCACCCGACGGTGAATCTTCAGAAACCAAGGAAAATGTATGTTATTTACTTCCATAACTACAGATAATTGTTGCCTTTCTCCAATATTGTTCAACCTGCAGGTCTTTGGATACAACACCGGACAATTCCATTAGACTTCAAATTCGCTTGACTCCACCTCGCTTACTGACAACTCCCTGCTCCCCATCTTAATTCTAAGATTGCGTTTGTCCCATGATAACCATTTTCAATATATACTAAAAAAAAGTTCCTGAACCACAGAGAATACAGGACTTCAAAGATAAGGAAAGATGACCTCCATTGTCTAGTCATCACAAAAACGGGAAGTTCGCCATTCTAACCAAAGGAAGGGGGAAGGCTGAACCATACAAAAACAGAAAACACGGATAAGTACATAATTTTCATATCTGATGTTGTGTCAACTCTGCCTGGATTCAACTTGCCATGCAGAGACCCCAGTCATGAAAAATTCCTCTGGAAGAACTAAAAAAAGATATTCCACAATACAGTGGAGCCAAAGGAAGCCCTGGATATAAACTGAATATCCAGCTTATAATACGACACCAACGTTTGGTGACCTAGCAAAGTAGCATCCACTGATATTCTAGAAAAGAAAGCTTTAGAACTTATAGCCTTTGTCAAATGACTCAGACTTGTGTGGAAGAGTCTTGGCCCTCAAAGAGTATGCAAATGAAATACAATCAGATAGGCACTTGGATAAAGTCAATTCAGACACAGGTGAGCCCAGCCTAGATTTTGAAAAAAAAAAAACAAACAAACAAAAAAAAAAAAGACTGGATTTTCTGAAAGCTCTGGCACAGTCCAAATAAAATCTCAATTGCGTACGTAGAGCCAAACAATGCAAAAGGTAGTCAGTCACCTTTATTAGAGAAATTGGGGGAAAAACACAAACCTGAACAGAACTGTTAAGGTTGTTCTCAGAAGCTACCTCTTGCAGAAAAAGGCTCTTATAAAGAGAAACCTTGTCTTTATGGAACACCAATTAAGGATGTGAAGAATCAAGAGCTTGCAACACTGAAGCCCTCCTTGCAGAAGTAACTGCCACCAAGTTTTCCAAGATGAGCTTCAAGTCAGAAGTAGCTGAAAGTTCAAACAGAGGGTCTGCAAGGACTTGCAAAACAAAAGGCAAATCCTAGGGAAGGAGGAATCAGATCCTGAACTGGGGGATGGAGCTTGGAAGTTTTGAGGGAAGCCATAGGCACATTATGCCTATGAATATGAAAGATAAAGTTGGTCACCAATAGCACAAAAGTACAGTTTTGTACCTACCATAAATGTAGATGTTCGAAGATCCACATTGCTGCAGTCCTTACACTTGGGTAGTCCGCTGTCCTCGGTCGGCCCGAATATCAAAGTATAAGGCTGACGTCGGTCAAGGCGCATTTGACTGACATCAGGACGTCAGGGTACAAATGCGCATGACCGACGTCATATCCTCAGTCTTTTCTTGCCCCAGATGTCAGAAGACCCTAAAAAGAAAGGTCAAAACCAAAAGACAGCAAACAACCAACCAACCACCCTAGCACTAAAAATATGTACAATATATACAATATACACCATATTGACAACCCAACCCACACAACCGCCTCTAACTACAGAGGGAAGGAGGGAGGTAAATTGGACTGCAGCAATGTGGATCTTGAACATCTACATTTATGGTAGGTACAAAACTGTACTATGTTCTTCATCTCACATTGCTGCAGTCCTTACACTTGGGTAGAATCCCAAAGCAGAGGTAAGGAGGATGGCAAAACTATAAGGAAGCAGGAGCTGCCAAAATGCCCTGCAAAATAGCAGTGGCAAAACCAGCCCTAGATTTAGAATAAAGTGGAAGGTGATAATGCCTAGAGAAAGTATGCACTGAACTCCAAGTAGCTGCCTCCAAAATATCTTTAGTTGCCACCCCTCAAAAAGCTGTTGAAGTGGCAGTAGCCCTAGTGGAATGAGGCCTAATCCCAGCTGGAATCTCCTTGCCATGATGGGAATAACAGAAAGCAATGCAAAACCCAATCCACTTAGAAATAGTTTGTTTTGACACAGGCTTGCCCTGAGAACTCAAAGCAAAAGAAACAAATAACTGCTGAGACTGCCTGAACCCTTTAGTTCTGTCCAAATAATATCGCAACTGCCTGTGTACATCTAAAGTGTGCAAAATCTTTTCCCCTTTATTTTGGGGATTTGCATAAAAAGTAGGCAAATGAATAGTTTGGTTTAAAGCCACACTAGAAACCACTTTAGGCATAAAGGAAGGATTAGTACGTAAAGATACCCTATCCTTATGGAAAATTAAGAAAGGCTCAACCGCCATAAGGGCCTGCAACTCAGAAACCCTTCTTGCAGAGGTAATGGCCAACAAAAAAACAGTCTTCCATGATAAATATTTCAACTCGGTAGTAGCTGCAGGCTCAAAAGGTTGTAGAGTGAGTTTCTCCAACACAAAATTGAGATCCCAAGCAGGAGTAGGAGCTCTCGTGGGGTCTTATATTCTTTGCCCCTCTAAGAAATTGCTTAAACAAAGGATGAGAAAACAATGGTGGGTCACAATCATAGTGAGCCGAAATTGCTGCAGCATGAACCTTAATAGAAGAGAAGGACAAACCTTTGTCCAGTAACTCAGTAAGATATTGAAGAGCCACACTTAAATTAGGCTCAGAAACATCAAAATCCTTTGCTGCACTCCAAAATAAAAATCTCTTCCATTTATCTGCGTACACTTTCCTTGTACTAGGCCTTCTAGCTTCCAAAATAACATTCAAAACTTGCTGTGGAAGGTGAGACCCACTATGGTTCAAAACAGAATATGCCAGGCTGTTAGGTGAAGAGAGTGAAGCTTGACATTGAGCAAATGACTGTCGTCCTGAGACAACAGGTGTGGAATCGAAGGCAAAGGCCATGGAGGCTCCTACCAGGCTTCTCAGTAATGGGTACCAATGCTGTCGAGGCCAATCTGGAGCTATCAAAATCATCCTTGGTTTGTCCTGTCTGGCCTTGAGTAGTACCTTTGGGAGGAGAGGCAGAGGTGGAAAGGCGTACACATGAAGATTGCTCCAATTGAAAGAAAGAGCATCCACTTTCCAAGCTGTGGGATGAAACCTTTTCGTGCAAAACTTTGGCAGCTGGTGGTTTAGTGGAGAAGCGAACAGATCTATGTCTGGAGTTCCCCATGACACTGTCAATTTCTGAAATACATGAGGATCCAATTTCCACTCGTGGGGATCCATGATTTGTCTGCTTAACACATCTGCTAAGGAGTTCTGTGCTCCCGGCAGAAACCTTGCCTGAAGATTTAGTTGTAAACTGAGAGCAGTCTCCCACAAAATCATTGCTTGCCTGCATAGAGGATAAGAATGTGTTCCCCCTTGCTTGTTGATGTACCACATGACAGTTGTGTTGTCTGTCAGAATCAACACCTGCCCTGGAAGAAGTAAATCCTTGAAAGCTATTAATGCAAACTGGACTGCTAACATCTCCTTCAAGTTGATATGTAGATGTTGGAGTCTGGCAGGCCACTTGTCTTGTATCCACTTTCCATTCAGATGAGCTCCCCAAGCTTTGTCTGAGGCATCTGTCGTTAGAATCTGACTCGCCTCTGGCCGGGTCACAGAGAGTCCCTTGTTTAGGTGACATTCCTGAGCCCACCACAACAATTCCTTTTGAATGCAAGGTATTATTTGAATGACAGTGTCCAGATCCTGGCAGTGCTGTGTCCATACATTTTTGAGATACCATTGTAACTTCCTCATATGCAGTTTGGCATTGGGAAGCACCAGAATACAAGATGCCATGAACCCCAAGGCTTGAAGGACTGTCCTTGCAGTCAGCCTGGACTGATGAGACAATTGATGAAAGTAAAGGGAAAGATTCTTTTGTTTGTCCGGGGTCAAAAAGGCCATCTGGGATGCTGTATTCAGTCTTACACCCATGTCCTGAGAGGGTACTAGACTGGACTTTATTTCGTTCACAGAATACCCCAGGCATCTTAGCACTGCTATCACATATTCCAAATGATGAAGAAGCTCGTCCCTTCCTTGAGCCAGAATCAGGCAATCGTCCAAATAAGGATAGATCTGTATTCCTTTTAGCCTGAGGAAAGCTATCACTGGAACCAGAACTTTCGTGAACACTCTGGGCGCAGTAGATAAGCCAAAGGGCAATGCAGAGAACTGATAATGAGAAGTCCCAGCCCGAAAACGCAAATACTTCCTGCAACTCAGTCTGATAGGAACATGAAGGTAAGCCTCCTTGAGATCCAAAGTTACCATCCAATGATCTTTGCCCAGCAGAGGTAAAAGCTGTTGTAACGTCAACATTTTGAACTTGGGAATGTCCAGATAAGTGTTGAGGATAGATAAATCCAAAATTGGTCTCCACGTGTTCCCTTTCTTTGGTACTAGGAACAGGCGAGAATAAAACCCTAGGCCCACTTCTAGCATAGGGACCGGCTGTATGGCCCCTATTTGAAGCAACAGAGAAATTTGTTTGTGAGCCTCTATTCTTTGCTGAGGAGGAACGTCTGGCATGCCTTTGAAAGGAGGCAAGGTATGGAAATAAAACCTGTAACCGTGGTGTATGATGTCCAATACCCATCTGTCTTGGGTAATTAAACTCCAATTTTCCTTGAAAAGTGCCAACCTTCCTCCCAAAGGTGCTGCCAGGCGAGCAGGCTCTGGCAGCTGAAAAGGTAGGTCATTGGGTCTGTTTACGAAAGGACTGACCCCTGCCCTCACCAAGACTGTGCAGGTGAACTTCCTGTTCTAGGCCTGAAAGAGCCCTGAGCTCTGCCCCTACCACGTCTAGACCTACCCCTAGACTGGGAATCATAAGAAGGATACGTCCACCCCTTGGTAGGCCAATTTCTACTAAACTTGGAGGCTGAACCTGCAAAAAATCTTTAACAGTCTGCATAGACTTAGCCTTGTCTTCCATTTTCTTTAAGACTGACTCAACAGGAGTACCAAACAACACATCAGATTGTAAAGGAGCATCTAAAATCCTTGTCTTAACATGGTCAGATAAATTCTGATCCCTCAGCCAGGCGTGCCTGCGAAGAACTGACCCAGTGGCAGCCACCCTAGACGAGGCCTGTACAGCATCAAAACCACATTGCAAAGAATGCTTACCCACCTGTTCAGAAACATGTACTAAATCTTGTAACTCTTTACACTCAATACCTTCCGCCAGAGCATCTACCTTAGACTTCAATTGTGAAAGGAGATAGTTTTGGTATTTCAACATGTGAAACTGGCAATTCAAAGCCCTCATAGCTAGGGTGGAAGAAGTATAAACTTTCTTTCTCCGTCTATCCAAAGCCCTGGCCTCTTTATCTGGAGGAACCAGATTTTTAACAACAGAAGCCTTAACACCTTTAGGCCCCTGACTAACAGTTTCTGGGTCTGCCCTAGGACTCTTAAAAAGATACTTATGAGCTTCAGGCACCCTGTAATACCTATCCGGTTTAACAGGAGCAGGGGGCAAAGAATCAGGATTAAGAGAAGCCTCTGCAAAAACATCTTCCACCACATCCAGAACAGGAGGTATAGCCAAAGGCCTATGCTGGGGTAAAAACAAAAATTCCCTAAGCCTTTTCCTGGAATCAGAGAAGTCCTGACCTTCCCACTTAAAATGCTCCCTCATGGAATGAAGGGTCTCTGAAAAAGAAAAATCCTCAGGAGGAGAAGCAGAAGGAGTAGAATCATCCACATCAAAATCAGAATAAGGAGAATACTCCTGCAAGTCTTCAGCCGAAGACTCTGAAACATCCGAAGCCTGCTCAAAACTCCCAAGCTCAGGTTCCACCCTAGGCCTTTTATCAGGAGGGGGCATAGAACCTCTAATCAAAGTAATCAAATCTTCTGCCATTTTAAGCATATGCTTCTTGGGCACAGTCCCTGAAGAACTAGGGGAGACACCAACTGAAGCTAAACCTGGCCTGCCCCTGGGAGAAGCCTTGGAAACAGAAGGAGAGGGCCTAACCACCCTAGGAAGGGAGGGGAGTACAGTAACCTGAGAAGCCCCTTCAGCCTGGCCTGCCTCCTGAGAGGCCACATCTTGCAATAACAAAGTCTCTCCCTGGGACTCCAAAGAAACCTCTGGCAGAACCACCGGCTCCAGCGAGACCTCTAAAGAACCGGCGTCCGGTACGGACGGTTCTTCTAGCCTAGGCTTAGCTGCTTTGTCCTTGCGCTTCTTGAAGAAGCGGGCGTCGGAGCATCCGGCGGAATTTTATAATTGCACCGCTTCCGAGACTAACCTGGCACAATCTAACCTTCTCTTTATAGTGCGCTTGTTAAATCTAGCACAAGAGCGACACCCAACAACGTCGTGCTCAGGCCCTAAACAAGGAATACACAAAGTATGATAATCTCTATGCGGTATCTGTTTCCCACAAGAAATACAGTTATTCACTTTTCTGACATCCGGTAAACCACTGAGGCAAGAAAAAACTAAAATATTCCCCAACAGGGTACTTAGCCAACTTTGACTCGGTCTGAAACTCCGAATTCGAAAAATTTCAGAACGCCGAACGGCACTTGCAACGCTGCTTCTGCATCGGACCATGCGGCAAAAAAGACTGGGGATATGACGTCGGTCATGCGCATTTGTACCCTGACGTCCTGATGTCAGTCAAATGCGCCTTGACCGACGTCAGCCTTATACTTTGATATTCGGGCCGACCGAGGACAGCGGACTACCAAAGTGTAAGGACTGCAGCAATGTGAGATGAAGAACATCTGTAGAGAAACTGGAACCTCACTGAAACAACTCAGCAAGGAAATCCAAGATGGATTCCAAAGGGGCTGAGAAATGGTAGAGTCCCAGAGATTCTGCCAAAAGAACAAACTTTCTCCATTTACTGGAATAAACTTTTTTAGTAGACTTCTTTTGGGATGAAAAGAATATGTGAACAGCAGCCTGCAAAAGCATGGGATTTCTGAGCATCAAGAGACCTGGAGAAACCATGCAGTTAACTTAAGGGACTTAAAGTTTGGATGATCCAGACCTGCAAGATGAGGAACGGGATCCAGTACCCAAGGGAGTGGTATTGCAGAAGAGGCCAAAGGAAAAGAAACCACACCAGTCAAGGCCAACAGGGGCTATGAGGATCATGGTAGCTCTGCAGCAGGCTGCATTCCAAAGAAAATTTACCGTCAAAGGGACTGGGGGGATAAGCATAAAGAAGCCCAAAGGGGACAAGCAAACATTATTGGGTGAGTGTCCTGAAGTGGGAACTAAGGTGTAAAAGATGCTGCATTTCATGCTGAATGGGACAGCGAATAGGTTACAACACAGAGTACCACAGCACCAAAAACTCCAAGCTGCAACCCTCAGATTTAGGGACCACTCGTGACGTAACAAAATGCTCCCACTGAGGGTGCTGGCCAGAATGTTGGATTTACCAAAGATGCACATTGCTACCAGAAACCGCTCATTGCCAAACCTTATGGCTTCCCAACAGACAGGATATGAATGTGTTCCTCCATCTGTTGAGAAACCAGACAGCAGACATATTTTGTCTGTGTGTATCACAATCAGACATCTGGGAAGGGCATCCTGAAACGTCTGCAATACAAGATTGCTCTCATCTCCTGAACACTGATGTGAATAAGGGCTCCAGCAGAAGACCATGACCTTTGAACCATCCTCCCTTTGAAATGCCCCCCCCCCCCAGGGAGGCGTCTATGGTGACTGTGGCAGAGGGAGGTGGAAGAACAAACTGTCGCCCACTGGTGACTAAAGGGGACTGCAACCAACAATGAATCTGGATGACACACCATCACCCATATTGGAAAGTCCACTGGATGGGTAAGGAAAGACCAATAAATGGCCAGAGTCCACTGCAGAGCCCTCAAATAATATATGGCTAAAACAACCAACTATATGGACAGTGTCATATGACCCAGGAGAATTAAAACTGCGTGAGCCAGAGGCTTTAAGGTTACAAGCATTGACAAGGCCCGAGCAAATAGGCTAAAATCTCTGAACTTGGAAGCTTGGCAATTTGATTCACTGCATCCAGGTGGTAACCTAAAAATTCTAAAACCTGAAAAGGCAGAAGGCTCGACTTGGGATAATTGACTGAAATGCCTAAGTGGTAGCACAGTTGGAGTAAGGTATCCCTAGATGTGACCAATGATGCCCTTGTGGGGGTAGTGAACAGCCAATCGTCCATGTATGTGGTAGTGAAGAGCCAATCGTCCATGTATGGAAAAACCTGGGATCTCTGCAGCCAGACCCAGGCTGTTGACCATTGTCACGTACTTGCTAAACACCTGGTGGAATGTGGTGAGAAAATGGCAGGGCCTTGAACTGGTAATGTCTGGGCCCAGCAGGAAGTGTAGGAACCTCTGGATTGCCTATCTTGATATGATGGTAGGAGTCCTTTAGATCTATCGAGCACATAAAATCGTCCTTCCCCAGAAGGGGTAAAATGGACCGCACTGTGATCATCCAGAAAGTACAGTTGTGTACACTTATCATAAATGTAGATGTTAGAGTGTATTCACTTTTGCAGTCATTACATTTAGGTTATCTGTTTGCAGGTAGCCCTCAGTCGGCCTGATTAACAAAGTCTTGGGTCGTGCATCAGTTGCTGTCCCTTCTTCCATGACGTCAGGTTGTCAGGGGTATAAAAACATGCAGCCGATGCCATTACATCAGTTTTTCTTGCCCCAGATGTCAGGTGCCCCCCTAATGGGAAGCAATTAAATATAAAATTACAAAGATATACCTCCAACAAAAAAGCAAATACACCAAAAAGGCATTTAAGCATAGTAAAGGAAAGCAGAGGTATAGCCAAAAGAAGTTAGGGGGCTGGAGGGAGGGTAACCAGGACTGCAACAGTGAATACGTTCGAACATCTACATTTATGGTAAGTGTACACAACTGTACTATGTTCTTCGCGTTTCACTGTTGCAGTCATTACATTTGGGTACATTCCCAAAGCTATGGCTGGGAGGAGGAATTTAGATAGCATTAGGACAAGCTATAAGGCCCTATAAGACTGCAGTGGCAAAGCCAGCTCTGGATTTAGAGAAAATTGGCAAATGATAATGCTTGGTGAAAGTATGTACAGAACTCCAGGTAGCAGCTTCTAGGATGTCCATGGTAGGGACGCCTGTGAGAAAGGCTGTAGAGGTAGATGCAGTCCTGGTGGAGTGAGGTCTGATCCCCTGGGGGATAGGTTTTCCATGGTGCTTACAGCAGAAATGAATGCAATGGCTTATCCATTTAGAAATGGTTTGGTTTGAAATAGCCTTCCCCTCTGCCCCTGCAGCAAATGCCACCGGCAGTTGTTCAGATTTCCTTTCAGGTTTAGTGCTGTCCACGTAGAATCTAAGTGTTTTGTGCACATCTAATGAATGCAGTATCCTTTCCCCTTTATTCCGTGGATTGGGAAAGAAGGTTGGCAAATGGACTGATTAAGAGCCACATTGGATACCACCTTGGGCATGAAGGATGGATTGGTTCTGAGGGACACCCTGTCCGCATGAAAGATGATGAAAGGCTCCACTGCCATAAGGGCCAGTAATTTAGATACCTTCCAGCTAAAGTGATTGCTAAAAGTAAAGCTGTTTTCCAAGAAAGAAATTTTAAGTCTGCAGTAGCAGCTGGCTCGAAAGGAGGTAGAGCGAGTTTCTCCACGACAAAGTTAAGGTCCCAGGCTGGGGTTGGAGCTCTCCTGGGTGGTCTCAAATTTTTAGCCCCTCTGAGGAACTGCTTAAGCAGTGGATGAGAGAAGAGGGGAGGTTCTGTTTTATAATGAGCTGAAATGGCTGAGGTGTGGGTTTTAATGGAGGAAAAAGACAGGCCCTTGTGAAGCATCTCAGTTAAGTATTGTAAAATCTGAGGTAAATTGGGCGCTGCTGTGCTCACCCATTGAGACTGGTTCCAGGCACAGAATATTTTCCATTTTTCAGCATAAGAATTTCTAGTACTAGGCCTCCTTGCCTCTAAAATGATAACCATTACAGGTTTGCTGAGGGATGGTAAAGGAGAGATTAAGTAATTAGCCAGGCTGCAAGGTTCAGTGTTAGAAATTGAGGGTGCAGAATCTGATTCTCCTGCTGTAACAGCAGGGAAGGAGTCTGAGGCAGGTGCCATGGAGATAACAGTGACAAACTGCACAGAAGGGGAGTACCAGTGTTGGAGTGGCCAGTCTGGAGCAATCAAAATCATTCTTGGTTTGTCCGGTTTGATTTTTAGTAGTACTTTGGAGAACAGCGGCACAGGGGGAAAGGCATAGACTGATAGGTTTTTCCAGTTGAAGGACAGAGCATCCACTTTCCAGGCTTGTATGTGGGGAGTCCTTGTGCAAAATTTGTCCAATTGGTAGTTCTGGGGAGAGGCAAACAAGTCTATATCTGGGCTCCCCCATTTGTTTGTCAACATGTAAGTCCTTGGTTCCAGTTTCCACTCGTGTGGGTCCATGAGGTTTCTGCTTAGTCCGTCTGCCAGTGTATTTAATTTTCCTGGCAGGAATTGAGCTTGTAGGTGCACTTGGTAGGTCAAGGCTGTGTTCCACAATGCCATGGCTAGTCTGCAGAGGGGGTAAGAATGTGTACCCCCCCTGCTTGTTTATGTACCACATAATAGTGGTGTTATCCATCTTTACCATTAGTTTTCCTGGAAGAATGTGGTCCTTGAAGGTTGTCAGAGCATTCTGTACAGCTAACATTTCTTTATGATTGATATGCAGGTGCATTTGACTTGGGTTCCATTTGATCTGAATGCACTCCCCTGCCAGGTGAGCCCCCCATGCATAATCTGATGTGTTTGTTGTTAGGATTTGGGCAGCAGGGGGTGGTGTGAAAGTTAGTCCCTTGTTTTGGTGGCAGGCCTCTGCCCACTAAAGGAACTCTAGGCGTAGGCAAGTTATGATAGGAATCCTTGTTTCTAGGTCCTTAGAATGTTGACACCATAGGCTTTTTAGATACCACTGTAGTTTCCTCATATGCAGTCTTGCATATGGAATTAGAAGAATGCAGGAGGCCATGAACCCCAAAGGCCTGCAATATTTGTCTTGCAGATAGCAGGGTTTTTGTGGCCACTTGTTTGAAGTAGGTTGTCAACTGAATTTGTTTCTCTGGTGTGAGGTAAGCCATCTGGGAAGTTGTATTCAAGCTTGCTCCCAGGAATATAATTTGTTGACAGGGTACCAGTTGCAATTTCTTTTCATTTATGGTGTACCCCAGACAAGTTAGAACCCTTTGTACAAAGGCCACATGATAGAAAAGTATGTCCTGGCTTTCTGCCTGATTAAGACAATCATCCAGGAACGGGTATATTTGAATATTTCTTTGCCTGCAAAATGCAATAACTGGAGCTAGGCACTTTTTGAATACCCTGGGCGCAGTAGATAAGCCAAAGGGCAGTGCAGAGAACTGATGGTGCGTGTAGCCTGCTTTGAAACGTAGGTATCTTCTGCAAGATTCCATGATTGGGATGTGCAGGTATGCTTCTTTTAAATCTAGTGTTGCCAACCAGGCATCTTTGCCTAGCATAGGAAGTAATTGGTGAAGAGTCAGCATCTTGAATTTTGGAATCTCCAAAAAGGTGTTTAGAGTAGGTAAGTCCAGAACTGGATGCCATGATTTGACTTTTTTGGGTACCAGGAAAAGTCTTGAATAGAAACCTTGTCCCTTTTCCTCTTCTGGTACTGGCCATAAATTGTCTTTTCTGGGTACCAGGAAAAGTCTCAAGTAGGAACCTTGTCCCTTTTCCTCTTCTGGTACCAGTTGAATAGCCCCCATGCTTAAGAGAGAACGTACTTGTTTTTGGGACTGTGTCCACTGATTTGGGGGTAGGTCCGGCCACCCGCTTGGTGTTGGCAAAGTGTGGAAGTGAAATCTGTATCCCTGGGACACTATATTTAAAACCCATTTGTCCTGGATAATGAGTTCCCAATTCTTTGCATGAAGAGCAATCTTTCCCCCCAAAGGGACAGTCAGTTGATAAGTGCTTGGAAATTTTAAAAGGAAGTCATTGATACAGTTTACCATAGGGGGGAGTCTTATTCCCAGATTTGGAAGTGGAGGCTCCCCCACTGCTTAGTTCTGTGTCCCCCACGGGACTGAAACCTGGGGGGGTTTGCTGTGTCTGGGTTTGGCTTGAGAAGACCTGGAAAGGACAAATTCTTACAGGGACAGTGTCTACTAAATCTAGGAGGCTGAACTTGTAAAAAGTTTGCAAATATTTAGCTTTATCTTCCATCTTTTTAAGAACTTCCCCAGCCTTGTTGCCAAACAGGTGGTTCTGATTTAAAGGAGCATCCAACAATTCAGATTTAACATGATCAAGCAGAAATTTGCTCCTTAAGCCAAGCATGCCTTCTGAGCACAGACCCAGTAACAGCAGCCCTGCAAGAGGACTCTAATGAATCAAAACCACATTGCAAAGTATGTTTAAAACTTGTTCAGCAGAATGCATTAAATCCTGTAATTCTTTATTTTCCAGAGTCAGGAATCAACATTTTCTGTTTAAGCAGTCCAATAATATGTTGCTGATACTTTAACATATGAAACTGGCAGTTTAAAGCCCTAATGGCCAAGGCTGCAGAAGTGTAAACCTTCTTACCCCATCTATCCAGCACCCAGGCGTCTCTATCAGAAGGGGTAAGATTTTTAGCAGTAGAAGCCTTAATGCCCTTGGGCCCCTGAGAAATAGTCTCTAGATCTGAAATAGGATTTTTAAAAAGGAACTTGTGGGACACAGGGACCCTGTAGTATCTGTCAGGTTTTCTGGGAGCAGGAGGCAAGGAATCAAGGGCCAAACTAGATTCCGAAAAAGCATCAACAATGTCTAGTACAGGAGGAATAGTTAAGGCCTATGCTGAGGTAGGAGAAGGAAATCCCTAAGCCTCTTTTTTGAATCAGAAAAATCCTGGATTTTCCAGTGGAAATGCTCCCTTAGAGTATGTAAGGTTTCCCCAAAAGAAAAATCCTCAGGAGGGGAAGCCGAGGAAATGGAGTCCTCTGCATCAGAATCTTCATAGGTAGATAAGGGCAAATCCAGATCAGAAGAATCAGAAAAAACAGAACCCTGATCAAAAGATTCATAATCAACTTCAGTCCTAGGCCTCTTAGAAGGGGGGGGGGGTTGGCTACCCCAGATTCGAGTTATTAGATCTTCAGCCATTCTTATAATTTGTTTTTTAGGCATAGAGGCCTGAGCATGTGGCCTGGGCGTCGGTTTTTTTAGGCATGGATCTAGATTTAGGCCTAAGTGAAGGAGGAGGCGTCGATTTAATATGCAAGTCCGTGGGCCTGAATACACCCTCAGAAGTGGGTGCCTGCACAACGGCTCCGGACCCATCCAAGGTAGAGACATCCGCAGGTTCCATAGTTGAAGCATCTCACAGCATACCGGACTCCGAATGGGTCTCAGTAGAGGCCTGCGAATCAGAAGTAGTGGGTATCAGGGGCTGCAAAAGCACCTCACTGAGTACCGGCAAACTGGTGACTGGCTTAGGAGAAGCATCGTCGGCAGTTTTGGACCTCGGCGGCCTGCCTGTCTATCTTTGCGTTTTTTTTGGAATTCCAGTAGTTGGATGGCTAACCGACGATATTTCTGGATAATTAAACCGAGAACCGAAATACTTAGAGGCGAAAATATACCAACGACGGATAGTGCACTGATTAAATAAAGCACAAAACTGACAGCAAGGTATGTCATGGTCAGGGCCTAAGCAAGGAATACAGTACGAATGAAAATCCTTATGACATATTTGCTTTCCACAAGTAATGCAATTATTAACTTTTACTGACATCGGTAAGGAGCAAGAAAAAGTTTCCCCAACGGGGTACTTAGCTTTAGTGGAAGACTTTGGTTCTGAAACTCGAAAACGAAAATTTCAGGAGTCTGCCGACCGGCACTTGCGAACTGCTTCTGCTTCTGGCACCGCACGGCAAGAAAGACTGATGTAATGGTTTCGGCTGCATGTTTTATACCCCTGATGACCTGACGTCATGGAAGAAGGGACAGGAACCGACGCAGGACCCAAGACTTTGTTAATCAGGCTGGCTGAGGGCTACCTGCAAGCAGATAACCCAAATGTAACAACTGCAACAATAAAACACAAAGAACATCTTTTTTCATGAACTGATGCAGTCTGCTTAAATCCAAAACTGGCCCATGGTCCATGCTCTTTTTTGGTACTAAAAAGAAAATGAAATTCACCCCCAGATCCTTGCTGGTCTAATGGGACCTCTTGAATGACTTGATTTGCAAGCAGCTAGTGAATCTCTACAGCTGCATGCAAGTCTCTGACAGAGTGAAATATCTGGGAGTTGCTTTTGACAAAAGTTTGGAACCTCTGAAAAGGGAATGTAGTAAGCTTTGGATATACTTCAACATCCATGCGTCCAAAATGATGGCCTTCCAAGCTTTTTGGTGTATAGCCAAATGATCCCCAATTGCCTCCATAGTAGAAAGCTGGGCAATCCTTGCAGGTCACTGAAAGAACTCACCAGAAAAAGACCCATGGAAACAGAGATTCTACAGACCACCCCAGCCCCACATGGGGCATCCATTATGAGCTGCCCCAAATCAGGGAGGTACTCTCTGAAAGAACATCCTGATAAGATTGCTGAAACTTTCTGAAAACAAGGTGCTTACCCCCCCTTCTGATTCCTTGAAAAGGTCTGTTGAGGGATGGATGGCAAAGTGCACTCCAATGACAGACAGCATCCTTCCACATTTGTTCACTCCTTGTTAGAGTATCCTTAACTTTTGGCTCAACAAGGAACAGCCATCAAAAGGGCCACTGAAAGTATGCCTTGAAATCTGCAAAGTTGCATAAATGCATCCAAGCATGGAGCCACACTGCAATTCCGGAGCCAGACACTAAAGATGCACCACTGGCCACATTTAAAATGATCCTGATGGAAAACAAGGTGGACAACTGAGTCTCCAGCATCTTCTGAGTCTCTGGTGACTGCTGTGGCTTGACACTTCAGATAACAAGTCACTTTGAAGTTTTGTTAAGTGTGACAAAGAATTGAGTTTTCAGCACAAACATGGCTGAGGCACAGGAGTGCTTCTCTAAACAATCCAAAGCACGAGACTCCCTGTTCCGCAATATCATCAATGGCTGGAGTCTTACTCCAGTGCGGCTGTTCCTTGGAGGTTGCAAGAATCTTATCCAACTTGTTGGAAATAAGCTCCACTGTGTTGGGTTCCTTCCACACATTCCGGGACACTAGATCTATGACTGCATTCAAAAAGGGAACCACCCAAGGTGTGGATGTGCCTACTCTGAAGGCCCCCAAAAATACAGAACATCCAGACAGGGGGCTTCAGTGGTCCATCCTCCGAGCTGGCGAAGCATCTCCAAGAAGTCATCAAAATCAGTTTCATCCAGCAGACAAAATCCTCTCCTTCCTTGAGGTCAGTATCCTCCTTCAGAGACTCCTCCAATGAGTCAATGTGTTTCCTGTTACAACTCCTCTTCCCCAAAACCTTCCACTCTGGTGAATACAAAGTGAAAGGGAATAGATTGGAAAAGTACAGTTTTGTACCTACCATAAATGTAGATGTCCGAACTGGATAGCATCTGCAGTCATAACAGCTGGGTTGTCCTGTCGTCAGGCAGCAGCCCGTCAGTCGGCTGTTAAAGTCGTCCGTCCGGCGGCTGATAATAAACTCTTCATCCGGCGTCATCTCTGTTGGACGGGTATAAGGCATCAGGCATCAGCCCATTTTCCTCAGTGTTGTTGCCCCCCCAGATGAAGCCCTCCTCCTGAAGGCTAAAATTTGGATATAGATGTGTGTTTCCAAAAAGGATAGAGAGGTAACAAAAAAAAAGCACATGTATACATATATACAAACAAATACACCATAAGAGACCCCCCAAGCTAGCTATAGGGAGGGAGGTACCCCTAGGAGTACTCAGGGGGGGGAGGAAGGAGGATGAGTGCTGACTAGATGCTCAGTTTGGACACATCTACATTTAGGTAGGTACAAAACTGTACTATGTCCTTCATGGATGCATCTGCAGTCTCTTGCTAACTAGTAGAATACCATAGCCAACTAGGGGGGGAGGATATAAAATGAGAGTTGGTGAGTTTAGGATCCCTTGCAGTACAGCAGTGGCATATACCTATAAATTATGGATCTAAATATAGATAGCAAATTAATTATTTTGGCAAATGTGTATGGAGGGGAAGTCAAGTAGCACTCAATAATGTCTTTATGGTAGCCACCTCTAGTAAGAAGCTGGTAGTGGCTTGTGCCCCTTAGAATGAGGTTCTCTGGAATTGTTTGGTTGTTTTGGATGGAAGATATAGTAACAATTGCAATTTCTTTGGAGATATCCTGTTGCGTCTGTTTGGAAATGTCTTTTTTTTCCTCTCTTCCCTGTTCTTAGGCCACAAAAAGTCTCTCAAAGTGTCTCTGTCTTTGTTTAGGTATGCACAATGTCGTGGCTGCAAATGTAGTATTCTTTTAGGTCCCTTTATTTTCCCCTCTGTTTTGTGGGTTGGGTGGTAGGGATAGATGGGTGGATGGTCTGGATTTAGGAAAGATTAGGAAGGGTTGCACTGCCATTAAGGCCTGTAGTTCTGAAACCCTCCTTGCTGAGTGATGATTGCCAGAAAAAGCAGTTTTCCATGACACAGGTGTTGTAAGTCTGCTGTTGCTGCTGGCTCAAGGGTGATAGTGTCAGTTTTTTAGTGCAGTTTAAGTCCCAAGCTGGTAGGTAATGGTGGTTTCCTTGGAGGTACATTTTTGATTTCTCTGAGAAGAAGTCTGAGCAAGAGTGTGTGAAAAAAGGAGGATCTTAACCTTCCGCCTAGTGGGGCTGCTATTTGTTCCCTGGTGGCGGTTTTAGGAGAAGTCACCCCCATCTTGAACGCCTACTGATGCAGGTTATCCAGAAGCAGACTGATGACTAGTCACAGACACAGATGAGAAAGATTAGGGAAACAGTCTGGAGAAACCAGACCCTTCTCTCTTGATAAGAAAACATCCTCTCTACAACAACGAAGGCTGAGGTGAAAGTTGGCCTCTTGGGGCTGAGGGTCCTAGCACCCGAAGATACAAGAGACAGCCTCCATCCAGAAAAAGCCACAACTAGCCCAAGTACTGAAATCAGAGCAGAGCTGGCCAAAGCCCCAAGTGGAAGAGATGATCCTGAAGAAGGGATAGTCATCCCTGGACCAGAGAAGTACAATTGTGTACACATACCACAAATGTAGATGTTCGAGTGTATTCACTGTTGCAGTCATCAAATTTGTGTTATCTGCCTGCAGGTAGTCCTATACCAGAGTCTTCGGATTTCTGCGTCAGATGCTGTCTCTTCTTCCATGATGTCAGGTCGTCAGGGGTATAAAACATGCAGCCGATGCCATTACATCAGTTTTTCTTGCCCCAGACATCAGGTTCTCCCACAACAGGAAACAATTATATGGTATGGTACACCCCCATCAAAAAGCAAATACACCAGAAAAAATAAATATACCAAAGAAGGAAAGGTAGAGCCAAGTGAAGTCAGGGGGCGAGAGGGAGGGTAACCAGGACTGAAACAGTGAATACACTTGAACATTGACATTTATGGTAAGTGTACACAACTGTACTAAGTTCTTCGTGTTTCACTGTTGCAGTCATCACATTTGGATTGATTCCCAAAGCTAAGGAAGGGAGGAGGAAGTTAAAGAGCATTAGGGCCAGCTGTTAAGCCCTGGAAGACTGCAGTGGCAAATCCAGCTCTGAATGTAGAAACGATAGGCATGTGGGATAATGCTTGGTGAAGGAATGTACAGAGCTCCAGGTAGCAGCTTCTAGGATGTTCCTGGTAGGGACTACTCTCTGAGACAAGCCGCAGAGGTAGATGCAGCCCTGGTAGACTGTGATCTTATCCCATGGGGTAGGTTTTCCATGGTGCTTGTAGCAGAAATTAATGCAATGGGCTATCCATTTGGAAATGGTTTGGTTTAAAACAGCCTTCCCCTCTGCCCCTGCAGCAAAGCCAGCTAGCAGCTGTTCAGATTTTCTGAGAGGCTTAGTCCTGTCCAAATAAAATCTAAGTTGTCTGTGCACGTCCAGAGAGTGCAGTATTCGTTCCCCTTTGTTTTGTGGATTATGGAAAAAAGGTAGGCAAATGAATAGAGTGATTTAGGGCCACACTAGACACCACCTTGGGCATAAAGGAAGGATTAGTCCTGAGGGAAACCCTGTCTGCATGGAAGATAATGAAAGGTTCCACTGCCATGAGGGCCTGTAATTCAGACACTCTTCTTGCTGAATTGACTGCTAGAAGGAAGGCTGTTTTCCAAGAAAGGAATTTCAATTTTGCTGTTGCGGCTGGCTCAAAGGGGTGTGGGAGCTTTTCCAATACAAAGTTAAGGTTCCAGGCTGGAGTGGGAGCTCTCCTGGGGGGGGGGGGGGTTCTTAAAGTTTTTGCCCCTCTAATGAATTGTTTTAAGCAAGGGGTGAGAGAAGATGGGTGGCTCAGTATTATAATGTGCTGAAATGGCAGATGCATGAATTTTAATTGACGAGAAGGACAGACCCTTGTGGAGCATTTCTGTTAAGTACTGTAGAATATGAAGTAAGCTGGGCACCGTTGTGCCCATCCCCTGAGCCTGGCTCCAGGAACAGTATCTTTTCCACTTTTCATCATAGGATTTTCTGGTATTAGGCCTCCTTGCCTCCAGAATAACATCCAGCACCTGCTTACCGAGGGATGCTAGAGGAGAGCTCAAGGAATTAGCCAGGCTGCAAGGTTCAGGGTTTGAAGCTGAGGGTGCACCATCTGACCCGCATGCTGGGACAGCAGGGAAGGGGTCTGAGGCAGGTGCCATGGTTGCAGCAGTGTCATACTGTGCAAGAGGGGGTACCAGTGCTGGCGTGCCCACTCTGGTGCAATCAGTATTGTCCTTGTCATATCCAGTTTGATCTTTAGTAGAACCTTCTAGAGGAGAGGCAGAGGGGGAAAGGCATAAACTGAATGGCTTTCCAAGGTAAAAGACAGGGCATCCACTTTCCAAGCTTGACTGTGGGGAGTTTTTGTCAGAATTTGTTCAATTGTTAGTTCTGAGGGGAAGCAAACAGGTCTACCTCTGGAGTCCCCTATTTGTTCCTCAAGAGGTTGAATATATTTTGGGTTCTAGTTTCCATTTGTGTGGGTCGATGAGATTTCTGCTTAAGTCGTCTGCCAGTGAATTTAGTTTGCCTGGCAGAAATTGAGCTTGTAGTTGTACCTGGTAGCTCAAGGCTGTGTTCCACTGAGCCATGGCTAGTCTGCAGGGAGGGGAAGAGTGGGTTCCCCCTTGCTTGTTTATGTACCACATAACTGTGGTGTTGTCTTGTCTTTAACAACAGTTGTCCTGGAAGAATACGGTCTTTGAAGGCTGTCAGAGCATTTTGTACAGCTAACATTTCTTTTTGATTGATATGCAGGTGCATCTGTCTCAGGTTCCATTTGCCCTGAATGCACTGCCCTGCCATGTGAGCCCCCCATGCACAGTCTGATGTGTCTGTTGTTAGGGTTTGGGCGGCAGGAAATAGAGTGAAAGGGAATCCCTTTTTGTGGTAGCAGGCCTCTGCCCACGAAAGGAACTCTGTCTTTATACAAGGAATGATAGAAATCATTGTTTCCATGTCCTGAGAATGTTGACACCATAGGCTTTTTAGATACCATTGAAGTCTCCTCATATGCAGTCTTGCATATGGAATTAGTAGAATGCAAGAGGCCATGAACCCCAGTGCTGGCAGTATTTTCCTTGCAGATAGCTGGGGTTTGTGGCCAATAGTTTGAAGTAGATTGTCAAAGTTGTTTCTCCGGAGTGAGGAATGCCATCTGGGAAGTTGTGTTCAAGCTTGCTCCCAGGAATACAATCGGTTGGCTGGGAACTACGTGAGATTTCTTTTCGTTGATTGTGTACCCCAGTGAGGTACAAAGTTTCTCTACGAATGCCTGGTGTTGTAATAGCAAGTCCTGGCTTTCTTCCTGAATCAGACAATCGTGCAAGTATGGGTAAATTTGAATATTTCTCTGCCTGCAAAATGTAATGGCTGGAGCTAGACACTTTGTGAATACCCTGGGCACAGTAGATAAGCCAGAGGGAAGTGCAGAGAACTGATAGTGCATGGAGCCTGCCCTGAAGCGTAGGTATTTCCTGCAAGATTCCCTTATTGGGATATGCAGGTAAGCTTCCTTTAAGTCCAGGGTTGCCAGCCAAACATCCTTGGCTAGCATAAGAAGAAGCTGTTGAAGAGTTAGCATTTTGAATTTTGGAACCACCAAAAGGTGCTGAGAATAGAGAGGTCTAGGATAGGACACCAGGAGTTGTCTTTTCTGGGTACCAGAAAAATTCTTGAATAAAAACCTTGTCCCCTTTGTTCTGCTGGTACAGGTTGAATAGCCCTGATACTTAGGAGAGAGAGAACCTGTTGTTGGGCCTCCACCCATTGATTTGGGGGTAGGTCTGGCCAACCATTTGGGGTTGGTAGTGTGTGGAAGTGGAATCTGTATCCTTGGGAAACTATGTTCAAAACCCATTTGTCTTGGGTAATGAGTTCCCAGTTACTTGGATGCAGGGCGAGCTTTCCTCCTAAGGGAGCAGGTAGCTGAGCAGGGCTTGGAAGGTCAAGTCATTGTGCCATTTTTCCGTGGGGGGGGTGGCTTACTGCTTTGTAGGAGTTGCCTTTTCTGGGTACCAGAGTACCAATACTCCCTGCTTTGGAAGTGGGAGCCCCCCACTGCTTAGATCTGTGCGTAGTCCGAGACTGTAGTCTAGGTGGTCTGCTGTTATTGGGTTTGGACTGAGGAGGCCTGGAAGGGACTGGAAAGGACCAGTTCTTTGAAGGCCAATGCCTACTGAATCTGGGAGGCTGTATTTGTAGGAAATCTAACAGTTTGCATAGATTTAGCTTTTTCCTCCATCCTTTTGAGGACTACTACTGCTTTCTTGTCAAAAAGGCAGTCTTGGTTTAAGGGAGCATCCAATAATTGAGCTTTAACATGATCTGGCAAATTTTGTTCCTTAAGCCAAGCATGCCTTCTAAGTACAGACCCAGTGACTGCAGCCCTGCAAGATGCTTCTAAAGCGTCAAAACCACATTGCAAAGTATGTTTACCAACTTGTTCTGCAGAATGCATTAAATCTTGCAATTCTTTGTGTTCAGCACAGTCAGGAATCAACTGTTTAAGTAGTCCCAAAATATGCTGCTGATACTTTAACATATGAAACTGGCAATTTAAAGCCCTAATGGCCAAAGTAGCAGAGGTGTATACCTTCTTACCCCATCTGTCTAAGGCTCAAGAAACTATATCAGAAGGGGTAGGATTTTTGGCAGCAGTAGCCTTCATGCTTTTTGGTCCTTGGGAAATGGTATATGGATCCGCATAAGGATTCTTGAAGAGGAAAGTACAGTTGTGTACACTTACCATAAATGTAGATGTTTGAGTGTATTCACTGTTGCAGTCATTACATTTGGGTTATCAGCTTGCAGGTAGCCCTCTGTCGGCCTGATTAACAAAGTCTTGGGTCCTGCATCGGTTGCTGTCCCTTCTTTCATGACGTCAGGTTGTCAGGGGTATGAAACATGCAGTCGACGCCATTACATCAGTTTTTCTTGCCCCAGATGTCAGGTGCCCCCCTAATGGGAAGCAATTAAATATAAAAGTACAAAGATATACCTCCAACAAAAAGGAAATGCACCAAAAAGGCATTTAAGCATAGTAAAGGAAAGCAGAGGTATAGCCAAAAGAAGTTAGGGGGCTGGAGGAAGGGTAAAGAACAGTTGTGTACACTTACCATAAATGTAGATGTTCGAGTGTATTCACTGTTGCAGTCATTACATTTGAGTAATCTGCTGGCAGGTTACCCTCAGTCAGCCTAATTAACAAAGTATTGGGTCCTGCGTCGGTTGCTGTCCCTTCTTCCATGATGTCAGGTCGTCAGGGGTATATAAAACATGCAGCCGACGCCATTACATCAGTTTTTCTTGCCCCAGATGTCAGGTGCCCCCCAGATGGCGAGCTATATATACACATATATATACATATATACACACACACACATATACATATACATACATATATACATATACATATATATATATATATATATATATATATATATATATATATATATATATATATATATATATATATATATATATATATATATATATATATATATATATATATACATATATATATATATACATATATACATACATATACATATATATACATACATATACATATATATATATATATATACATATACATATATATATATATATATATATATATATATATATATATACATACATATATATATATATATATACATATATACACATACATATATATATATATATATATATATATATATATATATACATACATATATATATATATATATATATATATATATATATATATATATATATATATCTATAGAATAAAAAACACAAAACATACACCTCCTAACAAAAGCAAATACACCAAAAAGGCTTTTAAAGATAGTAACAGAAATGAGAGGTATAGCTAGAAAACACAGGGGGCTGGAGGGAGGGTAATTCATAACAGCTGGGTAGAATACCATAGCCAACTAGGGGGGAGATAAAGAAGGTAGATTATATAGTTTGTGATCCCACACACAGCAGTGGCAAACCCTGCTGCTTTCGGGGATCTGGAATATAGGAGCAAAAATAATAATGCATGCACGATGTATTAGTCGAGGTCAAATTGTGAGCTAAATATGTCTTAAGTAGTAGCTCCTCGTGGCTGTTGCCCTTAGAATGGCTATTTGTAGAATGAGGTTGGTTGTTCTGTTATGAGGAATTGGTTTTCCATGGATAACAGAATGGTATGCAATTTCCTATCCATTTTGAGCTTTTCCTCTTTTGGCTGTAACTTTTCCTTCTTGTTGGTCATTTTCTACAAAAAAGTTTTGGTTCTGTCTGCTTTTGGTTCTTCTGTCCAAATGTCAAGTTGTCTATTATTTCCCTGTACTATGCAGTTATTTCCCCCCTGTTTGTTGCTGTTGCTGCTGGCTCAAAGGGTGATGATGTCAACTTTTCTGTCTGAAGTTTAAGGAGGAGTAGGACAGGCCTGAATGGAGATTGACCAGATACTCCAGGATGTTAAACATATCTATGTTTTTCACATCTTTTTCCTCTTTCAGACTCTGCTGACAAACCTTTTTTCCATTTTTCGTAGTTCTCTTTGTGAAGGGAAGGTCTCTTCAAGAATAATGTCTTTAAGTAAGGTTTTCAGGTTGGATGTATGGTGCTGTGTAGTTTTTCTGAGTTAGCATCAAAGGCATCAGGGGTATTGGCCACATATTGTTCGAGACAAGCTCCTAGTAGTGGATACCAGTGTTGTCTTGGCCAGCCAGTTTGGAGCTCAGGATTATATGGATGGATGTCTCGATTTTTTTTTTTAGTTTGTGTGTGTAGGGGGAGAGGGGGGAATGGAATGCATTAGGCCCTTCAGCTGAAGGAGAAATGGATCACTTTCCATGCTAGTGGGTGCATGTCCTTGTGCAAATTTTTTTTTTTTTTGATTTGATTGAGGTGAGATAGATCTATCTGAGGGATTCCCACTTCTTTGTAATAGTCCTGAAAGATGTCCGAATGCAGGTGCCATTGCCGAGCATCTCTGGTGGATGTTGTTATGATGTCCGTCCTTATTTTTTTTCCTGGTTTCTACATTGCTTGCTGCTGGCTGCTTGTTGTATGGTGCCAGTGTTCCACCACAGTTCCAGTCAGTCATTCATAGGGGTATGAATGAGTGCTCCCTGTTTGTTGATGTACCACATGACTGTGGTGTTGTCTGTTCTGTCAACAGCTAACAGCTGTGAAAATATGGTCTGAACTTTTGGATAGCCAGTTTTACAGCCTTTTTTCTTTTAGGTTGATGTGCAGGTGAAGTTGATCCCTGAGATCCACACTCCTTGCGCATTATCCTTCATGGGCCCCCCCCTAGGTCCTCTGTCATCTGTAGCCCCTGTCTGGCTTGTGACATCTGAGAAAAAGGCCTGGGTTGGACTTGGCATCCTGGGCCCTACATGGGAACTCCCCTTTAAGCATGGAATAAAGTAGGATTTCTGTTTTCGGCTGTGTGTGTGTGTTGGGACCATATTTAGGTAGGATTACCACTGTAGTTTTTGTAGTGTTCTCTCTGTGGAAATGGAAAAAGGAGACCAATGATGCCATGAAGGCCAACCAGAACTTTCTTGCTCTTAATTTTTTCTTGCTTGACATTTGTTCTGTTAAAAAGAGGGTAAAGTTGTTTTTCTGAAAGTTTTTGGAATGGTATTTGTCTCCACTGTCCAATTCTGTCCCCCAATGTCCTCCTTGTGGGATGTAGTATCAGTCTTGACTTGAATTGACTGTGTATTGTAGTCTTGTAGTAGCAAAATGATAATGACCCTTGCACTTCTGTTTGCAACTTTTGTGTTGTTGTCCTGCAGTCAGTCGTCAAGGTAAAGGTAAAGCTAATTCCTGCAGTCTGCAATGTCGGCTGATGATGTTAGGCATGTTGTGACTAGATGCGGCGCGATAGATAAAATTGAAAAGGCAATGCTGAGGATTGATAGTGCTCTGATCCTGCAGAAATCCAGATCTCCTGCTGCTTCTGATTGAATAAGAAAGGACAGGTATGCCTTGCAGGCTTGAGATCTAGAGTTCCAACATATTGCCCAGCATGGGAAAGAAGTGGTCAGCTGTCAGCATTTTTTCAATAATGGGAATATTGTGTGTGTACAGGTGTGAGGACAGGTGAGGGATTTTTCTCGAGGAATTTCTTCTCAACACTTTCCTTTTGGAGGAGTAGAACCTCTCCTTGGAACTCTGCCCAGTCCTTTTTCACAGCTCTCATGTTTACTAACTGTCCTGTGTTTTGTAAAACTTCTTTTTTTGTTTTGGGTTGTTTTTTTGTTGGGTTTGTTGGTTAAGTGATTCTTTGAAGATGGTATGATGTGGAAGTTGAATCCGGTAACCTTTTTTTTATTGTTAGTGATTCTTGTATTTGTTATGTGGTGCCAGTTCTTTGTGGTTGGCTATTAGCTCCTGGTAAAAAGTGTTTTAGGAAGTCACAACCTGTGGCTTGGTTGATTAAGTAAGTCACTGTGTGTGTGCCTGTTGTAGTGGCTGTGTCTGTGTCTCTTGCCTCTCTGTTGTCTGTCTTCCTCTGTGCCTTCTGCCTCTGGTTTGCCTTCCTCTGGAATCTTGTGCCTCTAGAAAGGGAAAATTCTTAAGAGTCTGGGCAAGGGAGTCCTCTTAGTTGAAATGAGTTGAAATCTAAGAAGGACTAAACCTTAACTCTTTTTCTTCTGCTTTTTTTTTTCATTTGCCAACCTGCTGCATTTTCTTCACAACTTGACGTCTAGAGCATCTAACATTGTCTTATTTATAGGAGCATCCATCTAATGTTGCTTTCTTGCAACATGACCTTCTGCCTTCTTATCCAGTGCCTTTCATCATTTCTGATCTAACCTCCAGATCATCCATAGCCATGCATTAAGGAATGCATCATAGTTTTTTGTATGTTATTATTAATTTCTGCTGTATATTTCTATTTCCATTTTACTTCATCAGTTTCTTGTTTTTAGTAGCATCAGTGGTTAATTTTTAGTTAGCTGATCAAACGTAAACTATCTTGTTTTACTAACAGTTGAAAAGAGTAGCTGAATGTATCTTTTTTACCCATGATGTGTATATGCTTTCTTTCCTTCTTTCTTGCCCTTAGGATTTTTAGCTAGAGTCTGCCTTGCAGGAGCTGGGCCCTGTTCTGGGTTGGATAAAGGGGCCAGGCAAAGGTGGTGATGCAGGCAGAGCACCTGTAAAATCTATCTGGTTTGGCAGGGGTGGGGTCTATGGGGTTGGGAGAGGCTGGGTGATGAGTAAGCCGAGCAGAACCACCAAAGAACAGGATCATCTACCAAAGGCCTGTGAGGGAAGGCCAAGAAAGGTTCTAAGTCTTTTTAGGAAAGTGTCTATTAGTTCTTGCTGAGCTTGGAAATGCTGCTGCATGGCATGCAGAGTTTCCCCAAGGAGAATTCTCATGAGGAGAGGGCTCTGGAATATTCTTCAGGAACCTGAAATGGATGGCATGAAAAGAGAATCCAAAGATCCTCAAAATTAAGAAAGTGGCATCTGGTCAATCAGTGGGATTTGTTGAACATATGGAGGAATCAGTTGAGGCTCACTGGCTGGAAGCCCTGCCTGGGTCTCTGGAGATTGAGAAGAATTAAAGAAATCAAATCTTCTCTCAAGATCCTCATTAAAGAACTAGAAAGGGCTGAGACCCTGGTGGAGTAGTGTTGACTGATATGGTGAGGTGGTTGGTGCTGCTTTAGGCACTGCGCTTTGGAACTTGGCTGCTGGCCTGGCGCAGCCTTAATGGCACGCTGTGCTTTGCCAGACCGATGGGTGACACTAGAGTGGAGGGTAGCGTTTTCGGTGGCGATTCAAGGGTGTGTAGGCCTGCGAGAGAGTAGAGAGAATTGCCTCAATGGAGAAGAAGTTGAGTGGTTTCGAAAAACCGGCAACATTCAAGGTTCTCGGTCAGCATCTCCGAGCGCACCCCGGGCGCTTTTGCTTGATTTCGTGGAAAGCTTTCTTCGGTTTGGGGTTCATAATGTAATTTAGTCAGAGGCCGACAGAAAAAAAAACTCTGTTCTGCAAACTCCGACATTCTAAATGGGCCGAAGAAACACAAAAGGTGGGCACCGGCCGAAGAAGCTGGGCAAGTCCAAACGAGCTGGCGAAATACAAGCTTACAGGCTGTTGGCTCCCACTAATGGCAATAATCTTTATGAACAGGTGTTTCCCACAGGTTAAAGAATTATTAGGTTTTCTGACGCCAGCTGAGTGCTAGCATGACCCCCGGTGAAAGGGTACTTGGATCCGACAGGTAGGAAAAAACGAACAGCTCTCTGTAATCGGCCTGAAAAATCGAGTCGTGTATTGAGGCCGCGTCGGCAAGAGCTACCTGCCAGCAAAGAAAGATGGAAGATGGGCGGATCAGCGAACGAGGCGGATGAGAACTTTGTCGGATGAAGGATGGACGTCGGAGCCGGAGGACCAGCGAGCGGACCGGACTATGACTACGGGCGCGACAGACAGGACAACTCAGGACTGCAACAGTGAATACACTCTAACATCTACATTTATGGTAAGTGTACACAACTGTACTATGTTCTTAGTGTTTCACTGCTGCAGCCATTACATTTGGGTAGAATCCCAAATCTATAGTTGCGAGGATGGATTTATACAGCAGTAGGAGCAGGTATAATGTATTACAGGACAGCAGTGGCAAAGCCTGCTCTGGAGTTAGAGAAGAGAGGTAAATGGTAATGTTTGGTGAATGTATGAACTGAGCTCCAGGTGGCAGCTTCTAGAATGTCTCTGGTAGGAACCCCTCTGAAAGTAGATGCAGCCCTAGTGGTCTGAGATCTGATCCCCTTGGGGACAGTTTTACCATGGTGCATACAGCAGAAACGAATACAATGGCTTATCCATTTTGAAATAGTCTGCTTTGAAATAGCCTTTCACTCTGCCCCTGCAGCAAATGCCACCAGTAATTGTTCAGATTTTCTTAAAGATTTTGTCCTGTTTAAGTAAAATCTTACATCCAATGAATGCAGAATCCGATCACCCTTGTTCTGTGGATTTGGGAGGAAAGTTCGCAGATGAATGGTCTGATTAAGGGCCACACTAGATACCACTTTAGGCATAAAGGATGGATTGGTTCTGAGCGCCACCCTGTCAGGGAAAAAAATAATGAAAGGCTCCACCGCCATAAGAGCCTGTAGGTCTGAAATCCTTCTAGCTGAAGTGACTGCTAAAAGAAAAGCTGTTTTCCAAGAGAGAAATTTTAGGTCCGCAGTAGCAGCTGGCTCAAAAGGAGGTAGAATGAGCTTTTCCAAAACAAAATTGAGGTCCCATGCAGGAGTTGGTGCTCTCCTGGGAGGTCTTAAATTTTTGGCCCCTCTGAGGTACTGCTTTAGCAGAGGATGAGAAAAGAGGGGAAGCTCTGTGTTATGAGCTGAAATGGCAGAGGCATGGATTTTTATGGACGAAAAAGATAGGCCCTTGTGAAGCTTCTCAGTTAAGTATTGCAGAATCTGAGGAATATTGGGTATTGCTGTGCTTATTCCTTGTGACTGGCTCCAGGCACAGAATCTTTTCCATTTGTCAGCATAAGATTTTCTAGTACTAGGCCTTCTAGTCTCCAAAATGAAATCCATCATGGGCTTGCTGAGAGATGTAAATGGTGAGATTAGTTGATTAGCCATGCTGCAAGGTTCAAAGTTTCGAGCGGAGTGTGCAGAATTTGATAATTCTGCTGAGACAGTAGGTGAGGTGTCTGAGGCAGGTACCACAGAGGAAGGTGCGACATTGTGCAGGAACGGGTACCAGTGTTGGCGAGGCCAGTCTGGAGCAATCAGAATCATTTTTGGTTTTTCCTGTCTGACTTTTACTAAGATCTTGGAGAGCAGAGGCAGAGGGGGAAAGGCATAGACTGATAGGTTTTTCCAGCTGAAGGATAGGGCATCCACTTTCCAAGCTTTTTTGTGATGAATTCTTGTGCAGAATTTGTCCAACTGATACTTTTGGGGTGAGGCAAAAGATCTATGTCTGGGCTCCCCCATTTGCGTGTCAACATGCTGAAGATTTGTGGATCCAGTTTCCATTCGTGTGGGTCCATAAGATTTCTGCTTAGTTCATCTGCCAGAGTATTTTGCTTTCCTGGCAGGAACCGAGCTTGTAGATGTATTAGCTAAGACAAGCCCGTGTTCCACAATGCCATGGCTATTCTGCAAAGGGGGTAGGAAAGTGTACCCCCCTGCTTGTTTATGTACCACATGACTGTGGTGTTGTCTGTCTTTATCAGTAGTTGTCCTGGATGAGGATAGTCGTTGAAGGCTGTCAGAGCATTCTGTACAGCTTACATCTCTTTCTGACTGATATGGAGGTGCATTTGATTTGAGTTCCATTGGCCCTGAATGCATCTCCCTGCCAGATGCGCCCACCCCCCCCAAGCATAGTCTGATGCATTTGTATTCAAGGTTTGGGCGGCAGGGGGTAGAGTGAATGACAGTCCTTTCTTTTGGTGGCAGGCCTCTGCCCACCATAGGAACTCTAGCTGCAGGCAAGGAATGATAGGAATCATTGTTTCCAGGCTGTGACAATGTTGACTCCGTAAGCTTTTTATGTACCATTGAAGTTTCCTCATATGCAGTCTTGCATATGGAATTAGAAGAATGCAGGAGGCCATGAACCCCAAGGCCTGCAGAATTTCTCTTGCAGATAGCTGGGTTTTTGTGGCCACCTACTTGAACTAAGTCATCAACTGAATTTGTTTTTCTGGTGTAACGCAAGTCATCCGGGCAGTTGTATTCAAGCTTGCACCCAGGAATGTAATTATTTGAGAGGGTACAAGTTGTGATTTATTTTCGTTTATGGTGTACCCTACACAAGTTAGAAGCCTTTTTACAAACGCCAGATATTTTAGAAGAGTGTCCTTGTTTTCTGCCTAAATTAGACAATCGTCCAGGTATGGATACATTTGAATATTTCCTTGACTGCAAAATGCAATTACTGGTGAGAGGCACTTTGTGAAGACCCTGGGTGCAGTAGATAAGCCAAAGGGCAGTGCAGAGAAAGTACAGTTTTGTACCTACCATAAATATAGATGTTCGAGTGTTCACACTGCTGCAGTCATTACACTTGGGTTATCCTGCCATCAGGCGGTCCAACAGTCGGCCCGAATTCCAAAGTCTGGGTCCGGCGTCATTTGCTGTCGCTTCTTCTCTGACGTCAGAGCACCAGAGGTATACAAGATGCATCCAACGCCATTTTCTTCAGTTTTTCTTGCCCCAGATGTCAGGTGCCCCCAAATAGGTAGGCAATACATATTGCTAATCAAAAATATACAATAAAAACAATACATTGAGTTACCAGCAAATACACCCCAAGGGTTGTATAGGATAGAAAGGTATAGATAAGTCTAGCTAGTTCAAGTAGTAGAATCCCAAAGCTGAGGTTGGGTGGCTGGTCAATAAAGAGTTAGGATTGGCTATGAGGCCCTGCAGAAAGTACAGTTTTGTACCTACCATAAATGTAGATGTTCAAGTGTTCACACTGCTGCAGTCATCACACTTGGGTTATCCTGCCATCAGGAGGTCCCGCAGTTGGCCAGAGTTACAAAGTCTTGGTCCGGCGTCTGTTGCTGTCGCTTCTTCCCTGATGTTAGTGTGCCAGGGGTATATATGATGCATCCGATGCCATTTTCTTGCCCCAGATGTCAGGTACCCTCAAGTAGGAAGGCAATACATATAAAATAAAAACAATACCTCCAGTCACAAGCAAATACACCACAAAGGTTGTATAGGATAGAAAGGTATAGATGAGGCCAGCTAGTTCAGAGGGGATGGAGGGAGGGTAACCTGGACTGCAACAGTGTGAACACTCGAACATCTACATTTATGGCAGGTACAAAACTGTACTATGTTCATCGTTTTACACTGCTGCAGTCATCACACTTGGGTAGAATTCCAAAGCTAAGGTTGGGTGGCTGGTCTAAAGAGTAAGGATTGGCTATGAGGCCCTGCAGAACTGCAGTGGCAAATCCTGCTCTGGATTTAGAGTAGAGAGGCAGGTGGTAATGCTTGGTAAAGGTGTGCACTGAACTCCAAGTTGCAGCCTCCAAAATTTCCTTGGTAGTTACTCCTCTGAGAAAGGTCGCTGAAGTGGCTGTAGCCCTGGTGGAATGTGGCCTAATGCTATTTGGGACTGATTTTCCATGCTGTGTGTAGCAGTAACGAATACAGTGTCCTATCCATTTGGATATAGTCTCCTTTGAGATAGCCTTGCCCTGTGATCCTGCAGCATATGCTACAAAGAGTTTTTCTGATAGTTTTTGTTTTCTCCAAGTAGAAGCGTAGCTGCCTGTGTATGTCCAAATAATGCAGAAGTTTCTCCCCTTTATTCTGGGGGTTTGGATAAAAAGTTGGCAAATGGATGGTTTGGTTAAGAGCCACACTAGATACCACCTTTGGCATAAAAGTAGGGTTTGTCCTTAAAGAAACCCTGTCCTGATAAAAAATTATAAAAGGTTCCACTGCCATTAATGCCTGTAGCTCTGAGACTCTTCGTGCTGAAGTTACTGCCAGGAGCAGAGCTGTTTTCCATGATAAAAATTTTAGATCAGCTGTATTGGCTGGCTCAAAAGGTGGCAGGGTCAGCTTTTCCAAAACAAAATTGAGGTCCCAGGTTGGTGCTCTCCGGGGCGGTCTTATGTTTTTAGCCCCTCTGAGGTACTGTTTTAGCAAGGGATGAGAGAGTAAAGGAAGATCCATGTTATAATGTGCTGAAATGGCAGAGGTGTGGATCTTAACTGATGAGAAGGATAGGCCTCTGTCCAGCATCTCAGTTAAGTATTGTAAAATCTGAGGAATGTTTAGAACAAGAGGGTCTTGGCTTTGAGCCTGGTTCCAGGCGCAGAATCTCTTCCATTTTTCTGAGTAAGCTTTCCTGGTGCTAGGCCTCCTGGCCTCCAAAATGACATCCATAACTGCTTTAGAGAGAGGTGTTGCCTGTTTGACTAATAAATCTGCCATGCAGCCAGGTTTAGGGTTTTGAGCTGACCATGCAGGATCTGATTGTTTTGTTGAGTCAGAAGGTGTGGAATTTGAGGCAAAACTCATGGTGGGCCTTGTGCTAGGTTCCTTAAGATAGGGTACCAGTGCTGACGTGGCCAGTTTGGAGCAATCAGGATCATCTGTGGTTTCTCCGGTCTGGCTTTTAGGAGTACCTTTGAAAGGAGAGGCAGAGGCGGGAAGGCATAAACATTTAGGTTCTTCCAGCTGAACAGAAGAGCATCCACTTTCCATGCTTGTTTGTGATAAGTCCTTGTGCAGAATTTTTGTAGTTGGCAATTCAGTGGGGAGGCAAAAAGATCCATGTGTGGGCTTCCCCATTTTTGCGATACCATGCTCAAGATTTGTGGATTCAATTTCCATTGGTGAGGGTCTATGATATTTCTGCTTAGATCGTC
Source organism: Protopterus annectens (assembly GCF_019279795.1). NCBI lineage: Eukaryota > Metazoa > Chordata > Ceratodontiformes > Protopteridae > Protopterus > Protopterus annectens. Next base: position 710,390,393 of record NC_056750.1, on the reverse strand, counting down.
TGCCAGAGTATTTTTCTTTCCTGGCAGGAATTGTGCTTGCAGATGAACCTGGTACGTTAGAGCTGTGTTCCACAAGGTCATGGCTTGCCTGCATAGGGGGTAAGAATGAGTGCCCCTTGCTTGTTTATGTACCACATTACTGTGGTGTTGTCTGCCTTTAATAACTGTCCTGGATGCAGAAGGTCCCTGAAAGCTGTTAGGGCATCTTGCACAGCCAACATCTCTTTTTGATTGATGTGAAGATGCATCTGGTCTGTGGTCCACTTGCCCTGAATGCATTTTCCTGCCATGTGTGCTCCCCAGGCATAATCCGAAGAATCTGTTGTTAGAGTCTGCCTGGCTGTGGGTAGGGTGAAAGGCTGACCCTTGTTTAGGTGACATGCCTGTGCCCACCAGCGAAACTCCTGTTGTAGGCAGGGAATCAGTGGTATTACTGCTTCTAAACTGTGAGAGTGCCGAGTCCAAACACTTTTTAGGTACCATTGTAGTTTCCTCATATGCAGTCTGGCATATGGTATTAGTAGTATGCAGGATGCCATGAATCCCAGGGCCTGCAGAATTTTTCTTGCAGGGAGATGGGACTTTTTTGCCAGTACTTGAAAATATTGAGTTAGTTGAACCTGCTTGTCTGGCGTTAGGTAAGCCATCTGGGCCGTTGTATTTAAGCTGGCACCCAGGAATATAATCTGTTGTGAGGGTACTAGTTTTGAATTCTTTTCGTTTACTGTGTACCCTAGAGAAGTTAGCAACCTTTTTACAAACGCCAGATGCTGTAGAAGAATGTCCTTTGTCTCTGCTTGAATGAGGCAGCCGTCCAGGTATGGATATATTTGAATTCCTTTTTGTCTGCAAAATGCAATTACTGGTGCCAGGCACTTTGTGAAGACCCTGGGCGCAGAAGATAAGCCAAAGGGCAGTACAGAGAATTGGTAGTGCATTGTACCAGCTTTGAATCTGAGGCATCTTCTGCAATTTTGTCTGATAGGGACATGCAGGTATGCCTCTTTGAGGTCCAGAGTAACAAGCCAAGCATTCTTGCCCAGCATGGGTAGAAGCTGCTGTAATGTCAACACTTGGAATTTCGGAATATCCAGGTAAGTATTTAGAATTGAAAGGTCTAATATGGGCCTCCAGGTCTTGTCCTTTCAGGGGACCAGGAAGAGCCTTGAGTAAAATCCTTGTCCTTGTTCCTGCTGTGGTACTTTTTGAATAGCTCTCATGTCCATGAGGGCTGAAATTTGTTTCTGTGCCTCTGCCCATTGATTTTGTGGCAGATCTGGCATTCTTTTTAGCCTTGGTAAAGTATGAAAGTGGAACCTGTAACCTTGAGACACAATATTTAGAACCCATTTGTCTTGGGTGATTGTTTGCCAGTTTTGAGAAATAAGTGCTAGTTTCCCCCCCCCCAAGGGGGCTTCCAAAAGGGAAGTGCTTGGCGTACGAAGGGGAAAGTCATTGTAACTGTTTCCTGTAAGGTTGAGACTTGTCCTCACCTCCTTTTGGGGTTGAGGTGCCCTACTGTTGTTGTCTGTCTGAGCCTTGCGGTTCAGATCTGCCTCTTGGGCGTCTGTATCTGTCTCTCTGTGTTCTGTCTGACACTGGAAAGGACTAATTTTTTGTAGACCAATTTCTGCTAAATCGAGGTGGCTGTACCTGTAAGAAATCCTTGACTGTTTGCATACATTTAGCTTTATCCTTCATTTTCTTTAACACTTCTTCTGCCTTACCAAACAAGGTATCATGCCGTAAAGGAGCATCCAATAACTTTGCCTTAACATGATCAGGTAAACTCTGTTCTTTTAACCAGGCATGCCTTTGAATCACTGAACCTGTAACTGCGGCTCTACAAGAGGCCTCTAGAGAATCAAAACCACATTGCAGAGTATGTTTTCCCACCTGTTCAACTGCATGCAATAATTCCTGCATTTCTTTACAATCAGGAGCTTCTGAGCTTGCAAGCATTTTGTTTTGCTTGAGCCATTAAATATTGTTGGTACTTAAGCATGTGAAACTGACAATTGAAAGCTCTTACTGCTAAATTGCAGATGTGTATACTTTCTTCCCCCATCTATCCAAAGCACTGGAATCTCTGTCAGAGGGTACTGGATTTTTTGCAATGGAAGCCTTAACCCTTTTTGGACCCTGGGAAATAGTTTCTGGATCAGCAGAAGGGTTTTTATAAAGAAACTTGTGAGAGTCAGGGACTCTGTAGTACCTATCTGGCTTGGCTGGTGCAGAGGGCAAGGAATCAGGAGATAAGCTGGATTCAGAGAACACATCATCCACAATATGTAGCACAGGCAGAATAGCCATGGGCCTGTGCTGAGGCAATAGAAGGAAATCTCTGAGCCTTTTCTCTGATTCTGAGTAATCCTGACTTTCCCAATGGAAATGCTCCCTCATGGTATGTAAAGTTTCCCCAAAAGAATAATCCTCAGGAGGAGAGGCTGAAGGGATAGAATCTTCAGCATCAGAGTCCTCATAGGTGGGTAGAGAGTACCCCTGGTCTGAAGAGGAATCAGAGGAAATGGAAACCTGATCAGAAGAATCATAGTCTGTATCCTGCCTAGGCCTTTTTTCAGGAGGGGGATGGGAACCCCTGATTAAAGTAATGAGGTCTTTGGCCATTTTAAGCATCTGTTTCTTGGGCATGGAGGCTTGTCCAGGAGAATGCTGTACTTGTTTCTTTGTCTTTAGTGGTACTTTTGTCTTGGCTGTAGTTTTAATAGCAAGTTGTGAAGGTCTGAAAACAACCTCAGAAGCCGATGCCTGCTCAGCGGCTCCGGACCCATCTGAGGGATTAGTTTCCGTAGGCCCAATACCTTGAGGTTCCAGAGGCCTAGTTGTCTCCACGTGGGAGTCGGAGGCGGCCTGTGGCTCTGAGGTAGCGGGTGTCAGGGGCTGCAAAAGCGCCTCACTGAGAACCGGCGACTGGCCTAGAAGAGGCTTCGTTGTCAGCTTTGGACCTCGGATGTCTGTCTTTATCCTTATCCTTGCGTTTTTTCAGTATTGCGGTCGTCGGTTGATCAGACGGCATTTTATTATTGAACCTTCGGCCAAAGTAGTGCAATGCAAATTCAAAACGCCTTTTAAAAGTACGTTTGTTAAATCTAGCACAAAACCGAAAACTAGTGACGTCATGATCAGGGCCTAGGCATGGAATACAGTAAGAGTGGAAGTCCTTATGAGGTATTTGCTTTCCAGAAGAAATACAATTAACTTTTTCTGACATCGGTCTGAGGCAAGAAAAAAGTTTCTCCAACAGGGTACTTAGCTTTATTGAAGACTTCGGATCTGAAATTCGACTTCGAAAATCTCAGGAGTCGGCCGACCGGCACATGCGAACTGCTTCTGCTTCGGGTACCGTGCTGCAAGAAAGACTGAAGAAAATGGCGTCGGATGCATCTTATATACCCCTGGCGCACTGATGTCAGGGAAGAAGCATTGACAACCGACGCCAGACCAAGACTTTGGAACTCTGGCTGACTGCGGGACTGCCTGACGGCAGGATAACCCAAGTGTGATGACTGCAGCAGTGTAACACGATGAACATCTGCAGTGGCAAATCCTGCTCTGGATTTAGAGTAAAGAGGCAGGTGGTAATGCTTGGTAAAGGTGTGCACTGAACTCCAAGTTGCAGCCTCCAAAATTTCCTTGGTAGGCACTCCTCTGAGAAACGCTGTTGAAGTGGCTGTTGCCCTGGTGGAATGTGGCCTAATGTTATTTGGGACTGATTTTCCATGCTGTGTGTACTAGTATCGAATACAGTGTACTATCCAATTGGATATAGTCTGCTTTGAGATAGTCTTGCTCGCCCTGTGATCCTGCAGCATATGCTACAAACAGTTGCTCAGTTTTCCTGAAAGCCTTTGTTTTCTCCAAGTAGAAGCATAACTGCCTGTGTATGTCCAAAGAATGCAGAAGTTTCTCCCCTTTGTTCTGGGGGTTTGGATAAAAGTTGGCAAATGGATGGTTTGGTTAAGAGCCACACTAGCTGTCACCTTTGGCATAAAGGTTGGGTTTGTCCTTAAAGATGCCCTGTCTTGATGAAAAATTATAAAAGGTTCCACTGCCATTAATGCCTGTAGCTCTGTGACTCTTCGTGCTGAAGTTAATGCCAGGAGCAGAGCTGTTTTCCATGATAAAAATTTTTGATCAGCTGTATTGGCTGGCTCAAAAGGTGGTAGGGTCAGTTTTTCCAAAACGAAATTGAGGTCCCAAGTTTGTGTTGGTGCTCTCCGGGGCGGTCTTATGTTTTTAGCCCCTCTGAGGTACTGCTTTAGCAAGGGATGACAGAATAAAGGAGGATCCGTGTTGTAATGTGCTGAAATGGCAGAAGCGTGGATCTTAATTAATGAGAAGGAAAGGCCTCTGTCCAGCATCTCAGTTAAGTATTGTAAAATCTGAGGAATGTTTGGAACAAGAGGGTCAAGGCTTTGAGCCTGGTTCAGGCACAGAATCTCTTCTATTTTTCTGAGTAAGCTTTCCTGGTGCTAGGCCTCCTGGCCTCCAAAATGACATCCATAACTGTTTAGAGAGAGGTGTTGTCTGTTTGACTAATGTATCTGCCATGCAGCCAGCCAGGTTTAGGGTTTTGAGCTGACCGTGCAGGATCTGATTGTTTTGTTGAGTCAGAAGGTGTGGAATTTGAGGCAAAATCCATGGTGGGCCTTGAGCCAGGTTCCTTAAGATACAGTACCAGTGCTGTTGTGGCCAGTCTAGAGCAATCAGGATCATCTCTGGTTTTTCTTGTCTGTCTTTTAGGAGTACTTTGAAAGGAGAGGCAGTGGCGGGAAGGCATAAACTTTTAGGTTTTTACAGCTGAACAGAAGAGCATCCACTTTCCATGCTTGTTTGCGATAAGTCCTTGTGCAGAATTTTTTTAGTTGGCAATTCAGTGGGAAGGCGAAAAGATCCATGTCTGGGCATCCCCACTTTTGCGTTACCATGCTGAAGATTTGTGGATTCAATTTCCATTCAAGAAGGTCCATGATATTTCTGCTTAGGTCATCTGCCAGAGTATTTTTCTTTCCTGGCAGGAATTGTGCTTGCAGGTGAACTTGATACGTTAATGCTGTGTTCCACAAGGTCATGGCTTGCCCTCATAGGGGATAAGAATGAGTGCCCCCTTGCTTATGCACCACATTACTGTGGTGTTGTCTGTTTTTAGTAGTAACTGTCCTGGATGTAGAAGGTCCTTGAAAGCTGTTAGGGCATTTTGAACAGCCAACATCTCTTTTTGGTTGATGTGAAGATGCATCTGGTCTGTGGTCCACTTGCACTGAATGCATATTCCTGCCATGTGTGCTCCCCAGGCGTAATCCGAAGCATCTGTTAGAGTTTGCCTGGCTGTAGGTTGGGTAAAAGGCTGACCCTTGTTTAGGTGACATGCCTGTGCCCACCATCAAAATTCCTGTTGTAGGCAGGGAATCATTGGTATTACTGCTTCTAAACTGTGAGAGTGTTGAGTCCAAACACTTTTCAGGTACCACTGTAATTTCCTCATATGCAGTCTGGCATATGGTAATAGTAGTATGCAAGATGCCATGAATCCCAGGGCCTGCAGAATTTTTCTTGCAAGGAGATGGGACTTTTTTGCCAGCAATTGAAAATATTGAGTTAGTTAAACTTGTTTGTCTGGCGTGAGGTAAGCCATCTGGGCCACTGTATTTAAGCTGGCACCCAGGAATATAATCTGTTGCGAGGGCACTAGTTTTGAATTCTTTTCATTTACTGTGTACCCTAGAGAAATTAGCAACCCTTTTACAAACGTCAGATGCTGTAGAAGAATGTCCTTTGTCTCTGCTTGAATGAGGCAGTCGTCCAGATAGGGATATATCCGAATCCCTTTTTGTCTGCAAAATGCAATTACTGGTGCCAGGTACTTTGTGAAGACCCTAGGTGCAGTAGATAAGCCAAAGGGCAGTGCAGAGAATTGGTAGTGCATTGTACCAGCTTGGTATCTTCTGCAATTTTGTCTGATAGGGACATGCAGGTATACCTCTTTGAGGTCCAAAGTAACAAGCCAAGCCTTCTTGCCCAGCATGGGTAGAAGCTGCTGTAATGTCAACATTTTGAATTTCGGAATATCCAGGTAAGTATTCAGAATTGAAAGGTCTAGTATGGGCCTTCAGACCTTGTCCTTTCTGGGGACCAGGAAGAGTCTTGAGTAAAATCCTTGTCCTTATTCCTGTTGTGGTACTTTTTGAATAGCTCTCGAAGCATCAGATACTATCCATGTACAACTAACAGTGGGTAAAACTGCCTTCCAGTTTATAGCCTGCTACAGACCACCCTCCCAAACCCAGGAACCCCACTCGGCCTTCCTGAGAACACTGGAAAATATGAAGGTCTGTCCAAACACCATTATATTGGGCGACTTCAACTACCCAAACATAGACTGGGAGCATTACTCTAGCTCCAACACCCTAGCCCAAAGGTTCCTAGAATTTATAAACTCAAATGCTATGGAACAACTTGTTACCACTCCCACAAGAGGAGAAAACATACTGGACCTGATCATCACCAACATGGGGACTCTATGAACCAGACCAGAAGTGTATCCCTCACTGGTAAGATCAGACCATAAAGGAATCTCACTGGATATTCACATCCCGACCGCACCCCCTGCTCAGAAAACCACAGTGAAAAACTTCTCTAAAGCAAATTTCACACTCCTCAAAACCAAGGTGGAATCCTTTAAAGCCCCCGGGCCTGTGGAAAATATGGCCCAGACCGCAGAATCCTTTATAAACGCATTCTATGAACACCTTCAGGAATGCATGGATCATGCGATCCCAAATAAAACCAAGACCCAATCCTCCAAAGGCAGACGTCCTGTCTGGTGGACCCCAGCCATAAACAAACTATACAATAGAAGGAGGAAGCTACTAAATGATAGAGCAAAATCCCAAAAAGGGAAGGCATCACTGATCAGTATTAGCAAAAAACTATGGGCACTCATAAAATTGTCTGACGTCAGGGAAGAAGCGACAGCAACCAACGCCGGACCAAGACTTTGGAATTCGGTCCGACTGCGTGACCGCCTGACGGCAGGATAACCCAAGTGTAATGACTGCAGCAGTGTAACATGATGAACATCTGGTAATGCAAATAGCCTGCTTTGAAGCGGAGGTATCTTCTGCAAGATTCCATGATTGGGATATGCAGGTAAGCCTCTTAAGTCTAGAGTTACCAACCAAGCATCCTTGCCTAGCATAGGTAGGAACTGTTGAAGAGTCAGCATCTTGAATTTTGGAATGTCCAGAAATGTATTTACAATGGTTAAGTCCACAATTGGATGCCACGATTCGTCTTTTCTGTGTACCAGGAAAAGTCTTGAATAAAAACCTTGTCCCTTTTCCTTTTCTGGTACTGGTTGAATAGCCTCCATATTCATGAGGGATATAACTTGTTTCTGGGCCTCTGCCACAGACTTGGAGGCAGGTCTGGCCATCCGTTTGGGACTGGCAACGTGTGGAAATGAAATCTGTATCCCTGGGATACTATATTTAAAACCCATTTGTCCTGGATAATCAGTTGCCAGTTTTGTGCATGAAGTGCCAGTTTTCACCCCAAAGGGGCGGCCAAAAGACAAGTGCTTGGTGATTGCAGTGGAAAGTCATTGAGACTGTTTACCATAGGAAGGTGCCTTGTTGCGTCCAGATTTGGAAGTGGAAGCACCCAGTTGCTTTGTTCTAAAAGTTCCTTGCGACTGAAACCTGGAGCCTTTGGAATTGTCTGGGTTTGACCTGAGCGGCTCTAGTGGGTACTGGAATGGACCATTTCTTAATAGGTCAGTGCCTACTAAACCTGGGTGGCTGCACTTGTAGGAAATCTTTCACAGTTTGCATAGATTTAGCTTAATCTTCCATTTTTTTCAAAGCTTCTTCAGCTTTATTACCAAATAGACTGTCCTGTTGTAAAGGAGCATTCAACAATTTTGCTTTAACATGGCCAGGCAGATTTTTCTCCTTGAGCCAAGCATGCCTTCTTATCACAGATCCAGTTACAGCAGCCCTGCAAGAGGCCTCCATGGAATCAAAACCACATTGCAAAGTATGTTTTCCAACTTGTTCAGTTGAATGCAATAAATCCTGCAACTCTATTTTTCACAGTCAGAAATCAACATAATTTTCTTTTTAAGTAAACCCATGACATGCTGTTGATATTTAAGCATATGAAATTGACAGTTTAAAGCCCTGATTGTTAAGGTTGCAGACGTGTAAACCTTCTTACCCCATCTATCTGGCGCCCTGGAATCTCTATCAGAAGGGGTAGGATTTTTAGCAGTAGAGGCCTTAACGCCCTTGGGAACCTAAGAAATGGTTTCAGGGTCAACAGTAGGGATTTAAAAAGGAATTTGTGGGAGTCTGGAACCCTGTAGTATCTGTCTGGCTTACTAGGAGTCGGAGGCAGGGAATCAGGAGTCATACTGGATTCTGAGAAAACATCATCAACAATGTCTAGAACAGGAGGTATAGCCAAAGGCCTATGCTGAGGAAGAAGAAGAAAATCCCAAAGTCTCTCTTTAGATTCTGAGCAATCCTGACTCTCCCAGAGAAAGTGTTCCCTTAAGGTATGCAAAGTTTCTCCAAAACAAAAATCCTAAGGAGGAGAAGCGGAAGGGATGGAATCTTCTGCATCACAGTCCTCATAAGTGGGAATAGATAATTCCTGATCACAAGAGGAATCAGAAGAAATAGAAACCTGATCCGAAGATTCAAAGTCAGTGCCTTGCCTAGGCCTCTTAGCAGTAGGGGGATGGGTACCCCTGATCAAGGTAATTAAGTCCTCAGCCATTTTGATCATTTGTTTTTTAGGCATTGGGGCCTGTACACGTGGCCAAAGCATCGTTTTTTTAGACACAGAAGTAGTCTTTGGCCTTAGTTTTGAAGATGGCGTCTGTTTAATATGCAGATTTTTAGGCCTGAAAACACCCTCAGAAGCCGGTGCCTGCTCAGCGGCTCCGGACCCATCTAAGGTAGAGACATCCGCGGGTTCAATACTTAAAGTACCTTGCGGCATACCGAACTCCGAATGGGTCTAAGTAGAGGCCTGCGAATCAAAAGTAGCGGGTATCAGGGGCTGCGAAAGCACCTCACTGAGTACCGTCAAACCGGCGACTGGCTTAGGAGAAGCTTCATCGTTGGTTTTGGACCTCGATGGTCTGTCTCTATCTTTTTCTTTGCGTTTTTTAGGTATTCCGGTAGTCAGATTGCTAACAGACAACATTTCTGGATAGCTAAATCTTGAGCCAAAATATTTAGAGGCAAAAATATACCAATGTTTAATAGTGCGTTGATTAAATTTAGCACAAAACTGACAGCAAGGCACGTTGTAGTCAGGGCCTAGGCAAGGAATACAGTACAAATGAAAATCCTTATGAAGTATGTGCTTCCCAGAAGTAATACAATTATTAACATTTACTGACATCGGTAAGGAACAAGAAAAAGTTTTCCCAATGGGGTACTTAGCTTTTAGTAGAAGACTTTGGTTCTGAAACTCGAAAACGAAACTTTCAGGAGTCAGCCGACCGGCACTTGCAAACTGCTTCTGCTTTGGTCACCACACGGCAAGAAAGACTGATGTAATGGCGTCGGCTGCATGTTTTATATCCCTGATGACCTGACATCATGGAAGAAGGGACTGCAACCGACACAGGACCCAAGACTTGATTAATCAGGCCGACTGAAGGCAACCTGCCAGCAGATTAACCAAATGTAATGACTGCAACAGTGAAACACGAAGAACATCCAGGACTGCAACAGTGAATACACTCTAACATCTATATTTATGTTAAGTGTACACAACTGTACTATGTTCATCGTGTTTCCCTGCTGCAGTCATTACATTTGGGTAGATTCCCAAAGTTATGGTTGGGAGGAGGAATTTAGATAGCATTAGGGCCAGCTATAAGGCCTGCAAGACAGCAGTGGCAAAGCCAGCTCTGGATTTAGAGAAAACTGGCAAATGATAATGCTTAGTGAAAGTATGTACAGAACTCCAGGTAGCAGCTTCTAGGATGTCCCTGGTAGGGACGCCTCTGAAAAAGGCTGTAGAGGTAGATGCAGCCCTGGTGGAGTGAGATCTGATCCCCTGGGGGATAGGTTTTCCATGGTGCTTATAGCAGAAATGAATGCAATGGCTTATCCATTTAGAAATAGTTTGCTTTGAAATAGTCTTCCCCTCTGCCCCTGCAGCAAATGCCACCAGCATTTGTTCAGATTTCCTTTGAGGTTTAGTCCTGTCCACGGAGAATCTAAGTTGTCTGTGCACATCTAAGAAATGCAGTATCCGTTCCCCTTTCTTCTGTGGATTGAGAAAGAAGGTTGGCAAATGAATGGACTGATTAAGAGCCACAATGGATACCACCTTGGGCATGAAGGATGGATTGGTTCTGAGGGACACCCTGTCCGCATGAAAGATGATGAAAGGCTCCACTGCCATAAGGGTCTGTAATTCAGATACCCTTCTAGCTGAAGTGATTGCTAAAAGGAAAGTTGTTTTCCAAGAAAGAAATTTTAAGTCTGCAGTAGCAGCTGGCTCGAAAGGAGGTAGAGTGAGTTTCTCCAAGACAAAGTTAAGGTCCCATGCTGGGATTGGAGCTATCCTGGGTGGTCTCAAATTTTTGGCCCCTCTGAGGAACTGCTTGAGCAGTGGATGAGAGAAGAGGGGAGGTTCTGTGTTATAAGCTGAAATGCCTGAGGTGTGGATTTTAATGGAGGAAAAAGACAGGCCCTTGTGAAGCATCTCAGTTAAGTATTGTAAAATCCGAGGTAAATTCGGCGCTGCTGTGCTCATCCCTTGAGATTGGTTCCAGGCACAGAATCTTTTCCATTTTTCAGCATAAGATTTTCTAGTACTAAGCCTCCTTGCCTCTAAAATGATATCCATCACAGGTTTGCTGAGGGATGGTAAAGGAGAGATCAAGTAATTAGCCAGGCTGCAAGGTTTAGTGTTAGAAGCTGAGGGTGCAGAATCTGGTTCTCCTGCTGAGATAGCAGGGAAGGAGTCTGAGGCAGGTGCCATGGAGATAACCGTGACACTGTGCAGGAGGGGGTACCAGTGTTGGCGCGGCCAGTCTGGAGCAATCAAAATCATCCCTGTTTTGTCTGGTTTGATTTTTTGTAGTACTTTGGAGAGCAGAGGCAGAGGGGGGAAGGCATAGACTGATAGTTTTTTTCAGCTGAAGGACAGAGCATCTACTTTCCAGGCTTCTTTGTGGGGAGTCCTTGTGCAAAATTTGTCCAATTGGTAGTTCTGGGGAGAGGCAAACAGGTCTGTATCTGGGCTCCCCCATCTGCTTGTCAACATGTTGAAAATCCTTGGTTCCAGTTTCCACTCGTGTGGGTCCATGAGGTTTCTGCTTACTCCATCTGCCAGTGTACTTAATTTTCTTGGCAGGAATTGAGCTTGTAGGTGCACTTGGTAGCTCAAGGCTGTGTTCCACAATACCATGGCTAGTCTGCAGAGGGGGTAAGAATGTGTACCCCCCCTGCTTGTTTATGTACCACATAACAGTGGTGATGTCCGTCTTTACCATTAGTTGTCCTGGAAGAATGTAGTCCTTGAAGGCTGTCAGAGCATTCTGTACAGCTAACATTTCTTTTTGACTGACATGCAGGTGCATTTGACTTGGGTTCCAATTGCCCTGAATGCACTTCCCTGCCAGGTAAGCCCCCATGCATAGTCTGATGCGTCTGTTAGGGTTTGGGCGGCAGGAGGTGGTGTGAAAGGCAGTCCCTTGTTTTGATGGGAGGCCTCTGCCCACCAAAGGAACTCTAGGCGCAGGCAAGGTATGATAGGAATTGTTTCTAGGTCTTGAGAAGGTTGACACCATAGGCTTTTTAGATACCACTGTAGTTTCCTCATATGCAGTCTTGCATATGGAATTAGAAGAATGCAGGAGGCCATGAACCCCAAGGCTTGCAGCATTTGTCTTGCAGCTAGCAGGGTTTTTGTGGCCACTTGTTTGAAGTAGGTTGTCAAATAAATTTGTTTCTCTGGAGTGAGGTAAGCCATCTGGGAAGTTGTATTCAAGCTTGCTCCCAGGAATATAATTTATTGACAGGGTATTAGTGTTTTTTTTTTTCGTTTATGGTGTACCACAGACAAATTAGAACCCTTTGTACAAAGGCCAGATGATTGAAAAGTATGTCCTGGCTTTCTGCCTGAATTAGACAATCATCCAGGTATGGGTATATTTAAATATTCTTTGCCTGCAAAATGCAATAACCAGAGCTAGGCACTTTGTGAATACCCTGGGCACAGTAGATAAGCCAAAGGGCAGTGCAGAGAACTGAGTGCATGTAGCCTGCTTTGAAGCATAGGTATCTTCTGCAAGATTCCCTGATTGAGATGGTGCAGGTATGCTTCTTTTAAATCTAGTGTTGCCAACCAGGCATCTTTGCCTAGCATAGGAAGTAATTGGTGAAGAGTCAGCATCTTGAATTCTGGAATCTCCAAAAAGGTGTTTAGAGTAGACAGGTCCAGGATAGGACGCCATGAATTGTCTTTTCTGAGTACTAGGAAAAGTCTCGAGTAGAAATCTTGTCCCTTTTCCTCTTCTGTCACCAGTTGAATAGCCCCCATGCTTGAGAGAGAAAGTACTTGTTTTTGGGCCACTGCCCACTGATTTGGTGGTAGGTTCGGCCACCCGCTTGGTGTTGGCAACATGTGGAAGTGAAATCTGTATCCATGGGACAATACATTTAAAACCGATTTGTCCTGGGTAATGAGTTCCCAATTCTTTGCATGCAGAGCAATCTTTCCCCCCAAAAAGGCAGTCATTTTATAAGTGCTTGGAAATTTTAAAAGGAAGTCATTAAGACAGTTTCCAATGGGGGGGGGGTCATATTACTCTCAGATTTGGAAGTGGAGGCCCCCCACTGCTTAGTTCTGTGCATCTCCTGGGACTGAAACCTGGGGTTTTTGCTGTGTCTGGGTTTGGCTTGAGAAGAACTGGAAGGAGCTGGAAAGGGCCAATTCTTAAGAGAGCCAGTACCCACTAAATCTAGGACGCTGAACTTGTAAAACATCTTTAACAGTTTGCATAGATTTAGTTTCATCTTCCATCTTTTTAAGAACTTCCTCAGCCTTGTTGCCAAACAGGCGGTCCTGATTTAAAGGAGCATCCAACAATTTAGCTTTAACATGTGAAACTGGCAGTTTAAAGCCCTAATGGCCAAGGGTTGCATTAGTGTAAACCTTCTTACCCCATCTATCCAGCGCCCTGAAGTCTCTATCAAAAGGGGCAGGATTTTTAGCAGTAGAAGCCTTAATGCCCTTGGGCCCTTGTGAAATAGTCCGTGGATCTGCAATAGGATTATGAAAAAGGAGCTTGGGGGCCTCAGGGACCTTGTAGTATCTGTCATGTTTTCTGGGAGCAGAAGGCAGGGAATCAGGGGCAAACTAGATTCCGAAAAAGCATCATCAACAACGTCTAGTACAGGAGGAATAGCTAAAGGCCTATGCTGAGGTAGGAGAAGGAAATCCCTAAGCCTCTTTTTTGAATCAGAAAATTCCTGGCTTTCCCAGTGGAAATGCTCCCTTAGAGTACGCAAGGTCTCCCCAGAAGAAAAATCCTCAAGAGGGGAAGCAGAGGGAATGGAGTCCTTTGCATCAGAATCTTCATAAGTAGATGAGGGAAAATCCAGATCATCAGAAGAATCAAACAGAATCCTGATCAGAAGATTCATAATCAACTTCAGTCCTAGGCCTCTTATAGAGGGGGGGGGGGGGCTGGCTACCCCCTGATTAGCGTTATTAGATCTTCAGCCATTCTTATCATTTGTTTTTTAGGCATAGAGGTCTGAGCATGTGGCCTGGGCATTGGATTTTTAGGCATGGATCGAGATTTAGGCCTAAGTAAAGAAGCAGGCATCAGTTTAATATGCAAGTCCGTAGGCCTGAATACACCCTCAGAAGCCGATGCCTGCACAGCGGCTACGGACCCATCCAAGATAGAGACATCCGCGGATTCCTTAGTTGAAGCATCTCGCGGCATACTGGACTCTGAATGGGTCTCAGTAGAGGCCTGCGAATCAGAAGTAGCGGGTATCAGGGGTTGCGAAAGCACCTCACCGACTACCGGTGAACTGGCAACTGGCTTAGGAGAAGAATCGTCGGCAGTTTTGGACCTTGGCGGCCTGCCTCTGTCTTTATCTTTGCGTTTTTTTGGAATCCCGGTAGATGGATGGCTAACCGATGACATTTAGGTTCATAGGTTGGTACTAGGTTATCTGTCCGAAGGCATTTATAAGCCTAGCCAGAATGTGTTGGCTTTTGCCGCGCCCTTAGATTAGTTCCCTGTGCCTCGGTCTAGCAGAGCCACTAAAGAGATCCCCGAGGTAAACTTCGTTTCCCATCCACTCATCAAGGTTTCTCTTGAAGAGCGTTGGCTAGGAGCTCTGCCTAATGTAGATTTGGATCTTGTTCCAAAACATGGGAAGTCTCTGGGACAGGAATCTATCCCTCCAGCACATCCTATTTATTGCTGTGGTGAGGTTTAGATCCCTAGAGCGTGTGGCATGAGGGGATATGGTTTTCTTTAGGTGGAGCATGTCCATCAATTCTGGGTTGGACATGGCCTTGTACGTCAGGCAGAGATCACCTCTGAGTAGGCAGTATGCAACAGAGTACAACTGGAGTTTCTTCAGTCGAGCTGCATACGGTATCTGTTTGAGGCCAGTGATCCTCTTGGTGAGGTACTTCTGTGGTCTTTCCAGCTGTTGCAGGTGTCTTGTAAGGTACATCTCAAATGGGGCGATGTACTCTATGATGGGTCTGATGAGTAGAGGGGCACAATGACCTCTTTTGATCTGGATGCGAACCCTTTTGTGATTAAGTGGGCCACGTAGAAGGATTTTCTAACCACTTTGGCAATGTGATTATCTAAGGTGAGATTACTATCTACTTGGGTCCCCAGATCCCTTATTATGTCTTCCGTATTTAGGGGACTACCACCTATGTGGTAGTTTGTGGGTCCTTTGTTTTTTCCAAAGGGAATGACTATGCACTTTTTGTCATTTAGCTTGAGGCCATGATTTTGACACCAGGTATCCGTCTCAGCGAGATCCTTCTGGAGGATGTCTGTGTCAGCCGGAGAGTCAATTATAGCCCCTAGTTTGCAGTCCTC
This sequence comes from Protopterus annectens, assembly GCF_019279795.1. Taxonomy (NCBI): domain Eukaryota; kingdom Metazoa; phylum Chordata; order Ceratodontiformes; family Protopteridae; genus Protopterus; species Protopterus annectens. The sequence continues at coordinate 710,375,254 of NC_056750.1, read as the reverse complement.
TGCGATCTTGGTCAGCCATAGTCCTCCTGTGCTTGCCTGTACCTCTGAGAAGTATATGCCGAACAGGAGGGGTCATAGGACTGAGCCCTGGGGAACGCCACTTGTAACCGGTTTAGAGTCAGACCTAGCTCCCACAACTCTCACCATGTGGGTTCTGTTCGTGAGCCAGTTGGCAACCCATCTTGTGATGTAGGGGCTTATGTTCAGGCTGGTGAGCTTGTCTGTAATACCAGAATGGGGAATGGTGTCAAAGACCATAGCGAGGTGTAAGTAGGATGTGTGTACCAACTTTCCCTCGTCTATAGCCTTGGTAACTGTTTCAAAGAAGTCCACCAGGTTTAGGAGGCATGACCTGCCCTTAAAGACAAACTGGGTAGGGTCCAGTGTTTGGAGGTTTCCAATGTCTCTGTTAATGAGCTCCATGATGATGCACTCCATAGCCTTGCAGAACAAGCTAGTCAGGCTTATAGGACGATCGTTCCCGGGGTCTGTTGTGGCTCCACCTTTGTTCATAGGTTCATACTAGGCTATCTGCCCTAGGGCATTTATAAGCCTAGCCAGAATGTGTTTGGCTTTCGCCACCCATTTTAAATTTATTTTGCTATGCCCTTTTTCGAGGTTAGTATACTGTGCCTCTGTCTAACAGTGACAAAGAAGTGATACCCGGGGCAAACCTACGATCTCCCATCCACTCATCAAGATTCCTCTTGAAGAGTCAATGAGGGACTCTGCCTAACCTGGACTGGGATTTTATTCCAGAGTGAAGGGAGCCTCTGGGTTATGAATCTGTCCCTCCAGCATGTCCTATTTATTTCAGTGCTGAGGTTCAAGTCTCGAGCGCGTAGCTCGATGGGATTTGGATTTTCTGAGGTGCAGCATGTCCATTAATTCCGGGTTGGACATGGCTTTATATGTCAGGCACAGATCGCCTCTGAACAGGCGGTATATGCCACTGAGTAGAGCTGGAGTTTCTTTAACCGGGCAGCATATGGCATCTGTTTGAGCCCTTTGATCCTCTTGGTGAGGTAATTTTGGGGTCTTTCCAGTTGCTGCAGGTGTCTGGTAAGGTACTTCCCAAAAGGGGCATTGTACTCAATTATGGGCCTGATGAGGGATGAGTAAAGAAGCACGATGACCTCCCCTGATCTAGATGCGAATCCCTTCATGATTAGGTGGGCTATATAAAATGTTTTTCTAACCACTTTGGCCACGTGGTTGTCAAATGAGAGATTGCTATCAACTTGGGTCCCCAGGTCCCTAATTACTTCTTCTGTACTTAATGGATTACCACCTATGTGGTAATTTGTGGGCACTTTGTTTTTGCCAAAGGGGATGACTATACACTTTTTGGCATTTAGCTTGAGGCCATGGCTCTGGCACCAGTTGTCTGTTTCTATGAGGCCCTTTTGGAGGATGCTTGTGTCGGCTGGAGAGTCGATTATGGCACCCAGTTTGCAGTCATCTGAGAACTTGGTCAACCACAGTCCTTCCGTGTTGGCCTGTACCTCAGAGAAATATATACAGAACAAGAGAGGTCCCAGGACTGAGCCTTGTGGGACACCACTTGTAACTGGTTTGGAGTCTGACATGGCTCCAGCAAGTCTAACCATGTGGGTTCTGTCCTTGAGCCAGTTTGCAATCCATCTAGTGACATAGGGGTTTATATTTAAGCTGGTGAGCTTATCTATAATTGGAGTGGAATAACTGTTGCTGTGCGCCACTCTATGGGTATGTAGCCTGTGGAGAGGCTGAGTTTGAACAGTGTGTTTAGGTGAGGGGTTCGTTCGTCTTTGAGCACGTGTAGGACGCAGCCTGGGACACCGTCCGGTCCCACTGATGCTGTGTTTTTGGCTTTGGAGAGGGCTGTTTTAACCTGAGTGTCTGTGATTTTAGGGACTCTACATTCTTCTGGTATCATTATGGGCCCTTTTGGGGGTGAGAGGGGGTGAAGTTTGCGCTGAACCTGTCTGCCAGGATGCTGGCGATATCGGTCGGTGAAGTGTATTTTGTGCCACTCTGCATTAACTCCGAGCAGATCTGAGCATTGCCACTTAGATTCTTGACATAGCTAAAGAATGCCTTGTGGTGATCTTTGGAGCCCTTGGCAATTTTTCTTTCAAAGCTCGCCTTGGATGATTTTATGAGGGATCGTAGTTTCTTGCCGATACTGATCAGGGATGTCTTCCCTTCTTGGGATTTTACTCTTTTCTGTACTAGTTTCCTCCTTCTATTGTATAGATTGTTTATGGCAGGAGTCCACCAGACTGGTTTTCTTTTCTTGGAGGAGTGAGTCTTGGTTTTGCTTGAGATGGCACGATCCATGCATTACTGTAGCTGCCCGAAGAATGAATTAGTAAAGAATTTTGCAGCTTGGACAGTGTTATCCTTCAGCATGGGGGCTTTGAAACTTTCCACCTCTGTCTTAAGTAACGTGAAGTTTGCTTTTGAAAAGTTTTTCATGGTGGTTTTCTTGTCCGGGGGTGGGGGCGGAATATGGATAGCCAAAGTGATTTGTTTATGGTCAGATCTAACCAGCAAGGGGTTGACTTCTGGTGTGGAACATCAGTCGCCCATGTTGGTGATGACCAGGTCCAATATGTTGTCACTTCTGGTGGGAGTGTTGACCAGTTGAACCAGGGTGTTTGAGTTTATAAATTCTAGGAAAAGTTGGGCAAGGGAGTTAGTACTTGAGTAGTTCTTCCAGTTAATGTTTGGGTAATTGAAATCATTCAATATTAGGGTGTTTGGTAGGACCTTTATGTTTCCAGAAACGTGGAATGGGGGTCCTGGGACATGGTGGGTGACCTGTAGCAAGCTACAATTTGAATTGCAGTTTTGCCCATTGTTAGCTGCACATGGATGATCTCTGAAGCATCATGCTTTGCCATAAACCTGGAGGTGCGGGTATCCTTGATGAATATGGATAGGCCCCCGCCTTTTGTATTTCGGTTTGGGTTCTGTGGCCGAAATGTATGGTATGAATTGTAGCCTGGTAGTGCTGAGGTGCTCTCTGGAACCTTAAACCAGGTTTCTGCTACTGCACATGTATTGATTTTCCCAAACTGAGGAGTGCCTCGAGTGCGTGCATTTTGAGGTTTAGACTTCTGGCACCGAGTAGCAATACCCTCAGTTTTTTGTTACTTGTGCTATTTACGGAGGTGGGTTTGTCTTTCGAGCCTTGCCTATGAAAAGCACTATGGGGGTGGCAAGAGCCTTGACCAGTATTCGAAAGAATAAGGGTGACAGGTGCAAGCAGTCTTTAGCGAAGCAGTGTGGCTTGTCGAGCATGTCATCCCAGGTGGACAGACATTGAATGCTATTTGAATGACACCAGAAACTTAGCCAATTGTTGAAATCGAGAATATTTTATTTATACTGTGGTATCATTCTTGGTAAGGGCAGAATGCTACTCAGGGTCAGGGTCATACTGGCCTGGGCTACGTGATCAGAAAGCTCTTCCATACCTCTCTTCATGTAGTCCAGGTAGGTACGGCTTAGGTCATTCACACCAACATGGACAATGACAGAGTCATATTTGTACTTGTTCTGGAGTGACCTGAGTGCTTGTGTTATGTGGTGGATCCTGGCACCTGACAGGCAGCTAACAGTAACCTTCTCCTTATTCAGCCTAGTGAGTGGGACGTCAATGTGCCTGACTATACAGTCACCTATTACTAGTATGTTGAGTATGTTATTTTGCCTTAAGGGCTGTGATTGCATGGCGCACAGGTTTTGTGAAGTATGTGTTTTATGGTTTGTGTTGGGGGCTGGAGGTTGCTTGGATGTTTGCTTTGGATGTCTCTGTTGGTTTTTCAGATTTTTATTTAGAGCCTCCGAGTAGGTTTTCATGTATTTATGTGTTTTTTTTGCCGGTGCTGGATTAATGGGTCTATGTAAGACTGGTGGTGTGATGCAAGTATTTCCCTTCTCCTCTTGACTGTCTGATCCAGTCTTGGGTTGAGAGAGCTTAGCCTCTAGTTTGGCTATATAACTGCATCTCTCGCATGTATTAGTGTCTGTGTACATGAGGCATTTGTAACATTGCCTCAAAATGCCCAGATTCACCAGTTGAACTGGAGAGTACACCTGAAACTGACCTTTGGACATGCCTGCACAGGTACAGTGAACTGTTTTACTGGATGGCTGGTAAGGTCGAAAAGACAGCCTTGTCCTTCTATACAGTACAGGAGGGTCTAGTGCTAGGGTTTATAAGTGCTTGCTATAAGTTTTGAGCAAGTGTCGGGTTGAGAAATTCATGGCTTGAGTGTTTAAGTTGAAAGTGTGTCCAGTTCCAAGGGAAAAATTGAAGAGGAGACTTGGTGGAGCCGGGAATAGTTTTACCCTAGCTAACTGGCGTTGCCTGGTGCACAAAACCGGGCAAATACGGAATTTATAGCAGGGAAATGAAAGAGATAGAAATTAGCCCAAATTGGCACATAAACTACTAATTTCTGGGTTGAAACCACTCCTCTCCAGGGACAGAGAGGCTGCTCAAAGCTCCCCCCTCTCACAGGTGAACAGAGAAACTTCCTCCTATCCAAGTAACATATGGGCAAACACAGAGATCTGTAACACAGCCCTGAATTCAGCACTAACCTGAAAACTGGACTATACTAGCTTACAAAGGCGGGAAGCATGTATATATATATATATATATATATATATGTATACATATATATATATATATATATATATGTGTGTGTGTGTGTATATATATTTATATATATATATATTTATATATATATTTTTTGTTTGTTTTTTGTTTTTCAGAAACTAAAGCAGAAACACTCAAAAAAACAGTTTAAAAGCACAGAAAAGGATACTTATCGTTAAATATTGCAGATCAGAGTTGTAGTCTGCCCCGAGTAATAAAGAAGAAACACAAATACAGTAAAAGCAGATGACTAAAGTGCAATTTTTATATATAGATATATATATATATATATATATATATATATATATATATAAAACAATCGATTTCTGGATAATTAAACAGAGAACCAAAATATTTAGAGGCGAAAATATACTGACGACGGATAGTGCACTGATTAAATAAAGCACAAAACCAACAGCAAGGAACGTCATGGTCAGGGCCTAAGCAAGGAATACAGTATGAATGAAAATCTTTATGAGGTATTTTGCTTTCCACAAGTAATGCAATTATTAACTTTTACTGACATCAGTAAGGAGCAAGAAAAAGTTTCCCCACTGGGGTACTTGGCTTTAGTTGAAGACTTCAGTTCTGAAACTTGAAAACGAAAATTTAAGGAGCCGGCCGACTGGCACTTGCGAACTGCTTCTGCTTCGGGCACTGCACAGCAAGTAAGACTGATGTAATGGTGTCGGCTGCATGTTTTATACTCCTGACGACCTAACGTCATGGAAGAAGGGACAGCAACCGACGCAGGACCCAAGACTTTGTTAATCAGGCCGATTGAGGGCTACCTGCAAGCAGATAACCCAAATGTAATGACTGCAACAGTAAAACACGAAGTACAGTTGTGTACACTTACCATAAATGTAGATGTTAGAGTGTTATTTACTGTTGCAGTCATTACATTTGGGTAATCCTGCTTGCAGTTTGCCCTCAGTCAGCCTGAATTCCAAAGTCTTAGGTCCTGTGTCAGATGTCGTCGCCCCTTCCCTGATGTCAGGTCGTCAGGGGTATAAAAGATGCAGCAGACGCCATTTTCTTTAGTTTTTCTTGCCCCAGATGTCAGGTGCCCCCTAAAAGGGTAGCCAACATTTATATCTATATATAAAAATTACATGCAGCAATATAAACTTTACCTTCATCCACAAGCAAATACACCACATAGGTTGTATAGATCAGAGAAGGAAAGATAGGTTCCATCAGAAGAAAAGGGGGGATGGCGGGTGGGTAACCTGGACTGCAACAGTGAATATACTCGAACATCTACATTTATGGTAAGTGTACACAACTGTACTATGTTCTTCGTGTTTCACTGTTGCAGTCATTACATTTGGGTAGATTCCCAAAGCTATGGTTGGGAGGCTAGAGCTAAACAGCATTAGCAGCGGCTATAAGACCCTGCAGAACTGCAGTGGCAAAGCCTGCCCTGGATCTAGAGTAGAGTGGCAGATGATAGTGCTTTGTAAAGGTGTGCACTGAACTCCAAGTAGCTGCCTCTAAAATGTCCTTGGTTGGTACTCCCCTGAGAAAGGCTGCTGAAGTGGCTGCAGCTCTGGTGGAATGTGGCCTAATGTCCTTAGGCACTGGTTTGCCATGGTATAAGTAGCAGAAATTAATGCAGTGGCCTATCCACTTTGAAATAGTCTGCTTTGAGATAGCCTTTCCTTGTGATCCTGCAGCATATGCCACTAGTAATTGTTCTGTCTTTCTGAAAACTTTGGTTCTGTCCAAGTAGAATCTAAGCTGTCTGTGCACCTCCAAAGAATGCAGAATCCTTTCCCCCTTGTTCTGTGGATTTGGATATAAAGTTGGCAGAGGAATGTTTTGGTTAAGAGCCACACTGGCCACCACTTTAGGCATAAATGTTGGGTTTGTCCTCAGGAAGACCCTGTCCGGATAAAAAAAGATAAAAGGTTCCACGGCCATGAGTGCCTGTAGCTCTGAAACTCATCTTGCAGAAGTTATTGCTAGGAGCAGAGCTGTTTTCCAAGATAAAAACTTTATATCAGCAGTAGCAGCTGGCTCAAAAGGAGGCAGGATGAGTTTTTCCAAGACATAGTTGAGGTCCCATGCAGGCATTGGTGATCTCCTTGGAGGCCTTAAATTTTTGGCTCCTCTGAGGTACTGTTTTAATAAGGGATGAGAAAAGACTGGTGGCTCTGCAATGTAATGAGCCGAAATGGCAGAGGCATGAATTTTAATAGATGAGAAAGAAAGACCTTTGTCCAGCATCTTAGTTAAGTATTGTAAAATCTGAGGAATATTTGGCACTGCTGTATCTGTTCCTTGTGCCTGGTTCCAAGCACAGAATCTCTTCTATTTTGCAGCATAAGATTTTCTAGTACTAGGCCTTCTGGCTTCCAAAATGACATCCATCACAGCTTTGCTGAGAGGTATGTTTTGTATGACTACATTATCCGCCATACTGCCAGGTTTAAAGTCCTGAGCTGACTGTGCAGGATCTGATTGTTTTGCTGGGACAGTAGATGCGGTACTTGAGGTAAGGTCCAAGTTGGGCATTGAGACAAGCTACTTAATACTGGGTACCAGTGCTGGTGGGGCCAGTCTGGTACAATCAGTATCATCTTTGGCTTCTCCTATCTGACCTTTAGGAGTACCTTGGGGAGAAGAGGCAGAGGGATAAAAGCATATACTGATAGGTTTTTCCAGCTTGAAGGATAGGGTGTCCACTTTCCATGCTTCTCTGTGATGAATCCTTGTGCAGAATCTCTTTAGTTGGTAGTTGTGAGGGGAGGAAAATAGATCTATGTCCGGGCATCCCCATTTCCTTGTTATCATGCTGAAGACATGTGGATCCAGCTGCCAGTCATGGGGATCCATGAAGTTTCTGCTTAGATCGTCTGCCAGAGTATTTTTCCTTCCTGGCAGGAATTGCACCTGCAGATGTACTTGGTAAGTCAATGCTGTGTCCCACAAAGTCATGGCTCGTCTGCAAAGGGGGTAAGAATGTGTGCCCTCCTGCTTGTTTATATACCACATGACCGTGGTGTTGTCTTGTCTTCATCAGTAGTTGTCCTGGATGAAGTAGGTCTTTGAAGGCTGTCAGGGCATTTTGAACAGCTAGCATCTCTTTTTGATTGATATGTAGATGCATTTGGTTTAAGGTCCATGTTCCCTGAATGCATCTTCCTGCCATGTGGGCCCTCCCCAGGCAAAATCTGATGCATCCGTTGTTAGTGTCTGCATGGATGGGGGTAATGTGAACGGCTGTCCCTTGTTTTGGTGACAAGCCTTTGCCCACCATCGAAACTCCTGTTGCAGGCAGGGAATGAAAGTAATTATAGTTTCCAGGTTGTGGCAAAGTTGAGTCCAAACACTTTTAGGTACCATTGAAGTTTCCTCATATGCAGTCTTGCATATGGAATTAGTAGGATGCAGGATGCCATGAAGCCTAAAGCCTGCAGAATTTTTCTTGCGGATAACTGGGCCTTTGTTGCTAACATTTTGAAATACGTAGGTCAGTTGCCTCTGTTTGTCTGGCGTGAGATAAGCCATCTGGGCAGTTGTATTTAAGCTTGCACCCAGGAATATTATCTCTTTAGAGGGTACTAGTTTTGATTTCTTTTAGTTGACTGTGTACCCTAGGCATGTTAGAAGTTTTTTCACAAACGCCAGATGCTGTAGAAGGATGTCCTTGTTATCTGCTTGAATTAGGCAGTCGTCCAAGTAAGGATATATTTGTATTCCTCTGTCTGCAGAATGCAATTACTGGTGCCAGGCACTTTGTAAAGACCCTGGGCGCAGTAGATAAGCCAAAGGGCAGTGCAGAGAAGTGGTAATGCACTGAGCCAGCCTTGAATCTGAGGTATCGTCTGCATATTTGTCTGATTAAGGCATGCAGGTATGCCTCTTTTAGGTCTAAAGCTACAAGCCAAGCATTCTTGCCCAGCATGGGCAGAAGCTGCTGCAAAGTCAACATTTTGAATTTTGGTATATCCAGGAATGTGTTCAGAATTGATAGGTCCAGTATTGGCCTCCAGGCCTTGTCCTTTCTGGGTACCAAGAACAGTCTTTAGTAAAATCCTTGTCCCCGCTCTTGCTCTGGCACTTGTTGAATGGCCCTCATGTCCATGAGGGATGAGACTTGTTTTTGTGCCTCTGCCCACTGATTTTTTGGCAGATCTGGCCAGACGTTTGCCTTTGTCAAGGTATGGAAATGGAACTTGTAGCCTTGTGACATGATATTTAGAACCCACTTGTCCTGGGTTATAATGTGCCAATTTTGAGAAAAAAGTGCTAATTTTCCCACTAAGGCTGCTGTCAGGAAATAAGTGCTTGGCGCAGGCAGGGGGAAGTCATTGGGACTGTTTCCTCTAAGGTTGTGATTTGTCTTCTCTACTTTTGGAGGTAGAAGCACCCCACTGCTTTGACCTGTATGGTCCTTGTGCCTGGGATCTGCCTCTAGGGTGTCTGGGACTGCCTCTTTGAGGTCTGTCTGACACAAGAAAGGACCAATTGTTTATTGGCCAGTGTCTTCTAAACCTAGGTGGCTGTACTTGTAAGAAACCTTTGACCGTTTGCATCGATTTGGCCTTGTCCATTTTCTTTAACACCTCTTTTGCCTTTACACCAGACAAAGTATCATGCTATAAAGGTGCATCTAATAATTTAACTTTAATATGATCAGGCAGATTTTGTTCCTTTAACCAAGCATGCCTTCTAATTACAGAGCCTGTAACTGTGGTGCTGCAGGAGGCCTCTAAAGAATCAAAACCACATTGCAAAGAATGCTTTCCAACTTGTTCAGCTGCATGCAATAAATCCTGCATTTCCTTGTTTTCTGCACATTCAGAGTTTAACAACATTTTCTGTTTAAGCAATGCCATGACATGTTGCTGATATTTGAGCATATGAAACTGACAGTTTAAGGCCTTTATAGCCAAGGTAGCAGATGTGTAAAACATTTTTTCCCCAGCTATCCAGAACCCTAGAATCCCTGTTAGAAGGGATAGGGTTTTTTGCAGCGGAAGCCTTAACTCCCTTGGGACCCTGAGAAATAGTCTCTGGGTCTGCAGCAGGGTTTCTAAAAAGGAATTTATGTGAGTTAGGAACCCTGTAATATCTGTCAGGCTTAACAGGAGCAGGAGGTAAGGAGTCAGGGGTAAGGCTAGACTCCGAAAACACATCAACTACAATGTCTAACACAGGAGGGATGGCAAGTGGCTTGTGCTGAGGTAGTAACAGGAAATCCCTGAGCCTCTTTTTAGATTCTGAAAAATCTTGGCTCTCCCAGTGGAAATGCTCCCTCATGGTATGTAAGGTTTCCCCAAAAGAATAGTCCTCAAGAGGAGAAGCTGAAGGTATGGATTCTTCAGCATCAGAATCCTCAGAGGGGAAAAGAATATTCCTGATCAGAAGAAATGGAAACCTGATCTGAAGATTCATAGTCAGTCTCTTGCCTAGGCCTCTTTTCAGGAGGAGGATGGAAACCCCTGATCAAGGTAATCAAGTCTTCGGCCATTTTGAGCATCTGTTTTTTGGGCATGGAGGCCTGTCCACGTGGCTCTTGGGTTTGCTTCTCTGCCTTTGAAGGTGTTTTAGTCTTTGCCTTTGAAGTTGGTTTAATGTATAGATGTTTGGGTCTGAATTCATCCTCAGAAGCCGGTGCCTGCTCAGCGGCAACGGACCCATCTCAAGGATTAGTGTCCGAGGCTCCAATACCTTGAGTTTCCAGCGGCATGGCCAACTCCACGTGGGAGTTGGTAGCGGCCTGCGACTCAAAGTAGTGGTCATCAGGGGCTGCAAAAGCGCCTCACTGAGTACCGGCAACTGGCTTAGGAGAAGCTCCGTCTTCGGTTTTGGGCCTCTGCTGTCTTTACTTTTCTTTGCGTTTTTTTGTGAACTCCGGTAGTCGGATGGCTTTCAGACTACATTTCTGGATAATTAAACCTGCCTCCAAAGTGGTTTAAAGTAAAATCATACCGATGCTTAATAGTGCGTTGGTTAAATCTAGCACAAAGCCGACAACCCAGAAAGTTATGATCAGGGCCTAGGCAAGGAATACAGTAAGAATGAAAGTCCTTATGAGGTATTTGCTTCCCACAAGAAATACAATTATTAACTTTTTCTGACATCGGTTCTGGAGCAAGAAAAAAGTTTCCCTAACGGGGTACTTAGCTTTATAGAAGACTTCGGATCTGAAATTCGAACACGAAAATCTCAGGAGTCTGCCGACAGGCACTTGCGAACTGCTTCTGCTTCGGGCACCGCGCGGCAAGAAAGACTAAAGAAAACGGCGTTGGCTGCTTCGTTTATACCCCTGACGACCTGACGTCAGGGAAGGGGTGACGACAGCCGATGCAGGACCCAAGACTTTGGAATTCAGGCCGACTGAGGGCAACCTGCCAGCAGGAATAACCAAATGTAATGACTGCAACAGTGAAACACGAAGAACATCATCTTGTGAGAGTCAGGTACTCTGTAGTACCTGTCAGGTTTTCTGGGAGCTGAAGGTAAAGTGTCTGGGGTAAGGCTAGACTCCAAGAAATCATCATCTACGATGTCCAGAACAGGAGGGATAGTTTAAGGCCTGTGTTGAGGCAGGAGTAAGAATTCCCTAGGTCTCTTTTTGGACTCAGAGTAATCCTGGCTTTCCCAGCGGAAATGCTCCCTAAGATTATGCAAGGTTTCACCGAAAGAAAGATCTTCTGGAAGGGGAAGCAGAGGAAATGGAATCCTCTGCATCAGACACCTCATAAGTAGATAAGGGTAAACCCTAGTAACCAGAAGGAGCAGAAATATCAGATTCCTGATCAGAAGAATAAAAAAGAAATTCAGTTCTAGGTCTCAGAGAGGGAAGGCTGGCTTCCCCTAATTAAGGAAATAAGGTCTTCAGTCATTCTAAGCATTTGTTTTTGAGGCAAATGGGCCTGAGCCTGCGGTTTGGTTGCTGGTTTTCTAGGCGTAGTGCGAGTTTTTAGCCTGGATGAAAACAATGGCGTCAGTTTAATATGAATGTCTGTGGGCCTGAATACACCCTCAGAAGCCGGTGCCTGCACAGCAGCTCCGGACCCATCCAAGTTACAGACATACGCAGGTTTCACAGTCAAAGAAGCATCTCGCGGCATACCAGACTCAGAATGGGTCTCAGTAGAGGCCTGCGAATCTGAAGTAGCGGGTATCAGGGGGCTGCGAAAGCACCTCACTGAGTACCAGTGGACTGGCGACTAGCTTAACGGAAGCATCGTTGGCAGTTTTGGACCTATGTGATCTGTCTCTGTCTTTATCCTTACGTTTTTTCGGAAGATCGGTAGTCGGATGGCTTAACGAAGCCATTTCGGAGTACTGAGATACAGTACGAAAGTAATTGGCTGCAAAAATAGCCCAACGACGAATAGTTCAGGGGTTGAACAAGGCACAAAACCGACAGCAAGGGACGTCGTGGTCTGGGCCTAAACAGGGAATGCAGTAAGAATGAAAATCTCTGAGGTATTTGCTTTCCACAGGCAAGACAATTGTTAACTTTTACTGACATCGGTTGGAGCAAGAAAAAGGATCTCCAATGGGGTGCTTATCTTTTTTGAAGACTTCGGGTCTGAAACTCGAAAATGAAAATTTCGAAAATGAAAATTTCAGGAGACGGCCGACCGGCACTTGCTAACTGCTTTTGCGTCGGGCACTGCACGGCAAGAAAGACTGATGTAATGGCGTCTGCTGCATATTTTATACCCCTGATATCATGGAAGAAGGGATAGCGTCCAACGCAGAAATCCGAAAACTATGGTATTCAAGCCGGCTGAGGGCTACCTGCAGGCAAATAACCCAAATGTGATGACTGCAACAGTGAAACACGAAGAACATCTGCAGCTGCAACACAATGGCTCTGAGGTACCGATGGCCGCAAAAAGGTTGGAGTCGAAGCAACCAAGGAACGAGTCAAAAAACAGAGATGGCCAAGTCGATGAATCTGACTTAAAGGGTGGGAATGCAGCCGGGCCTGAAGACCTTGGATCTGAAAGGACAGAGGGAGGAAGCCAAAAGGATGGAGCTGTGGGTCCTGGTGCCCGACCCAAAAGGATAAGTCCCAACTGCATCAGCATCTGCAAAAAGGACCTCATCTCATGCTCCAAGGCAGAAGATTTAATGTGTCCCAATGACCAGACGAATGATGTCACCAATGGGGGCTTGTTGGGCCATTTAGAGGAGGATGACCCCAATGACCTGCTCTGAGCCAAGGAGGCTCAGTACTGGGGCAGGGAAAAGTACGTCTCTGGCAACAGCTTCAGAGGTGTGGAAGGTGAAAAGGGGGAAGCTTTCCTACCAGAATGGTCCTTTTGATTAAAGAGGGGCTCAGAAGTCTCAGAGTTAGAGACACATCTTTGCTGGTTGTTGGCAGTGATGGAGATAATCTCAGAGGGGACAGAGGCAATGCTGGGCAGCCAGAAGACCCAAATGTCATGGAATCTTCAGGTCTGGTGAGCCCAAGGACGACGGACTGGGGGCAGAAGACAAGGATCTCTTCAGATCCCCTTTATGAGATTTGGAGTCCTGTTCATAGCGCTTCTTGCACCTGGCCTTCTGAACCAGGGAAGAAGTCCATTGACAACCAACTTGGCCTGTGTTCATTGATGGCCCTGGTCCTGACCTCTCAGAGATACAGCACCCAGAGTCCAGGTGTGATGCTCCCAGCCACTTAAGATGCATGTCTTGTGAAGGCAACTTGTGCCCGCAGGCCACACACTTCTTAAAAACCCTTATCCATACCAAATGTATGACACAGATAAATTAAAACAAGAAAAACTACTGTACTACAAACTCCTAACAAAAAAACAATACCTAACACCTAGCTAGGGCTATGACTAAGGGGGGAAAAACAAGCCCACCTGAAGGCAGAAAGCCCTAATAGATGACAGAGCATCTTATGAAAGAGACAAGAAATCTACCTAACTGTCTATCTACCCAAGATGCAGAAAAAAATTAAATATATAACTAGGGTAAGGGTGGCAAAAAATCTCACCAAAAAGCACTATGCTGGAGTTCCTACAAAGGCTACTCCAAGCGGAGTCAAGACTGAGCTGCTAACCAAAAAGGAGGCAAACTAGATCCGAGGATTGGGGTGAAGAGTGGGGAGTTGTGGGTAAGGGAAGCAGAGGCAAACAAGTTTGAAGTCTAATGGAACTGGCCAGTGTTGGATCGAAAACCCACAGGTTGAACCAGATGGAGTAGACATCAGCTCTCATATATTAGAGGAATTACAGACAGAATGTAAAGGATTTAATGTCTGCAGTAAAACCTGAGCCATCTCCAACAGAATACACCTTATCTACAGAAATACAGAAGATAAATACTTAACTTTTTTTTCTTTTTCCTACAAAACTTGCTAAAAATATAACAGACTCCTGGATGGAGCTTCACTCCAGGAAGCAGGTCTCTTAGCCCAGCTGTGAAAAAGAAGAACTCTCAGCTCCCTCCTCCAAGACTAACAAGAGTGGCCTACCAAGAGCACCCAAACAGCTGCAGGGGATGTGACTGACCCCTAATACTTAACTGGATGAATGGACAACACCAGAGGGACTCTGGTACAAAAGTGAATGGTCAGTGGAACCAGAAATGGTCACAAATGAGTCACTGTGTAGGCAAGAGTTCTTTATTTCACTTCTTCATTTTGGCTCCACAGTAAGGTAGAATCAATAAGATCTTCCATGGTTTTGCCACAAAAACAGACTAAATTATGGTTAGTGAAGCTAGTAATAGGCAGCCACTTTTAAGTTAACAGTTAATTATTATATACGATACGGAAAATTAAAATATACTCTATATTGCCTATGTATGTGAAAACTGGAGCTTTTCTACATGGGCCAATGCTGAAAAAGGATATCTATCCTAGATGGACTTTCCAGGTCAACATAGATAGATAGATAGACAGATAGATAGACAACTAGATAGACAGCTAGATGGACAGACAAAGAAAGGAGGTTGTCAAAAGTAGTATTTTTCAAGCAAACTATACAATGAAACTAAATTCCATGCAAATATGCAGTTGAAAATAGAAGTAAAATGTCTGATAGGCAAACCTATCTTGAAACAGTTCCAAAACAGCAACAGTTTTCAAAGTAAAATAATTATTGTGGAAGGTATTCCCAAAAAGGAACTTACCTACCCCAGCATAGAGAGAGAGATCCCTAACAGTCTATCCTCTGAAGCCAGCAAAAGACTGCTTTAGGTGACAAGAAAATAATGAAAGTTTTGGCACGCAGACTGTTGATTTTCTTCTCCAGGAGCTTATAATATCAGCAGTCTGGGTGCTTGTGCACCTAGAAGACTGGTTTGGCTGTTATATCCCCAGACAGGATATAACCCAAAAAGCTAAGGTTACTGTAGCAGTGATTTAATGAATGAATACACACAAATACTGCCCCACAAAGGCTAGTTGGTCTGAAGATGTACTGATACTGCTCGACAACTGCCAATTGGTCTGAATATATAATAGGCACTATACCCAGGAATTGCAGAATATTACACCCCGCTACTTATAAGAACTGGAATTTCATATCCATTTATTTTTATTTTACTTTTCTTCTTTTTGACTCTTCCCTCCCAGAAGAACTGAGCTTGATGGTTACTCCATCCACTCCGTCAGCGGGAGCAGGGAATCAATCCTGGGTAAGCAGAAATCCCTATTGCCAATTCATTCCTGCCAGGAGTCCCACAAAGGCTCATCCATTCTATGGTAAAAGTTAGATGGTATGGAATGGACCATATTGCTAATCCTTTGGGGCAAGCCAACCTCTCCCTTCGTGGAGCACCCCCTTCCATCATGATGACTCTTTCAGGCTCTGCTATAGCTGCCCTCCTAAGGAAATACATAACTACCACCCAAATCCCCAGCATTACTGTGAGGCTTGCACAGATGTTTAGATACACTAGGCTTAAGCTTGATAAGGTGAACTCCCGGTGTCAATTTAATGATGAGCGATAGCCATTTCACTTCCCCGATGAGGAAGCCAGCAACGGTCCCTCACTCCCATTTTTCCATCACAAGCTTCTAAAAGTTCCCAAGCTGCTACTCAAAATTATGTTGGCTGCCACATAGTTAGTGCTTTACATACCACTACACCACAGACCTGGATCAACATCTACTTCTTGAACACAATTATTTGGTTATGAGTAGAGATTTGGTCATAATCTCCTAGGGTTTTAACAATGTAAGAAGCATTGGAATTTAAAAAAATATAGAATAAACTCCCAGTAACCAATAACTTGCTTTCTACTTCAGTAGACAAGAATACCAAATATTCAATGCGGAGCAGTGCTAGCTGTAACTAAACCCCTGACTTTATTACTAACAGCAGGGACAGTGAGTGGCAAAACCTTGTCTCACACCAGTTTCAATTTCCCCCATCTGGTACATGTGAACTGCATAATCAAGTCTCAATTACTAAATAGACTATGAAAAGCACCATAACTACTAATATATGCCTCTATTATGGGTCCCTTAACTTCTACTTCATTGCCTCAGTTTTTCCAATGGTGACCCTTTCAATGCATTCCACACTGTGCGCTCTAATCCTCAGTGCAGCATCTCTAACTGAAGGAATAGCACTTCAAATGTCATTGGTAGCTAGCAATGTTATTAAAACAATGACACCTATCATCAGCCAGGGATGGAGGGAGAAATCCCAAAGAAAAAAACCCACAAAGATGCTCATGTTTTTGCCTCGGGATCAGATGACAATTTCAGAATCTGGACAATTCATAACTAGACTTCATTTCAAGTAATCAACTTACCATAACAAATGCCTGAGGTTGATCTACATAACAAAAACATCAATTTAGAAAGGGGGACTTCAGTAGCATACCCTTTCACATGGAGGCAATAAGTACTTGTTATGAGCTACTTCAGCAACAGTACTATTTATGTAGTCAAATCAGACTTTTATACTGAAAAAGGAAAAGACCAAAGTTTTCATTTGCTGAATTCACTTAGCCACGCAAAGTAAAATCACTCTGTACCAGAAGAAAGGTGACTATGCTACTGAATTCTCTGACTATTCTTCATCTTTTCATCAAAGTAGTTTCCAAACTTTTACTTTTGTTATATACAGACCTCACATCAGAAAAGACAAATATTCAGCAGAAAAAAAAATCATCATCATGATTACAGTGGCTTATTTAAATTCCACATTTTCATTTTATACTTCCATTATTGATTCTATTTACATGGGCAAAATACTTAAATATCCCTGAAATCACTAAAAGTTAGAGTGCAATGTTGAAAGTCATTTGGTTCTTGTGCCTTAACCTCAAAAGCTTTAAATATGCATACTAGAAACCCCCCACACTTCATAAACTGAATATTCATATTCGGAACTGCGACAGGCACCATCACGGCACCCATTTAATTTCAAAGGTATACCCATGTAAAAGAGGATAGTCATATACACTAATGTATGTGCATGTGTACAGATACACACACAGTCACACACTAAATGTCTTTAAGCCCCTTGGTCATAACGTGGCCATGTACACTAGGGGAAAGAAAAAAACAATGTTATATTACATGTATATGAAAGTAAGAAAAAGACTGACACAGCTATCAAAAATACTTACATTTGAATTCTCCCCTAAAGAGATTTGCCAGAGTGGGTGCCATGCTAGCACCCATCGCAGTTCCGTTCATCTGTAGAGAACAGTTCTCTTCAAAAAGAAAACAAATTTTAGTTAGGCCATTATCTCGTAAGACTGCAAAGAATTCAATTGGTACATCATAACATGGGTGTAGGCTTCAGAATATTTGTTTTGGTATACAATCAAAATGTAAACCTTTGGGACAAATTTGTAAGACTTTCTACTGACCATCAAAAAAAAAGTCCAACATGATGCCTTACACTAAAAAATAACACGACTTTAGTTCCCCATTTACCACAGCATTTCAATTAATACAAAATACATTTCAACTTGGCTGAAATGCCTAGCCTTCCTGTCCAATAGCAATGTTCAAAAAGGTATCTATAGAAAGGTGTGAATTTACTCATTTTCTGTGAATGTAACTTGTCCTAAATGACACTTTTTTAACTAGAAAGAGGTCCATCTAGTCTTGACAAATTATAGTAGTCCTAGCTTTTAATTTCCAGTTTGCTATCACAAACTAGTCATTCAACATTCTTCTAAAGCAGTAGTGTCCAACATGCGGCCCTCAAGAGCTCTTTCATGTGGTCCACGACCTTTAAGTTCAAATTTAACTTTTTTTCTGCTTTTTTTCGCGCCCGCGATCTTTAACTGGTGTGCGCATGCGCCAAAAGCACCCTTCCGTTAGTTTTTTGCGCTGATATAGGAATCTGTGTATTCACGGCAAAGAAGAGCTGAAGGAGGATTTGTTGATCGCACCTAAGAATTGATGAAGAGGGATTTCTCATTTGAAAAGTGTTCAGTACAGCATCTCCTGACTGCATTAACAGGTAAGCTAGTATAGACAGACACTTTGCTGGAAAAAGGAAGAGAGTCATGTAGTGCAATTGTTAGCATACTGTATTAAATACGGACACATGTGAAGTTTTGTATCTCTGATAAGGACTAAAGAAGATCTATGATGGATCCTCGTGGAACTCGTGTTAACATAATATGGTGTTAGCTGAGAATTTTGCCAGAATGTAGGTTTTGTGTAATTGGACTAGCAGCTCTCTAGTTGTCTTATAGCTTTGATGCTGAAACCACTCACTGAGTCTGTCTAGTAACAGACAATAATCTACCATATTTAATGCCTTCGAGAAGTCAACGAAAATTGGAAGAATGACTGTCCTTTGTCGCTGCACATTTAGATCTTATTCAGAACTGTCACAACTTGCTAGTCTATAATAAAATGCTACGGTCTTCAAGATGTAGCTTGCTTTGGAGAATAGCTACTCTTTCCAAAACTTCCGTGAAAAGGATTGAATATGCTTATTGGCCTGTAATTATCTGTTTTGTGCATATTGCTTCCTTTTTTATGCATATTATTTTGTTTTCTTGTATATTTCTAGGACAGTGAATTTCTGTAGGTTTCTGTTATTTAGTACTGGTACTAGGTAAACAACAAAAGGAGGAGTCCTCTTAATAAAGTAAAGAGGAGGATAGTATATAGATATAGTTCAATGATTTTTGATTTCAGAAATTATTCTTTCACTGTATTGTAGGTAGTAAGTAAGATCACTTGTTTCTCTTTGCTCATAGGTCTTTAGGCATAACATAACTATATAAACTTATAGTTAATATTTCAGTCTAGGTGAGAGTTCATAAAGAATAGCTTATCCTCAGTATGAATTCCCTTCCCATTTGCTGTATGGATGGATTTTGTAACTTTTTTCTTTGAAGTGTAGCATTATTAGCTTTTTACATGTATTTCATTTACTGGCACTTTTTTTCAAATAGCTCTGTACTGATTTTTGAAATATTCTTCACCAGAAGTCTTGTGAATTGTCTGCACAATGTTTGTCTTATTAGCCATTTAAAAGCTTTGGTAAACCAAGGACCCTGCTGTCTGTGCTTTACACTAGTTTTGAATGTGCATAGGTATTCAAGATGTTAAATGACATAGTATTATACAGATGTACAGAACCATCAAGACTAAGTAAATTATATAGCTGAGCCCAATCAAAATAATGTAAATCCTCTTCTGTTTGAGCAGAAGGCTGTTTTAACTTCTTATATTTTTGAGTTAGATAGGATGAGTTAGTTGATTACATTGTCAGACTGCAAAAATTTACAGGTGGTCCCTCAGCTGACTGACTAAGGTGCCAGCAGCAATGAAATTGCCTCAATTTTTAGCCAAGATCCAGTCCAGTATACTCTGAGCATCAATTTTATAGTCTGCTCGAGTAGGAGAATTAAAGTACAGTTTTGTACCTGCCATAAAAGTAGATGTTCGAGTGTATACACTGCTGCAGTCATTACACTTGGGTTATCCTGCCGTCAGGCGGTTCCCCAGCCGGCCTATGTTCCAAACTCTTGGTCCGGCGTCGGTTGCTGTCGCCTCCTCCCTGACGTCAGTGCGACAGGGGTATATAAGATGCAGCTGATGCCATTTTCTTCAGTTTTTCTTGCCCCAGATGTCAGGTGCCCCCAAAAAGGTAGGCAATTCAAATTGCTAATAAAACATACATAAGAAAAGCAAACAACAACTTTCAGTTACCAGCAAATACTCCCCATAGGTAGTAAAGGGTAGAAGACATAGGTACGTACCAGCCAGTAAGAGGGGAAGGAGGGAGGGTAACCTGGACTGCAGCAGTGTATACACTCGAACATCTACATTTATGGTAGGTACAAAACTGTACTATGTTCATCATGTTACACTGCTGCAGTCATTACGCTTGGGTAGAATCCCAAAGCTGAGGTAGAGTGGCTGGTTCTATAAGGCATTAGGGGTGGCTATAAGGCCCTGCAGCACTGCAGTGGCAAAGCCAGCTCTGGATTTAGAGTATAGAGGCAGATGGTAATGCTTGGTGAAGTTATGTACAGAACTCCAAGTTGATGCTTCGAGAATGTCCTTGGTAGGTTCTCCTCTGTGGTAGGCAGTTGAAGTGGCTGTTGCCCTGGTGGAATGAGACCTAATGCTGTTAGGTACAGGTTTCCCATGGTGTATATAGCAGAAATGTATACAGTGTCCTATCCATTTTGAAATAGTCTGTTTTGATATGGCTTTTCCCTGTGCTCCTGCAGCATATGCTACCAATAATTGCTCTGTTTTTCTGAAAGCTTTGGTTTTGTCCAAGTAGAAGCGTAACTGCCTGTGTATGTCCAAAGAATGCCAAAGTCTCTCCCCTTTATTCTGTGGATTTGGATAAAAAGGTGGCAAGTGAATAGTTTGGTTTAGAGCCACACTTGATACCACCTTTGGCATAAAAGTAGGGTTTGTTCTTAAAGACACCCTGTCTTGGTGGAAAATGATGAAAGGTTCCACTGCCATTAGTGCCTGTAATTCTGAAACTCTTCTTGCTGATGTTACTGCCAGGAGCAGAGCAGTTTTCCAAGAAAGTATTTTAAATCTGCTGTGCTAGCTGGCTCAAAGGGAGGTAAAGTTAATTTTTCCAGTACGAAGTTGAGGTCCCAAGTTGGAGTAGGTGCTCTACGGGGTGGTCTTATGTTTTTAGCCCCTCTGAGGTGCTGTTTTAGCAAGGGATTAGAGAAAAATGGTGGATCCGTGTTGTAATGAGCAGAGATGGCAGAGGCGTGGATCTTGATGGATGAAAAGCAGAGGCCTTTGTCCAGCATCTCAGTTAAATATTGTAGTATCCGAGGAATATTTGGGACAAGAGGGTCAAGGCTGTGAGCCTGGTTCCAGGCACAGAATCTCTTCCATTTATCCGAATAGGCTTTCCTGGTGCTAAGCCTTCTGGCCTCCAGAATGACATCCATAACAGCTTTGGAGAGAGGCATTGCTTACTTGACTAAGGAATTTTCCATGCAGCCAGGTTTAAAGTTTTTAGCTGGCTGTGAAGTAACCAATTGTTGTGCTGAGTCAGAAGATGTGGTATTTGAGACAAAATCCAGGGTGGTCCTTGTGCAAAGTTCTTTAAGATTGGGTACCAGTGCTGGCGTGGCCAGTCTGGGGCAATCAGGATCATCTTTGGCTCTTCTTGCTTGGATTTTACGAGTACCTTTGGAAGGAGAGGTAACGGTGGGAAAGCATATACTTGTAGGTTTTTCCAGCTGAATGAGAGGGCATCCACTTTCCATGCTTGTGGGTGGTAAGTCCTTGTGCAGAATTTCTGTAGCTGGCAGTTCATTGGGGATGCAAACAGATCTATGTCTGGGCTCCACCATTTTTGTGTTATCATTCTGAATATTTGTGGATTCAATTCCCATTCGTGGGGATCCATGATGTTTCTGCTTAAGTCATTTGCCAGTGTGTTTTTCTCTCCTGGCAGGAATTGTGCTTGCAGATTAACTTGATAGGTTAGAGCTGTGTTCCACAAGGTCATGGCTTGTCTGCAGAGGGGATAAGAGTGAGTGCCCCCTTGCTTATGTACTACATAACTGTGGTGTTGTCTGTCTTTATTAGTAGTTGTCCTGGATGCAGAAAGTCCTTGAAAGCTATAAGGGCATTTTGTACAGCTAGCATCTCTTTTTGATTGATGTGAAGATGCCTTTGTTCTGCGGGCCACTTGCCCTGGATACATTTTCCTGCCATGTGTGCTCCCCAGGTGTAATCCGATGCATCTGTTGTCAGTGTTTGCCTGGCTGTGGGTTGAGTGAAAGGCTGTCCCTTGTTGAGGTGACGAGCTTGAGCCCACCATCGAAACTCCTGTTGAAGGCAAGGAATTAGTGGTATTACTGTTTCCAAACTTTGATAGTGTTGAGACCAAACACTCTTTAGGTACCATTGTAGTTTCCTCGTATGCAGTCTGGCATATGGAATTAGTAGTATGCAAGATGCCATGTAACCCAAGGCCTGCAGAATTTTTCTTGCAGGGAATAGGGTCCTTGTTGCCATCAACTGAAAATATTGAGTCAGATGTCCTTGCTTGTCTGGCGAGAGATAAGCCATCTGGGCCATTGTATTCAAGTTGGCACCCAGGAATAGTATCTCTTGTGAGGGCACTAGTTTTGATTTACTTTTGTTTATTGTGTACCCTAGGCAACTTAATAACTTTTACAAATGCCAGATGCTTTAGAAGAATGTCCTTGCTCTCTGCTTGAATCAGGCAGTCGTCCAGGTACAGATAAATTTGAATTCCATTCTGTCTGAAAAATGCAATTACTGGTGCCAGGCACTTTGTGAAGACCCTGGGCGCAGTAGATAAGCCAAAGGGCAGTGCACAGAATTGGTAGTGCATTGAACCAGCTATGACTCTGAGTTATCTTCTGCAGTTTTGTCTGATAAGGACATGCAGGTATGCCTCCTTGAGGTCCAAAGTTACGAGCCATGGTTTCTTGCCCAGCATGGGAAGAAGCTGCTGTAGTGTCAACATTTTGAATTCTGGAACATCCAGGTAAGTGTTTAGAGAAGAAAGATCCAGAATGGGCCTCCAGGCTCTGTCCTTTCTGGGAACCAGAAAGAGTCGAGTAAAATCCTTGTCCTTGCTCTTGTGGTGGTACCTTTTGAATAGCTCTCATGTTCATGAGTGCTGTAATTTGTTTTTGAGCCTCGGCCCATTGATTTGGCGGCAGATTTGGCATTCATTTTAGCCTTGGCAGAGTGTGAAAGTGGAACCTGTAACCTTGAGATACAATGTTGAGAACCCATTTGTCTTTGGTGATCATATGCCAATTGTGATAGAAAAGTGCCAGTTTTCCTCCCAAGGAAGCTGCCAAGAGAGAACTGTTTGGCAGCTGTAGTGGTAAGTCATTGGGGCTGTTTTTTATATGGTTGGGGCCTGTCTTCCCCTTTTTTCTGGGTTGATGCACCCCATTGTCGAGGCCTGTAAGGACCTTGTGGTTGACCTCTACCTCTTGGACGTCTGTATCTGCCCCTTTGAGGTCTGTCTGTAACTGGAAAGGTCCAATTCCTGCTAAATCGAGGAGGCTGAACCTGCACGAAATCCTTCACCGTTTGCAAAGATTTTGCCTTATCCTCCATTTTCTTTAATACCTCTTCTGCCTTAACTCCAAATAACACATCCTGCTGCAAAGGTGCATCCAATAGCTTTGCTTTAACATGATCTGGTAATGTATGTTCTTTTAACCAAGTATGTCTTCTAATCACAGAACCTGTAACTGCTGCTCTACAGGAGGCCTCTAAAGAATCAAAACCATATTGCAAAGTATGTTTTCCCACTTGCTCAGCTGTGCAATAAATCCTGCATTTCCTTAAAATTAGGAGGATCTGAGTTAGGAAGCATTTTTTGTTTCAACTGAGACATCAAATATTGCTGATATTTTAGCATGTGAAACTGGCAATTTAAGGCCCTCATTGCTAAAGTTGCAGATGTATATACTTTCTTCCCCCATCTGTCTAATGCTCTGAAATCTCTGTCAGAGGGGACTGGATTCTTTGCTGATGAGGCCTTAACCCCTTTGGGACCCTGAGAAATAGTTTCAGGGTCAGCAACAGGGCTTTTATAAAGAAATTTGTGAGAGTCAGGGACTCTGTAGTATCTGTCAGGCTTAACTGGGGCTGGAGGTAAAGAATCAGGATTTAAGCTGGATTCAGTATACACATCATCCACAATATCTAACACTGGCGGAATAGCAAGGGGTCTGTGTTGAGGTAATAAAAGGAAGTCTCTGAGCCTTTTCTTGGATTCTGAGTAATCCTGGCCCTTCCAATGGAAATGCTCCCTCATGGTATGTAGGGTTTCCCCAAAGGAGTAGTCCTCAGGCGGAGAGGCTGATGGAACTGATTTCTCAGCATCAGAATCCTCATAAGGGGGTAAGGAGTATCCTAGGTCTGAGGAAGAATCTGAAGAGATGGATACCTGGCCGGATGAGTCATAGCCTGCATCCTGTCTAGGCCTTTTATCAGGAGGGGGATGAGGCCCCCTGATCAGAGTGATTAGGTCTTCGGCCATTTTGAGCATTTGTTTCTTAGGCATGGAGGCCTGTACTGGTGAATGTTGAATTTGTTTCTTTGTTTTTAAAGGAGGTTTAGACTTAGCAGAAGATTTAATGGTTAACTGAGTAGGTCTGAAAACACCCTCTCTGAAGATACGGGTTGTTCAGCTACTCCGGATCCCTCTGAAGGGTTAGTCTCGGCAGGCTGAAAATCTTGTACATCCGAAGGCCCAGCCATCTCCACGTGGGATTCAGAGGTGGCCTGTGGTTCTAAAGTAGCGGTCGTCAGGGGCTGCGAAGGCGCCTCGCTGAAAACCGGAGTACCGGCGACTGGCCTAGAAGAGGCTTCGTCGTCAGTTTTGGGCATCGGATGCCTGTCCTTGTCTTTGCGCTTTTTATGTATTCCAGTCGTCAGTAGTTCCGACGGCATGGTGTAATTGAATTTTCAGCCAAAATAATGTCAGGCAAAATCAAACAGACGTTTAATAGTGCGCTTGTTAAACCTAGCACAAAACCGACAACCAGAGACGTCGTGGTCTGGGCCTAGGCATGGGATACATTAAGAATGGAAATCCTTATGAGGTATTTGCTTCCCACAAGAAATACAGTTATTAACTTTTACTGACATCAGTCTAAGGCAAGAAAAAGTTTTCCCAACGGGGTACTTATCTTTGTAAAAGACTTTGGTTCTGGATTCGGAATGAAAATCTCAGGAGTCGGCCGGCACTTGCGAACTGCTTTTGCTTCGGGCACCGCGCGGCAAGAAAGACTAAAGAAAATGGCGTCAGCTGCATCTTACATACCCCTGTCGCACTGACGTCAGGGTGGAGGCGACAGCAACCAACGCCGGAGCAAGACTTTGGAACTCAGGCCAGCTGGGGAACCGCCTGACGGCAGGATAACGCAAGTGTAATGACTGCAGCAGTGTAACACGATGAACATCTGTGTGAAACCAAGCAAATTTATTTACACTTTATTGACTGGGTTAGTTCTCTCAAGGCCATTGGCCTCTTTTAGGGGAAACCCACAGTGGTTTACATACTGCGTAGGGGTAATTTTTCTAGGGCACAGGAAAAACTTTTCCTACTGTTTTTGATAAGTGCCATGAAATCTTTTATTTTACATCCACCTTAGCCTTCACCAACTCAGACGGCTGACACCACAATTTAACATCTCATCTGAAGGATGGCACACCTAAGAGTGCAAAACCACCCCCCTTATGTTCTGGTGTAATGTCAGTACTAGAAAGTTGGTGTTGTTCTCTCTTTCGGCTTTTCCCGGTTAGGGGTTGCCACAGCAGAACTCTGTCCGCTAATGATGGTCAGCAGATTTTTTACGTGCCAAGTTGCCAGCTCTGACGCACAACCTTCAACAAGGTACGCCCAATCACACATGTCTCCGCACAGAAGACACTCTAGCTGAGAATCGAACCGGACAGCATCTTACTGTGAGGCGACAACGTTACTGCAACACCACCACCGCGGATTACATCAGTAATATTGTATACTGCATATTAAACTGACCCAAACATTAAATTAAATACTGCTCCCACATGAGCTAACTGCAAGAACCATATCCAACTATATGGTGTGGGAATAGAACCTACAGCCTTCTATACTACAGGCAAGTGTTCTACCTGTTGAGCTACTCAGACTGCATATTTTACCCATTTATACTGATGCTGTAATTGACCTTAGATTTGTATAACCACACCAATGGCTACAACAAGCAATTGTTAAAGTCAATAGTAATTTTATAAAACAGAAAAACATGGATTGTTTTGAAGCAACAAAAGAGGCAAGAGGGTCATTCAATAGCAAAGATGTGAAAGAGAGGCTTACTCAATAGTTTACATTGGGTGCACATGTACTTTGCCCATCCCCCCATTATAATATAAGCACTGACTGCAAAATTAGAATACAAAGCTTGCAATGTCACCAGAGCAATGCACTGA
This sequence comes from Protopterus annectens, assembly GCF_019279795.1. Lineage (NCBI taxonomy): Eukaryota > Metazoa > Chordata > Ceratodontiformes > Protopteridae > Protopterus > Protopterus annectens. Next base: position 710,349,218 of record NC_056750.1, on the reverse strand, counting down.
ATTAAATTCTTATAACCTTGATTTATGAAAATAAATGAGAAAAAATAGTCACCAGTATTGTTAAAGTGCCTATTTTCTTATAAACCAATCTATTTAGGTTTTTAAATAAATCCAGACCTACAAAATCTGATAACTCAGCAAATGTAGATGGCTGGCTTGAACAAGGTGGCAGTGATACACACAGGAGGTCAGCATGCTGATAAGAGTGACTACAACTTAGGCAGGGGGCGGCATTGGAAGGGATAGGGTAAAAATAGACTACACAGGGTGACAATTGTAACTACAGGATGACCGTTGGACTGCAAATAATACCAAAGGTCTGCACAAGTTGCAATGGTCTGCACTGAGTGACAGTGACCTACCTCTGAGTGTCAGTGGTCTGCACAATGTATCAGCAGCCTGAAGAAGTGACAGTCGCTAGCACCAGGTGACAGTGACCTTCACAAGATGACTATGGTCAACATTAGATGGAAATGGCTAGAACAAGATGACAGTATAACCTGCATAGGATATCAATGACCCACACTGGTTAATAGTGGACTGCACAGGATGGTGGTCACTAGCCCTGGATAACAGTGGCCTGCACATGATGCAGTGAGTTGACTGTGGACTGCACAATATGACAGTAACCTGCAGAAGATGACTGTGACCACATTGGGTTACAGTAACCTGCTCAGAATAGTAGTGGTCTGATGCTGATGTCAGTGAGTAGCTGACACAAGGTAGATGTGACTTGTCCAGGTTATCAATTGTCTGCAAAGATGATAGTAATTTTAGTGGTGATAGTAACTTGCACAAGATGTTAGTTACTGTCTCTGAGCAACAGGCAGTAGTGACCAACAAAAAATTGTATTGTATAGGTATAAAATAGGTATGGAGAGTAATAAATAACATTAATGCATTAGGACAATCATGCTTCTTAAAATTCAGTAGGTCCAATGCTTGAAAAATGAACTTATGAACCTTGAACATTTTTGCATTATCTCAGTGGACAAAGAATTCATTACTTACATATTGTGAAAAAACAGCCTATCTGTGCATCAAAGCCCTAGGTCACATCTGCCTGGCAATGTTTAATTGTCTGTGGATACAAGTGCATTTTTTCAGTTATAACTCACTTTTATTAATGCAGGTTTTCTACCATAAGCAGTTACTGCATGACCTTACTAAAAGTATTTTGTAAACACTTACTTATAATGAATGATGCTGTGTTTAATTCTATTATTGTATATGGTTATATCAATATTACTTTATGGTAACTTGGTACTGCAGAACTTAGCTTTGAATTTCTCATTCTGAGTTTTAAAAAGTCAATGTTTCAAGCTGTTACACAATGAAAGGATCTATACACAATGAATGGATCTATCACAGTCTGAGTAACATTCTTTACTAATTTTTATGGTAAATAATGCTGAATCATATTAATTCATCAAATGAGCTTTTATAAGTCGGGGGGTAGCAACTGGTTATCACTTAATGTTTCATTTTACAGGTCAGGATATAGAATTTTGTATGGTGTACTGTATGAGGAGGTTGTGAGATGGCAACCCAATATAAATCAAGGCCTGATGTTATAACCTTGCTGCTGTTTAAAAAGAAAGGGGAGACTGCAGGTTAGTAACCATGCAGAGAAAACAGGTGAAGCAGATAACTTGACACAATAGTGATTTGAAAACCTGGGGAGTGAAAGGTCATATTCCTGCAATTGCTTCTGAGTTTGAGAGGTCTGACTTAGTCCACTAATCATATGCCTGTCACATCTGACATGTCAGTCCAAGTCCTTTGGTGGAGCAAATTCATTCAGAAATGGAGTGATCAAAATATTTGGTTGGTGAATCTCATTGTTAAGACCCTTGCAGATAAAAAGAATGGCACTGTTGGTGTTGAAATGTAGTTGACAAGAACTTAACCAGAGCTGTATGGAGGTGAATTGAGTTCTTCAGGTTAGAGCTGCTAACAGACACAGCATTAACTTTGAGGAGGATGGTCACAGATCACAGTCAATCTGGGGGCTGGTTTCCTTCCTCTTTCTCCAGATCCCCAGTAAGACTCCCCACTGGCACATCTACAGGGTTAAGATCTCAGGTGAGTGGTCAAGCCAAAACTTCTAGCACTCTCTCTGTCCAACCAGTGCTTCGTGTCCCTGCCCAAGTAGCTCACTCACACACACACACACACACACACACACACACACACACACACACACAGTTTTGATTTATATACAAGCACACAGACACTCCTGGGGAAGGCTGGTACAGGTTCACTAGCAATGGTCCCTTCTGCCCAGAGTATAAGGTAGTACCAGCTGCCACCAACAACTATTACTTATCAGCTACTATAAGGCCCTTCCCAAAGGGTGACCAATCTTACTGTGTAATGTCACTATTATCCAAATGGTAAGTATGACCAACAACAAGGCTATTGGAGTGGGCTATACAGTGTCACCAGATACATATACAAGTACTCTGAGCTTAAATATCTCTAACAAACTAGTCACAATTAAAAGGTTGAATATTTAATAAGTAATAAAAGAACAAGACAATACTCAATAACTCAGCACAGTGACAACAGAGTTCAGAATCACAGGAAATATTTTAACATTGCAGGACAGTCTCACATAAATACAGAAAACATCTGTCTGCTGTCAGATGCAGAATAATTTGAAATGGTTCAGTCTACTCTAGCAGCTCTAGCTGCTAAATGGACAATGGAAACCTTTACTTTCCTGCAGATTTTTTTTTTTTTACTTTGGTACCATGCAAAGTGATTATACTCTATGTAATTCTTCCACTACCTGACAAATACAAAAAAAAAAATAATAAAATAAAATGCACAACTGCACAGGTAGTTAAAACATACCCAAAGGGGATGATGCATTTTTTGGCATTTAGCTTGAGGCCATGTTTCTGGCACCATTCATTTGTTTGGGTGAGACCCTCTTGTAGCTTATTCAGAATTGTTTTATTAAGTCAGTAATGTGAGTTCTTTACGTTATTGCAAATTTGTTGGCTTATTTTTGTAGATTATAATATTGTAGGACTGGTAATGTTGACATTTTACATAGGTTCATAGGTTTATACTAGGCTATCTGCCCTAAGGCATTTATAAGCCTAGCCCAAATTTTTGTGGCTTACGCCACCCCTTATATGAAAAAATACTGTGCCCATTAGTTTGTTGTGCCTCTGTCCAGCAGTGACACAGAGATGATTCCCGGGGTAAACCTACGATCTCCCATCCACAGGTCTAGATTTCTCTTGAACAGAGTCAGCGAGGTGCTCTGCCTCACATGGACCGGGATTTTATTCCACAGCATAGGGAGTCTCTGAGTGATAAATCTATCCCTCCAGCACGCCCTATTTATATCCGTGCTAAGGTTTAAGTCGCTTGCTCTAGTGGTTTTGGTGGATTTGGATTTTTGAGGTGGAGCATGTCCATTAATTCCGGGTTGGACATGGCCTTGTATGTCAGGCACATGTCACCTCTGAGCAGACGGTATGCGACTGAATAGAGCTGGAGTTTCTTCAATCTGGCAGCATATGACAGATTTTGGAGTCCCTTTATCCTTTTGGTGAGGAACTTTGGGGTCTCTCCAATTGCTGCAGATGTCGGGTGAGATACATCCCGAATGGGGCATTGTACTCGATCATTGGTCTGATAAGTGAAGAGTACAGGGAACAATGACCTCACTAGATCTGGATGTGAATCCTTTCATGATCAGGTGGGCAATGTAGAAGGTCTTTCTAACCACTTTAGCAACGTGAGTGTCAAAAGAAAGGCCACTGTCAACCTGGGTCCCCAGGTCCCTGATAACCTCTTCTGTGCTTAGTGGAGTGCCACCTATATGGTAGCTTGGGGTTACCTTGTTTTTCCCGGAGGGTATGACTATACATTTTTGGCTTAACTTCAGGCCATGGCTCTGGCACCAGCTATCTGTTTCCGTGAGTCCCTTCTGAAGGATATCCGTGTCCGATGCACTTTCCACTATGGCGCCCAGTTTGCAGTCGACTGCAAACTTTGTCAGCCCAAGTCCTCCCATGTTGGCCGGTACTTCTGAGAAGTAGATGCCAAACAATGGGGGGCCAAGGACCGACCCTGTGGGACACCACTTGTGACCGGCTTGGAGTCTGACACAGCGCCAGCAACTCTAACCCTGTGGGTTCTGTCCTTAAGCCAGTTTGCAACCCATCTTGTGACATATGGGTTTACATTTAAGCTGGTAAGTTTTTCTACAATACCCAGTGGGGTATTGTGTCGAAGCCTTTGCAAGGTCAAGGTAGGCTGTATGGACTGCCTTTCCTCATCAATGGCCTTGGTGACTGTTTCAAGAAGTCGACCAAGTTCAAAAGGCATGATCTTCCCTTGACAAAGCCAAACTGGGTCGGGTCCAATGTCTGCAAGTCCCCTATATCTTTGTTTATGAGCTCCATTATGATCCTCTCCATAGCTTTGCAGACTAGACTTGTTAAGCTTATGGGGCGTAATTACCAGGGTCCGTAGGCCGCCTTTGGAGTGGGACCACAGTTGCCGTCGCCACTCCTTGGGCACGTATCCTGTGGTAAGGCTGAGATTAAACAGCTGCCTTATGTGCGGGTTTAATTCCTCATTTAGCTCGTAGCACACAGCCGGGGACACCATCCGGTCCCATTGATGCTGTGTTTTTAGCTTTAGAGCGAGCAGCTTTCACCTGCGCATTTGAGATGTCCGGGAGGCTACACTCGGCTGGGATAGTTATCTCTCCTTTAGGGGCTAAGCGGCGCTGAAGTTTGCACTGAACCTGTCTACCAGTATGTTGGCAATGTCTGTGGGTTCAGTGATTTTTGTATCATTTTGGACTAAATCTGAGCATATCTGGGAGTTTCCACCCAGGTTCCTAACATAGCTGAAAAAGGCCTTATGATTGTCCTTTGAATCCATGGCAATTTTTCTCTCAAAATTGGCCTTAGTTGATTTTATGAGTGCTCCTATTTTTTTACTAATAATGATCAGGGGTGACTTCCCTTTTATGGATTTTGTTCTATCATGTAATAGCTTTCTCCTCTTATTGTAAAGTTTGTTAATGGCTGGGGTCCACCAGACTGGACGTTTGCCCTTTGTGGAAAGAGTCTTGGTTTTATTTGGGATTGCCTGATCCATGCAGTCCTGGAGGTGTTCATAGAAGGCATTTGTAAGGGCTTCCGCAGCTTGGGTTGTTGTTTCCACTGGCTCAGGGGCCTTGAAGGATACCTTCACCACTCTTGAGTAGTGTGAAGTTTGCTTTAGAGAAGTTCTTCACTATGGTCTTTTTTGTTTGGGGTGGGGGCGGGATGTGGATTTCCAGTGAGATTAGTTTATGATCAGATCTCACCAATGAGGGATATACTTCCGGTGTGGAGCATTTTGTCCCCATGTTTGTGACAATGAGATCTAGTATATTTTCTCCTCTCGTGGGAACAGTGACTAGCTGTTCCATGGCATTTGAATTTATGAACTCCAGGAACCGTTGGGCTAGAAAGTTAGGGCTTGAGTAATGTTCCCAGTCTATATTCGGGTAGTTGAAGTCACCCAATATGATGGTGTTTGGAGATATATTTATACCCTCCAGTGTCTTCAGGAAGGCTGTGTGGGGTTCCTGAGTTTGAGAGGGTGGCCTGTAGCATGCTACAATTTGTAGAGCAGTTTTGCCTATGGTTAGTTGCACCTGGATGGTTTCCGAAGCTTCGTGCGTTGCCACCAACCTGGAGGTGTGGGTATCCTTTATGAATATGGATACACCCCCTCCTTTTGGACTGCTGGAGTGTTTTTTCCAGTGAGAATTGGTACTGCTGTAGTGAATAACTAAAATAACAGTGCTAGTGTGTGCCATTTTTTTCTTTGCAAGTGAATAAGTTTCCTTGGGTAGCATGCAAAGTAAACAGTGTTTAACTTGATGGTAGGGCTGTGATTAGGCTATTGAAAGCTACCATCCTTGTACCAGTAAGAAACTGTTTACATGCTAACCATACATGTTCATAGCTCTATCGCAGTCCATCTGAATTTCATGAATTCCACCTGTGTCTCTCCTGCCTGGATATTTTTGCGTTCTGTTGTGGATATAAAATGCTTCCTCCAACACCACTGACATATACTACAACTACGGCTAGTTTTAGTTTTTATTTCCTTATTTTTTTAACGTAAATTGTTAGCCATTGTTTTAAAAATAAATATAACTAGGGATAAAGTACTAGTAGTTAATACTAGTTACTCCTTTTTTTTACTTTTCAGCTCTGCTTCTGCATCATGCCAAACAAAACTGCCACAAAAAGAAAAATAGTGGATGAAAGAAGAGTGTTTCGGGAGAAATGGACAGACTACTACTTTGTTGAATCTAATAACAAAGTACTTTGCTTACTATGCAGAGAACTGGTATCCGTTTTCAAGGACTACAATTTGGAAAGGCATTATATTCAAATGCACTCCAAATTAAGTGAATTGCAAGGAGTGTGCCGTAGGCAAAAAATATTAGATTTAAAAAAATCTTACATTCCAACAGCTGTTGCGAAAATCAGCTACTCAACCGGATTCCTTAGTGAAGGCAAGTTATGTTGTAGCAAATTTAATTGCTAAAAAATCCAAGCCATTTGCTGATGGTGAATTTATTAAAGAATGCCTTGAAAGTGTAGCAGACATAATTTGTCCTGAGAAAAAATCAGATTTTTCTAAAACAAGTCTATCACACCAGACAATCGCTAGGTGTGTGGAAGATGTAGCCAAATATATTGAAAATACTTTGGAATCTCGGTGTGCAACTTTGAAGTTTTACTCCATAGCTTTGGATGACAGCACAGATGTTACAGATATGGCACAACTTGCCATATTTATTCGAGGTGTTGACAACGATTTCAGTATTACTGAAGAACTGGCCTCTCTGGTTCCACTTAAAGATACCACAAAGTCTGTTGACCTCTATGAAGCACTAAAAGCAACACTGGCAAGATTTTCCTTGACCATTGAAAACATGTCTGACATAGTAACTGATGGTGCTTCAGTTACGGTTGGAAAGAAGGAAGGACTAACAATACTGATGGAAGATGATGCAAAACAGATGAGTAATATGAGTTTCATGAAGTAGCACTGCATTATACATCAAGGAAGTTTGTGTGCACAGACTTTAAAACTGGAAAATGTTATGAATGTTATTAAAACAATACATTTTATACCATCCAGAGGATTAAATCACCGCCAGTTTCAAGAGTTTCTGAATCCCTTGTAAACTAGCTAAGGAGACATTGTGTACTTTACTGCAGTAAGGTGGTTAAAGTCATGATAAAATGTTGAAACGATTTTATGATTTGAGAAATGAAATAAAGTGCTTTATGGAGTCAAAAGCAAAGTCTGTACCTGAATTTGAAAATGCAAACTGGATGGCTGATTTAGCATTCTTAGTAGACATCACTGCTCGTCGCGTGGGTTTCCTCCGGGTGCTCCGGTTTCCTTCCACATCCCAAAGACATGCTGTAAGTGGATTGGACACTCTAAATTGGCCATAGGCATGAATGCGTGTGTGTGTGTGCCTTCTGTAGAAGGTTGGGCGCCGGGCTGGCAACTCGACACTGTAAAACTCCACTGCCAATCATGAGCAGACAGGTGATCCGCTCTGGCGACCCCTAACCAGGAAAAGAAGTAGACATCACTGCTCATTTAAATGACCTGCGCCTCCAAGGTGAAAATCTACTAATAAATGACATGTTTCAAACAGTGACAGCATTTGAAGTGAAACTGAAATGATGGCACTGTCAGGTTAATAATAATGACTTCATTCACTTTGAAATACTGTCTGAGCAAAGCCACGTAAATACTGAAAAATATGCGACAATAATTAATAGTTTATCACAGGACTTTGAGAGCAGATTTCAAGACTTCAGAAAACAGCATTTCAGTATATTTGCTACTCCATTCTCAGTTGACATCAACATGCTGCCTGCAAACCTGCAACTGGAATGCATAGAATTGCAGTCAGATATACAACTTTAACATTTTTGCAAGTGTCTTTATTGGACTTTTATAAGTTGTACCTGCCTAAAGAAAAATATCCGTAACTTCACGAACATGCCCTGTTCATGACATCTCTGTTGGGGAGTAGGTACATTTGCAAGCAATTTTTTTCTCGTATGAAGTATACAAAAAATAAAATCAGAACTAAAATTTCAGATTAGCATCTTGAAAATACTCTTCACATCGCCACTACCTCTATCAAAACCGATATAGATGCACTGGTATCAAAAAGACAGGCTCAGTGGTCACATTAAAAAGTTTATCCTCATAATGTTTGTTTATTACACAAAAGAACAATCTTGACTTCACAGCCTGAACCTCCTGATATGGACACTTTACTAAAGTATAACAAGAACTAGGACTAATATGTTTGAATTCTGGAAGGCCTCCTGATATGGACACTTGACTAAAGTATAACAAGAAATAGGACCAATATGTTTGAATTCTGGAAGGCCTGTGCCTGGCTGCACCCTTGTGAACAGGTTTCATGAATAAACATTGCCACTACTAATAAAGTTAGTTGTTTGTTGAAATTTGTGAAAAAGTAACAAACACTGGAAGACCCTTTCAAATTTTCAGCAAACACTGGGAAACGACTCAAGTTGGAGATGTCTAGTGATCTAAGGATGAATAACAAAAAGGTGTTATCTGATGATGCTATGCCTAATTGGGTGGATCTGTACAAGTCATATGATGACGCTACACCTCATTGGGTGGATCTGTACAAGTCATCTGATGATGCTATGCCTCATTGGGTGGAGCTGTACAAGTCGTGAGCTGAAATGTGCACTCATGCATATTGGAGAGGCGACTGCAAAAAAGCAGGTGTGAGATAACCTTGTGAAATTGGAGTGTGTTGTCACATACTATCATGTTCTTTGTGGCTCTGTAGTAAGTGGGTGAACCAAAATTGAATGTGTTCTACCATCTGTTATTCAGTGGAACAAATGTAAAAATACAAATTGTTCATTTTTTAAGAAGTAAAGGTCTCATCATTCCTGCAAGCTGTGCATCACCACTGATGCACCTTCTTTCATCTTCAGACCAGCCTCACCAGATAGCAGTGCAACAGCAACAAATCTTGCCAGTGCCAGATGTAGTCATGTCTTGAATAATTTCAGGGACAGATTCCAAAGATAGAAATGTGCATTTCCAAAGGTGTGCTCAGTTTGAGTATATCACTAATAACCTTCTTTCATCTTCAAACCAGCCTCAGCAGATAGAAGTGCAACAGCAACAAATCTTGCCAGTGCCAGATGTAGTCATGTCTTGAATAATTTCAAGGACAGATTCCAAAGATAGAAATGTGCATTTCCAAAGGGGTGCTCAGTTTGAGAATACCACTGATAAACCTTCCTTCATCTTCAGACCTGCCTCACCAGACAGCAGTGCAACAGCAACAAATCTTGCCAGTGCCGATGTAGTCATGTCTTGAATAATTTCAGGGACAGATTCCAAAGACAGAAATGTGCATTTCCAAAGGGGTGCTTAGTTTAAGAATACCATTTAAGATGGCAAATAGAAAGCTGTGGAACCCATCCACAGAGTGAAAATGTTTGCTTGGAGTACTGAAGGACAGAGAATTGTAGGTCTCATCATTCCTGCAAGCTGTGCATCACCACTGATAAACCTTCTTTCATCTTCAGACCAGCGTCACCAGATAGTGCAACAGCAACATATATTATCAGTGCCAGATGTAGTCATGTCTTGCATAATTTCAGGGACAAATTCCAAAGATAGTTATGTAATGTGCATTTCCAAAGGAGAGTTCAGTTTGATACCATTTAAGATGGCAAACAGAAAACTGTGGGAACCATCCACAGAGTGTAAGTACTGTTTGGAGCACTGAAGGACAGAGAATTGTAGGTCTCATCATTTCATCCATCTGTGCATCACCAGTGATGCACCTTCTTTCATCTTCAGACCAGCCTCACCAAATAGCAGTGCAACAGCAACAAATGTGGCAACAGCTTCATCCGAAGAGTATTCGGCACTTCATCGATGCTACAGAGTGACAAAAAGCAGAGGTCCAATATCCCAGTAGTGGTGACATTCCTACTGCAATAGAATTGGAAACAGAAGAATACATGAGCACTTTGGATGACATATGGACAATTAAGGACATGACGGAAGACATGGAGATCTTTAAGAAACCAGCAAAATCAAGAGGTATGATCACACACAAATGGAAGGGTTCCGTACCTGTTAATTTTTTTTTTTTTTTTTTTACAAATAAACTAAGATGTTAGAATTAACTGTTATTTTAAGAATTAGAATTTGAATTTTAGGGCAAATATTAGGCATTTATTATACTTATTCATTGTTCAAATTCACCTACAATACAGCCAGGGGGTCAACTTTGGTCGCCTGCGACAGCGAAACATTTAACTATATGATATATTTTGTATGTGGCCCCAAGACAAATTCTGTTGACTCAATGCGGTCCCTGCAAGTAAAAAGGTTGGACACCCCTGCTTTAGTAGAATGTCCTTGCTCTCTGCTTGAATAAGGTAGTATAAGGTAGTCGTCCAAGTAGGGATATATTTGAATTCCTTTTTGTTTGCAAAATGCTATCACTGGTGCCAGGCATTTTGTAAAGACCCTGGGTGCAGTAGATAAGCCAAAGGGCAGTGCAGATAATTGGTAATGCAATGAGCCAGCTATGAATCTGAGGTATCTTCTGCAAGATTGTCTGATTGGGACATGCAGGTATGCCTCTGAGGTCCAAAGTAACTAGCCAAGCCTTCTTGCCCAGCATGGGTAGAAGTTGCTGCAATGTCAACATTTTGAATTTTGGAACATCCAGGAAAGTATTTAAAACAGACAGGTCCAGTATTGGTCTCCAGACTTTGTCCTTTCTGGGTACCAAGAAAAGTCTTGAGTAAAATCCTTGCCCCTGTTCTTGCTGTGGTACTTTTTGAATAGCCCTCATGTCCATGAGAGCAGAAATTTGTTTTTGTGCCTCTGCCCATTGATTTTGTGGCAGGTCTGGCATATCTTTTGACCTTGGTAGGGTGTGAAAGTGGAACCTGTAACCCTGAGAAACAATATTCAGTACCCATTTGTCCTGGGTGATCATGTGCCAATTTTGTGAGAAAAGTGCTAGTTTTCCCCCTAAGGATGCTGCCAAAAGCAAAGTGCTTGGCATTTGTAGAGGAAAGTCATTGGGACTGTTTCCTATAATGTTGAGATTTGTCTTTTCTGCCTTTGGGGGCTGAAGCACCCCATTGTTTAGGTCTGTATGAGCCTTGGGGCTGAGATCTGCCTCTTGGGCGTCTGCATCTGCCTCTGTGGCCTGCCCGACACTGGAAAGGACCAATTTTTAGAAGGCCAGTTCCTGCTAAATCTAGGTGGCTGAACCTGTAAGAAATCCTTTACTGTCTGCATTGATTTTGCTTTATCCTCCATTTTCTTTAACACCTCTTCTGCCTTAACACCAAACAAAGTATCACGCTGTAACGGAGCATCCAATAATTTTGCTTTAACATGATCAGGTAAACTCTGTTCTTTTAACCAAGCATGCCTTCGAATGACAGAACCTGTAACTGCGGCTCTATAAGATGCTTCTAATGAATCAAAACCACATTGCAAAGTATGCTTTCCTACTTGTTCAGCTGCATGCATTAAATCCTGCATTTCCTTGTTTTCAGGACATTCAGAGCTTGTAAGCATTTTCTATTTAAGCAACGACATTAGGTATTGTTGATATTTAGGCATGTGAAACTGGCAGTTTAAGGCCCTTACAGCTAAAGCAGCAGAGGTGTAAACTTTTTCCACCCATCTGTAGGGTTTTTTGCAGTGGAAGCCTTGACCCCTTTGGGACCCTGAGAAATAATTTCTGGATCAGCAGCATGGTTTTTATAAAGAAATTTATGAGACTCTGGAACCCTGTAGTACCTTGTCTGGCTTAACTGGTGCAGGGGGTAAAGAATCAGGAGTCAAACTGGATTCAGAAAATACATCAACAGCAGCTAGTACAGGGGGGATTAGCAAGAGGCCTGTGCTGAGGTAGTAAAAAAGTCTGAGACTTTTCTTGGATTCTGAATAATCCTGGCTCTCCCAATGGAAGTGTTCCCTCAGTGTGCAGGGTTTCCCCAAAAGAATAGTCCTCAGGAGGAGAGGCTGAAGGGATAGATTCGTCAGCATCAGAGTCCTCATAGGGAGGAAGAGAATATCCCTGTTCTGAAGAGTAATCAGAAGAAATAGAAAACTGGACAGAGGATTCATAATCAGTGTCTTGCCTAGGCCTTTTATCAGGAGGGGGATGGGAACCCCAGATCAAAGTTAGGTCTTCGGCCATTTTGAGCATCTGCTTCTTTAGCATGGATGACTGTCCAGCAGAATGTTGTACTTGTTTCTTTGTCTTTAAAGGTGTTTTAAACTTTGCCTTGGCTGCTGAAGTGCTCTTGATAGTAAGCAGTGTAGGTCTGAAAACACCCTCAAAAGCTGATGCCTCCTCAGCGGCTTCGGACCCATCTGAGGGAATTGTTTCCGTAGGCCCAATACCTTGAGTTTCCAGAGGCCTAGCTGTCTCCACGTGGGAGTCGGAGACGGCCTGTGGCTCTGAGGTAGCAGGTGTCAGGGGCTGCGAAAGCGCCTCACTGAAAACCGGCGACTGGCCTAAAAGAGGCTTTGTCGTCGGTTTTGGACATCAGATGCCTGTCTTTTTCTTTGTCCTTGCGCTTTTTATGGACTCCTGTCGTCGGTTGTTCCGACGGCATTATATAGTTAAACCTTCGGCCAAAGTAATGTAAAGCAAAATTGAACAGATGCTTAATAGTGCGTTGGTTGAATCTAGCACAAAACCGACAACTAGCAACGTCGTGGTCAGGGCCTAGGCAAGGAATACAGTAAGAATGAAAATCCTTACAAGGTATTTGCTTCCCACAAGAAATACAATTGTTAACTTTTACTGACATTGGTCTGGAGCAAGAAAAAGTTTCCCCAATGGGGTACTTAGCTTTATTGAAGACTTCGGATCTGAAATTCAAATTCGAAAAACACAGGAGTCAGCCGACCGGCACTTGCAAACTGATTTTGCTTCGGGCACTGCGTGGCAAGAAAGACTCTAGAAAATGGCTTCGGCTGCATCTTATATACCCTTGGCGCACTGACGTCAGGGAAGAGGCAACGGCAACCGACGCCGAACCAGGACTTTGGAATTCAGGCCGACTGCGGGTAGCCTACCAGCAGGATAACCCAAGTGTAATGACTGCAACAGTGAAACACTATAAACATCTAGAGGTTGGCAACATCACGATTATTTTCCATTTACAGCGTCTACTGAAACAAACCATTTTTTTCTAACAATTTTGCCCATCCTGGCATTGCTTAACAATAGCAATAAAGTTTTAATTTTAAGATCGCCCTCAAAAGTCTCTCTTTGGCTGTACACTGAACTCAGTGATCACATTCCTAACGAACACCCAACCTGAGTAATGGGTCTTCATCACACTTGTCAGACCCAAGCTGGCAAAACTAGTGCTGCAGCCTCAAGTTCCTTTAATTTTTCTCTACTCACAATTCACCTGTAGGTGAATCTGCCTCGGATCTCATTTGCCACCTTAGCATTCGGACGTGCTGTCACCAGTAGCCAAGTGCTCCATCTAATTTTTCCTCTTAATAATTCTATTTTCTATACATTCTCATATATACTACATTTTAACTTAGGAGAAACATTTTCTTTCAGTCATGGTTTTAGTTTCCTTTCCTTTGTTGAACTGTCATCTGACCAACAGACCTTTCCCTTTGCTACCTCTTCCAAAAAAAATAAATAAATAAAAATTAACTTTATTTTATTTATTTATTTTACATTTGTTGACCGGGCTAATAGTAAACACTAAATGTAGTATTGTTGTCAAAAGCTAATATCTTTTGTTGGAATTCCTGACTGATATATTAGTATGTGACATATGACCTTAATAAAATACTATTTTTGGTCTGCAGCATATGCCGCTTATCGAATTTTGCTATTAACTAGTTGATGCTAGGCAATAAGCAGCATTTGCATTGTTTATATATGACCAAAATATTATCTGGGTATAGCTCTGTCGCAATGGAATATTTTTTCCCATGACGGTTATGATTATTTTGCCGTTAAACATGAGGCACGGTTTTTAATGCATAGGCAATATACTTTCCAGTCAGGTTAGTAAACACTAAATATAAGTGTTTTTGTCAAAAGCTAATATCCTTTATTGGAATTCCTGACAGATACATTAGTATGTGACAAATGATCTTAACAAAAATATTATTATTTTTGGTTCGCAGCATATGCGGCCTATTGAATTTTGTTATTAAAGCCTGTGGATAATATGGAGAGAAGTTTTAATATTGAAAATACATATATAACTTATGATATATATTTTATTAATGTCATTTTTATTGATGATGAATTATGCGTTTTCATATGCAAGGTACTTGTATGTTTGAGCTCTGATACTTGGTAGCTATCAAGAACCTTTGCTCCTTTAAATTTTGGAATTACTACAGTTTTAATTGTTTAATTATTATTCAATTGATTGTTTAATTGAAATCTGTCTTTGTATATAAGAGAGTGATTTTTTCTGTTTAATTGTAACCTGATGAAGCGCACCTGAGTGTGCGTGAAAGCGCTCGTTCTACATTAAATCTTTTTACTTTTCATGGTGGTTCCTTGCAGTTTATTTATCTTCAAAAAAAATAAATAAATAAAAATTAACTTTATTTTATTTATTTATTTTACATTTGTTGACCGGGCTAATCCAACTGGATACATGTCCATTTTCAGTGGAGGCCCGAGGAGAAAAGTTCCAGTAAAAAAATATCTTAAAGACATATTAAAAACATCCTTGGAAAAAAGCATAGAGATATATCGTACAACTAATAGAAAATAAACATTAATATAGAATGATGCTTCCTCAGATTAACAAAAATTTACAATTTACATATTTTGATTTGTAAAAATTTAAAAATACCAAAACATAATTTAAAGAAACTTGTTATATTATAACTGGCAAAAAGTACAGTTTTGTACCTACCATAAATGTAGATGTCCGATAGATATGCAACTGCAGTCATAACATATGGGTTGTCCTGCCTCAGGCAGCCCTCGGTCGGCCGGATTCCAAAGTCTGGGTCCGACGTCGGCTGATGTCGCATTTCTCTCCGACGTCAGAGCGGCTGGAGTATATAAGCATCAGCCGACGCCATCTTCTTCAGTGTTTCTTGCCCCAGATGCCAGGTGCCCTCCAATGAAGGCTGTAATCAAATTGGAAGACAAAAATAGGTTTCCAGACAATAAATAAGCAATAAACAGATACACCATAACAGATATCCCCAGCTAAGGATAATAGGGATAGGAGTGGACCCAAGGCATAGAGGGGAAGGAGGGAGGGAAAACCCGACTGCAGTTGCATATCTATCGGACATCTACATTTATGGTAGGTACAAAACTGTACTATGTCCTTCAAGAATGCAACTGCAGTCATAACATATGGGTTGAATACCATAGCTTAGCTGGGGGAGATGGTATGCTCTAGGAAAAGGATGGTGTAGCTATCTATCCCTGCAGGACTGCCGAAGCAAACCCTGCTCTGGATCTGGAATATAAAGGGAGGTTGTAGTGTTTGGAAAATGTATGCACGGAGCTCCATGTGGCAGCTTCTAGAATGTCTTTTGTAGGCACCCCTCTTAAAAAGGCTGTAGAGGTGGCTGTAGCTCTGGTGGAGTGTGGTCTGACATTGGCTGACACACTCTTTCCATGAAAGGAATAACAGAATCTGATGCAATGTCCAATCCATTTTGAAATTGTCTGTTTGGAAATTGCTTTTCCTTGTATTCCAGGGGCGTAAGCTACAAAAAGCTGATCAGACTTCCTACTGGTCTTGGTTCTGTCTAGGTAGTAGTGCAGTTGTCTGTGTATGTCCAAGGTATGCAACAGTCTTTCCCCTTTGTTCTCAGGATTGGGAAAGAAAGTAGGCAGGTGAATTGCTTGATTTAAAGAAAATAGAAGTTATGTTCTTACCATAACGTTCCATGTTAGTTGTCTTCTTCTCGCCTTCTTTCTTGCTGGATGGGTTCGGAGCCGACCTCGGCCCACTGCCACTCTAAAAGCTCGAGAGTTGGTTCCACCGGCTCGAGGCTCCCCTTATATCCCACAATGCTAGGCGGTATTACCTCAGATCTCATTTGTAAGCTAGGCCCAGCCAATAATAAATCCAGAACTACTGGAAAAAGGAAACACCACCTCTATAAAAGGAGAGGAAGAAGGTGACCTGAAACCTGATGAAGGGATATATGCAAAGTATAGCATATACATATACAATAGAGGTGGAAGAAAGAGAGGTCACAATCAAACTCCTCTAGGTCTGTCCAGGCTAGGGGAAGGAGGGTGGATTAAGAAAGAAGGCGAGAAGACAACTAACATGGAACGTTATGGTAAGAACATAACTTCTATATGTTAAGTTGTCTATCTCGCCTTCATTCTTGCTGGATGGGACCGGCCCCTAGCACCTTGTCCCGGTGGCCTATCAGAACAGACTCTTGAGAACAGTGGAACCAAAATTAGCTCTATGTCTAGAAGCTAGATCCAACTTATAATGAGAAATAAAAGTGTGAGGAGTAGCCCATGTAGCTGCTGCGCAAATGGTATCAATAGGCAGCCTGTCTTGGAAAGCTATAGAAGTAGCCAAAGCTCTAGTCGAATGGGCCTTTGGTTTGTTAGGCAACTTTTGGTGTCTAATTTCATACACAAAGGAAATCAGGGATGTTAGCCATCTGGAAAGTGATACCTTGAAACTGAAAGGCCCTTTCTGCCTTCTGCATAAGAGACAAACAACTGGTCAGTTTTTCTGATCTGTTTGGTCCTATCCAAATAATACCTTAATTGACGATGGACATCTAGCCAATGCAATTTTTGTTCAGACCGGTTAGAAAAATTAGGAAAAACACAGGAGGTCAATGTTTTGATTTAGATTTGCCGCAGAGGCTACTTTAGGTAAAAAGGATGGATTGGTCCGTAAGGATACCCTATCCTTATGAAACAAAAGATACGGTGGTTGACTGCTGAGTGCATGAAGCTCTGAGACCCTTCTAGCTGAAGTAATGGCTACCAGAAAGAGAGTCTTCCAGGATAGCAATTTCATTGAACAGGAGGCTGCAGGTTCAAAAGGGGGAAGAATTAAAGATGCGAGAACTAAAGTAAGGTCCCAAGAGGGAGGAGGATTTCTTATAGGAGGTCTAAGAAGAAAAACTCCCTTCAAGAAAGCTTTGCAAAGCTTGTGAGACATGATGGCAGAATCTGAGGTGCCCACATGAAAGTTAGATATAGCTGCCAATTGAACTTTAAGAGTAGAAGGAGAAGAACCTGCATGGAAAAGTTCAGCTAGAAAATCAAGGACTATTTGGATGGAAGCAGTGAAAGGATCTATGTCCCTTCCTTGAGCCCAATAGGCGAAACGTTTCCACTTACTAAGATAAATCTTCCGAGTGGAAGATTTATGGGAAGCTATCAAAATATCTCGAACAGAGTGAGATATTTGAGGAAGCCTGGCTAAGGTTGGAATTGGAGGAACCAAGCAGTGAGGTTCAGAGAGGGGAGGGAGTGATGTAACTGACCCGACTGATGGATCAAAAGATCTGGAACTAGGTCCAGATGCCAGGGTTGCTCCAACAGAAATTGATGTAGAAAGGGGAACCAAACCTGTCGAGGCCAGTAAGGAGCAATGAGGATCATTGAGGCCTTCTGAGCGATAGCTTTCTGTATCACTTGAGAGATTAGTGGGAAGGGAGGGAATGCATACAGAAGTCCCTGGGGCCAAACTTGGACTAGACAGTCTCTGCTGGGCTGGCCTGGTAAGGGGAAGAGGGTGAAAAAATCTTTGCACTTGCTGTTTTGGGGAGTAGCAAAAAGGTCGCAGCAAGGCTGACCCCATTTGAGAAAAATTCTCTCCAAGACAGAATCTTTCAGAGACCACTCGTGAGGCATGAGGATAGCTCTGCTCAATTTGTCCGCGATAAGATTGGACTTCCCGGGGATGTGCGTTGCTATCAGAAACCGCTGAGAAGAAATCGCCCATTGCCACAGTCTGAGTGCTTCTCGACATAGGGGGTAGGACCTGGTTCCTCCTTGTTTGTTGATATACCACACTACAGACATGTTGTCCGTCTGAATTGCTATCGTTCCCAAGGGAAGAGAGTCTTGAAGGGCTTGCAACGCTAGAAGCACTGCTCTCATCTCTAGAACATTTATATGCAAGTGGCGTTCGACTGGTTGCCAAATGCCCTGGACTGTTCTGCCCTGATAATGCCCCCCCACCCGATCAGGGAAGCATCCGTTGTCAGAGTAGCAACTGGAGGGGGAAGGACAAAGGGTCTTCCTAGGAAGAGCTGGGGGGAAGAAATCCACCAAAGAAGATGATTCTTGCATGCTTGCGTAATCACAATGGTGTGGGACATCGGAAGATGTTGGTATGACCATTGTGTGAAGAGCATCCATTGAAGGATTCTCATGTGAAATCTGGCTAATAGAAGTAGAGGGATAGCAGCTGCCATAATCCCTAATACTTTGAGAACTAACCTGACTTTGACTCTGTTGCTGTGGAAGAGAAGGGAGACCAGTTTGTGTATGTCTGCTATTCTTTGGTCTGTGAGCCTCGCAGACATGTTGACTGTGTCTAGATTTGCGCCTATGAAGGTAATAGCACGACAAGGCGACAAAACAGACTTTTCGCAATTTATTGAGATACCTAACTTTTGAAAAATGCGAAAGGTGTAGTCTCTGGCAAGTAGAAGAAGATGCTTGGTAGGAGCTGTGAGGAGCCAGTCGTCTAAGTAAGGAAATACCTGGAATCCTTGATGTCTCAGGTGAGAAGCTACCACTGCCATGCATTTGGTAAACACCCGGGGGGCAGTGGTGAGTCCAAAGGGCAGGGCTCTGAATTCAAAGTGACTGGTTCCCAGCCTGAAGCGGAGGAATCTCCTGGAGCGTCTGCTCATTTTTATATGATAGTACGCATCCTGGAGGTCTATAGAGCACATCCAGTTTTCCTTTCCCAACAGGGGTAGGATGGATTGTAGCGTGACCATCCGAAATCTTGTTTTCTTGACAGACTTGTTCAAGATACTGAGATCCAAAATGGGTCTCCAGTCCCCTGTTTTCTTTGGAACCAAAAAGAACTTGGAGTAGATTCCGGATCATTGTTGGTCTGCTGGCACTGGCTGAATGGCTCTTTTTGCAAGCAACTTTGATATTTCCAACGCTGCTTGATCCCTTTGAGCGGGTGGAACATCTGGAAGGGATTTTTTTGATTGATTTGGAATGCGAAAGAATGGAATGGAATAGCCTTCGGAAATGATGGACTGTACCCACTTGTCTTGAGTTAGGGATCGCCAGGCTTCTGAGTACAGTGATAATCTTCCCCCGACTGCCTCCAAAGGTGGACAGTCGGGCAACACCTCAGGGATGCTGGAAGGGCTTATCAGAAAAGGTTTCTCGATTGCCCTGGTTCTGCGGACCCCCCCTGCCTCTAGGGCGACGTCTACCATTATTGTTCCCCCCTCTGCCTCTAGAGGGGAACCGACTCAGGCAAAGTCCCTTGAGATTGTTTGCGGAACCACATCTTTCCACTTTTCTGGCCTTTGGGGTAAGATCTAGAAGGAGTAGAAAAACGGACTCCGACGGCAGAAAGAGTTTTGCCATCTGTCTCGCACCTTGTCAAGGTTTCTTTCACTTGAGGACCAAAAAGGGATGATCCATCAAACGGGGAATTAGTGAAAGACGTTTTAAAGGGGTCCGCAAAATTACATAGCCGCATCCAGGCATGCCGGCGTAAGGCCACACCTGTCTCTGCGGCTCTGCTCGCTCCATCAGCCGCATATGAAAGGAGGCGCATGGAGGAGTTAGCTATAGAGTTTAGGGTAGCCAGCTGAGCGTTCATCTTGTCCTGAAAACCCGCAGCTGTAGGGTCCTTCAACATCTCACTCGCTTCCTTGATCAAGTCTCTTTGAAGACGAGTGAAATGGCATAGGTAGTTCAGCGAACGCATAGCAAAAGTCGCTGATGAAAACATCCGCTTCCCGTACCTGTCCATAGACCTAGATTCCTTGTTAGGAGGATGGACAGGTACCGAAGGATCAGCTAGCTCCTTCTTAGTGGCGGCAGCTACCACCATAGCATCCACAGAGACTCCTTAGTGAGAAATTGCTTATCTGCTGGTGCTGTGATAAACTTTGAAGGTCTCCTGGGGTGGGGACCCCAGAGCCAGGAGCTGCCCAAGCCTTATTAGCTCTCACCTGCATGAGGGGGTCAAAGGGGACACCCAGGAGGTGGAAGGGCGAGAGCCAAACGCCTCAAGATACACAGATTCATCCTCCGAAGGGTTAAGGGCTGGCCAATTTCCCTCTGCTTCAGGATCTCTAGAATGTCTGCAAAGGAGACATCTTCAGAAGGGGAACGGGGAACCCTCGAATCCTCTAAATCTGTGTCAGAGGTGACAGACTCAGGTGAGTCTATGTGCTTCCTCTTACACTTTCTCTTCCTAGGGGCTCCTGCCAATTCAGGAGAGGTCTCGAAGAGGATGAGATCCCACAGGGGATTCTTGAGGAGCTGGCTCTCTGCGGTCTGGGATGAGGGAGTGAGTAGACATAACCTGAGGCACCGAGGGAGGGAGGCGGACGGAGCCGACTGTGGAGTTGAACCAGGTCCCAACACACTCCGCATGACCTCGAGCACCCCTGTCAGGCAGAGCCAGAGGTCCCCGCTCCAAAAGCTGAAAACCTCCCTCGGCACCGACAGCGATGGCTCCGTGGCGATGTCGGAGCCGAACTCACCAGCGCCGAAGCACCGAGAGGGAGAGCGGGTCGGACAAGGGTCCGATGCCACTCACCCCTCGAGCCGACGAGGAAGTCCGGCGCCGAGATTCTTCCAAGGAAGAAATCGGAGCCGACGGAGCCAAAGACAATTGTATCGGCTCTGACGGTATCACAGTCTCGGGTCCGAACGCCTGCCCGAGCTCAAAGGAGTCGGAGGAGGAATATTTTGAGAAATAGGGTTGAGCATCGACTGATGAGTCGGGCTCTGAAGCATCTGGGCCAGTGCCTCGGACTTAAGAAGTCGACTCACTACCCTCTGAAGGTCATGGTCCAAAGCCTCGAAGACCTAGAGGAGTGCGATCTATGGCTCCGTTCAGACAGCAGGGGAGAAGCTGGAGCCGAATGAATGGAGCTGAGGGACGGTGACCTTGACCTCTTCCTAGATGTCGGCTCCAAAAGCCTGATCGGAGCCGACGTGTAGCATTTCAAAACCTCGGCTCCGCCGAGTCGAGGAACCACAGTGGAAGTTAGTGTCTCATCGGCTCCAGCCGGAGCCGATGCCGGAGTAGACTTGGGAGTCTTAGGTGCCGACTCAGTACCTGGAGCCGAAGACCTAGAAGCCTTGGAGGGTTTGCCCGAAGAAGCAGTCGGGGGACCCTCAGGCTTTAACAAGCCCCGTAAAATAAGCTTGTTTTTTCTTTCCTGCAGGACTCTAGGGCTGAAGCCATGGCATACAGCACAAGAGTCCTGCAGGTGTAAAGGTCCCAGGCAGTACACAAGAAGTGTGACCGTCTGTCAGAGACATTTTCTGACAGCACGAGTCACACTTCTTGAAGCCTGAGACCTTTGAATCCTTGGACATATCAAGGAATAAGTGTAACCACACACAAACACAAACACACCGATTACACTATACACTAAATAAAACTAAATAAATTTAGATAGTTTTAAATTTATAACAATCCCTACAAAAAACACATACACTCCAAGGGGAGATGGGAGGGCCTGAAAGGCCTTAGGGAAGAACTATAAGTTCTTGTGGTAAAAAAGGGAAGAGAACAAGGAATAAAAATCCTTTAAAATAAGGGGAAACTGTAAGGAAAACTAATTTAAAGGGGTTTTGTAACTTTTTTTAAACTATTTTCTACACTCACCTGAAGCCGGTTGAAGCAACACGTCTCGATAGCTGTAGCGGCAAACGAGATCCGAGGTAATACCGCCTAGCATTGTGGGATATAAGGGGAGCCTCGAGCCGGTGGAACCAACTCTCGAGCTTTTAGAGTGGCCGAGTCGGAGCCGAGGTCGGCTCCGAACCCATCCAGCAAGAATGAAGGCGAGATAGACAACTTAACATCCCTGGATACCACTTTTGGCAGAAAAGTAGGGTTGGTTCGTAGGGAGACCCTGTCTCTGTGAAAAGTTATGAACGGTGGTATTGCCATTAAGGCCTGTAATTCCGAAACCCTTCTTGCTGAGGTTATGGCCAGCAGGAAAGCTGTCTTCCAGGAAAGAAATTGTAACTCCACAGAAGCTGCTGGCTCGAAGGGAGGTAAAGTCAATTTTTCTAGGACAAAATTGAGGTCCCAAGCTGGTACTGGTGCCTTTCTTGGGGGCTTTATATTCTTGATTCCTCTAAGAAATTGCCTTAGCAAAGGATGTGAAAACACAGGTGGATCAGTGTTGTATCTAGCTGAGATAGCTGAAGCATGTATCTTTATGGAAGAGTATGAGAGTCCATTATGTAACATATCTGCCAAGTATTCCAGAATGAGAGGGATGCTCAAAAGTGATGCATCATGACCCTTGTTGGTATTCCAAATGCTGAATCTCTTCCATTTGGCTGAGTAAGCCTTTCTGGTGGATGGTCTGCGGGCTTCTGTTAGTATCCGCTGAACTTCCTTGGACAGAGGTAAATTGAGGTTATTTATGGGATTTCCCAAGCTGTTAGCTGTAGAGTCTGGATGTTGGGATGAATAGTCCTGAAGTTGTGTTGAGTCAAAAGTTGAGGCCATTGTGGAAGGGCCCACGTTTTGTTGTGACATATGCTCCGTAGTAGTGGGTACCAGTGTTGTCTTGGCCAGTCTGGAGCTATTAGGATCCCCTTCGGTTGCTCTGCCTTGATCTTTAATAACACTGTGGTCATCAGTGGCAGGGGTGGAAATGCATAAATTATTAGGAGCTCCAGTTGAATGAGAGGGCATCTACTTTCCATGCTTGTGGATGATATGTCCTTGAGCAGAACTTTTGTAAGTGATGATTGAGGTGGGAGGCAAATAGGTCCACGTCCGGCCTGCCCCATCTCGAGGTGAGTCGATAAAGATGTCTGGATGTAGCCTCCATTCGTGGGGTCCAGGAAATTCCTGCTTAGACTGTCCGCCAGAACATTGTCTTTGCCTGGAACAAACTGGGATTGTAGCTGTATGTTTAGACCCAGAGATTTTTCCCAAAGATTCATTGTCAGTCTGCAAAGGGGGTAAGAATGAGTGCCCCCCTGCTTGTTTATGTACCACATCACAGTGGTGTTGTCTGTCCGTATTAGTAGGTGGCCTTGTTGAAGTTGTTGTCCAAAGGCCTCGATGGCATGCATTACTGCTAGCATTTCTTTTTGGTTGATATGCAGATGTGTTTCCTTTGGGGACCATTGCCCTTGAATACATCTGCCCTCCATGTGCGCCCCCCATCCAAGGTTTGAGGCGTCTGTGGTCATTGTCTGTGTTATCTGAGGTTTTTTGAACGACATGCCTGTGTTTAACTGGCTTACTGCGGCCCACCATAGAAATTCCTTTTGTAGACATGGAATGAGTGGAATAATTGCTTCTAGGTTGTTGCTGTGTTGAGACCATAAGCTTTTTAAGTACCATTGAAGCTTTCTCATGTGTAGTCTTGCTAGTGGGACCAAGAGAATGCAGGATGCCATGTAACCCAGGGCCTGTAGGAAACTCCTTGCAGTCATCTGGGTGAGCTTTGCTAAATTTTTGAAGTAATGAGTTAACTTCTTTTGCTTGTCTTCTGTCAGGTAAGCCATTTGAGAGGCTGTGTCTAGTTTGGCTCCTAAGAAGGTTATTTGCTGGGATGGCTGAAGTCTTGACTTCTGAAAGTTGACTGTGTATCCCAGAGCCTGTAGCAAGTGTATGACATAATTCAAGTTTTTTGTCAAGGTTAGTTTGTTGTCCGCTTGTATGAGGCAATCGTCCAGGTACGGGTAGATTTGAATCCCCTGGAGCCTGCAATGAGTAATTACTGATGCCAGGCATTTCGTGAATACTCTGGGCGTAGTAGATAAGCCAAATGGCAATGCTGAGAATTGATAATGCTCTGGCCCTGCAAGAAATCTGAGGTATCTTCTGCAGCTGTGTCTGATAGGGACATGCAGGTATGCCTCCTTGAGGTCCAGAGTAATCAGCCAAGACCCTTTGCCCAGCATGGGAAGGAGTTGCTGTAAAGTCAGCATTTTGAACTTTGGTACTATGAGAAAAGTGTTTAGAGCGGACAAGTCCAGTATTGGTCTCCATTGAGTTTCTTTTCTTGGAACAAGGAACAGTCTTGAAAACCCCTGACCTTGTTCTTGTTGTGGAACTTTTTCTATTGCTTTGATCTGAGCAAGCAGAGAAATTTGCTTGATAGCCTCTGCCCTCTGATTTTGTGGAAGGTTTGGCATGCCTTGTTTTCTCGGCAAGGTATGAAAGTGGAACCTGTAACCGTGGTCTATAATGTCCAGTATCCATTTGTCTTTTGTCAGTTTGTGCCAATTTCTTGAAAACAGAGATTACTTCCGCTGACCAAGGAGCAAACAGAAGCTCCTTTGGGCGGAAAGTTGAGGAAAGTCATTGAGCTTGTCCCTGCAGGGCAGGAGAAACCCCTGTGTCACTTCTTTGGTTTGTTGGTTGCCATTGTTGTCCCCTGTAGGATCCTCTGTATTGCCCTCTTCCTCGGGCACGCCTGTTTTTACCCCTTTGAAATCTTTCAGGATTAGGAAAGGACCAATTTTTAGAAGGCCTGTTCCTGCTGAATCTGGGCGGCTGAACCTGGAGGAAATCTTTGACTGTCTGTACTGACTTGGCTTTTTCCTCAATGGACTTTAACACATCTTTAGCATTAGCACCAAAAAGCTTGTTCTTTTCCAAGGGTGCATCAAGAAGTTTTGCCTTAACATGATCTGGTAAAGGTTGTTCTTTTAGCCATGCATGTCTACGAATGACCGCCCCTGTCATAGCTGCCCTACATGAAGCCTCCAATGCATCATATCCACACTGCAAAAAATGATTGCTAACTTGCTGAGAATTATGCACAGCCTCCTGCAAAGACTTCCTATCTAAAGGTTCAGGAGAGGCCAAACTTTTCTGTAAATCATCTAACAGGAAATCCTGATATTGAAACATGTGAAAGAGACAATTGAGAGCTCTCATAGATAAAGTAGTGGAGGTGTAGACCTTCTTCCCCCGTCTCTCTAAGGACCTTGCTTCCCTGTCGAAAGGCAAAGGATTTTTGGATGTGGTAGCTGAAACCCCTTTAGGCCCCTGGGAAATTGTTTCTAAATCAACAGCATGGGCCCTAAATAAATGAGAATGAGTTTCTGGAACCCTATAGTATCTGTCAGGCTTGACAGGAGCAGGAGGAAGAGCATCAGGGGGAACACTGGAGTCGGAGTATAAATCATCCAAAACATCAAGCACAGGAGGTATAGCTAAGGGTCTGTGTTGAGGCTTTTTAAGAAAGGTTCGAAGGCGCTTTCTGGAATCAGAAAATTCCTGGCCTTGCCACTTAAAATGCTCCCTCATGGAATGCAGAACTTCCCCAAAAGAAATATTCTCAGGAGGGGAGGCCGAGGGAATGGAGTCCTCTGCATCTGAATCCTCATAGGTCTGGAAGGGCTCTTCCTGGCTTTCAGAGGGAACAGAGTCCTCAGAATCTTCATCTGAGGGCAGAGGGTCAGGGGGTTCAACCCTGGGCCTCTTATCAGGAGGAGGCTGGGATCCTCTCTCAGGATGGGCCTGGGAGCCTCTGATCAGAGAAATTAAATCTGCGGCCATGGACATGATCTGAGTTTCAGGAGTAGTCTGAGGTATGTTTTTAGCAGTAAGATGTTTGGACTTGCTGGCTGCCTTGGCACGTGTGTAGGCCTTGATAGACATGGACATGGGAGGCCTAGCCGCTCCACGTGCAGGAGTTACCTTATCAACAGCAATTGTCTCGGACATTTCCTCGGTTTCGGTATCCGGAGGAAAATCAATAACTGGCGTCGGAGTGGCCTCCGGTATCGGAGGTATCGGTAATGCGGTGTCTTCAGTTCGGAGCGGTGGAATAACCGCCTCAGAGGGAACCGGAGCACTCGCGGTTAGTTTTGGCGTGGTGTCGGTAGAAGACGCGGGCCGAGGATGTCGGCCCCGGTCTTTTCGTTTCTTAGGAGTCTGTGTTGTCGGTTGTTCCGACGGCATTGTATAATCAAATTTTTCACCGAAAAAGTCTTCAGCGAACTCCGCCCGGCGCCTGAGAGTGTGCTTGTTGAAGCGAGCACAGGCCGAGACGTCGTGGTCTGGGCCAAGGCAAGGGAGGCAGTAAGAGTGGAAATCCTTATGAGGTATTTGTTTACCACAAGACAAACAATTATTTACTTTTTCAGTAATTTCTGACATCAGCTGAGGCAAGAAAAGGTCCCCAACGGGGTACTTAGCTTTTTTGATGACTTTGGTTTCGAAGAATACAGGAGCTGACCGACCGGCACTTGCGAACTGCTTCTGCTTCGGGCACCGCGTGGCAAGAAAGACTGAAGAAGATGGCGTCGGCTGATGCTTATATACTCCAGCCGCTCTGACGTCAGAGAGAAATGAGACATCAGCCGACGTCGGACCCAGACTTTGGAATCCGGCCGACCGAGGGCTGCCTGAGGCAGGACAACCCATATGTTATGATTGCAGTTGCTTTCTTGAAGGACATCTAGTTACTAGTTATAGACAGCCCACCCCTGACTCTATGAAGCTAGAAATGACAGTGTTCAACTAGGAACAACTTTTTTTGTAATTAAAAGTTTACTCTAAAATGTTTAGTCTTGACGACTGTATTTTCCTATTTTGTCTATTTCCAGACCCAATTATGGTGAGAAACATTTCTAAGTCCTCTCATTGTGGCCATAAAATTCCCCTACAAGACACACGCGAGTTAAATGTTGTGTGCATGAGGGTGGACCACGTGTCGTCAGACTGTTTCATATGCAAGGCCTTTGGTCAACAGGCCTTAGCAGATAAGACAAACTTGTTATTAAGGGTTTGCTGCCTCAAGATCCAGAGGTGGATAAGTCCACAAAAGAAAGAGGGAGAAAGATTACAGAAAAGGAAGCTAGACAAGACAAAGATTCTAAAAAAAAATCTATATATTATATACACACACATATATATATATATATATATATATATATATATATATATGTATGCATATATATATGTATGCATATATATATATATATAGATAGCTAGATACACATACAAATCACAAAATAATTTTGGTACCATGGCTCCTAAATTTCTGAGGATGCAGACCTCTTTTTTGCCTCAGATGGGTTTGAAGCTGATGAGGAGCACTTCACAATCTTCCATTCAATCTTTCAAGTCCATTAGGAGTGCTTCATAACTGGATTTGGATCACATAGCAAGAGCTGTCCTCCAGGTGTGGATCAAAATGGCCATCTTTCCATCATCCTCAGTTTCAAGGCTGGAAAGGGCTGACCCATCATATCCCATTTTTTCTCCTTCCCCTTGTCCCATTCTCTGGATCCAGTGGTTTTGGAGCTGAAAACTGGCCTAAAACCTGTATACTCTGCACCTCTTAGCCCTTCAGCCATAGATCCAAGGATTAGGAATCCAATTTACTCATCACCAAGATCCTTGAAGTTGAGGCAATTACATGACCGATGTCTCCACTTCAACACTTCAGCACCATACTCAGATACATCCCACATGGACCCTTTACCAGTGTTACAGCTGATGGCCTTCAAAGCTGTGGCACAGATCTCCTCAGGTCTCTTGGCTATGCTGAATTCAGAAAAGCCTTTGTTAGTGCCGCCTACGTCTTCCTTGACAGAAGTAGCTCTGGTACTCCACCGGGGTACCTCTGATCCTGCAGACATATGGTCATGCTTCATGGTTATGAGGAGGAGTACAGCTTACCTCTGAGAACTGATACATAGGCTTCTTTGTTGTCAGATCCATTCCATATTGCCCTTCTGTCTCAGCCCTTTATGCTTCCCATTGTTAGAACCAAGGGAATGGACTAAAATTGTCCGCTCACTTGCAGGATCACTCCTCTGAGGACTAGTACTCACCTCTGCCCAATTTTCCAAAGAGTAGCATATGAAAAAAGGAGGTACATTGACTCCCCTATGGAGTTGGTCACTACATACACAATCTTTAATGCTCTACAGAGTTCCTGCCAATCTCCTCCAGATGACCTCAATTTCAGTGTAATCACTGAGCTCACTGGACAGGGGATATCCAGGCTTACAGACCCACCCTCTGACACTGAGGTCCTCCTATGAGGCATACAGCTCAGCAGCATTCTCTACTTACTGGGTGGTACCTTAAGCAGACTGTCTTATTGACCTGGCCACAATAACATGGCAGGAGCCCAATTCCTCAAAGTGCTCCAACAAAGCCAGACAAAATACTCCCCCCACCCCAAAGACAAAGTTTTAATCAGAGTGTCCCTTGGTCAATTCTATTACTGTGGCAAAACAAAACAACTAGTACAGGATACAGCCACAGTCCATCCACCCAACGAGTCCAGTACGGCAGACAGAATGGGGAAGGTGGGCTTACGTTTCAGGCCTTGAACGACACCACCCACATGAACTGTATGCAGACAAAACTAGCCAAACAAGTACTAGCCTCTTGGAAAGGACAGCCCACCCCTGACTCTGTGAAGCAGCTACAAATGACAGTGTTCAATATCAACAACTTCTTCCTGCAACTTAAAAGTAGGACGTGAAGACATTGCTGTAGGAGTTAAATTTGAGACACCACAATGATCTTACAGTAGGAACAAAGAAGGGCCCAAATCCCTCTGTTTTAAAAAATCCTGGAGTCAATCCTTTGAATCTACTTCTGATAGAGCCATCAGTGGCAGAGGCAGCCCCATCAATGGATGCAGACCCAGAAGATGGGGAGATATGCAAACTAGGAATATCATGGGCCTTTCTCTTACACACAGCCTAAATGTGCCTCAAGGGTTACCCTATTGCCCGCCCCTGCAGGATGTTGTGGGTTATCTATCCCTCTACTCTCCTGTGTCAATGGCCTCACTCAGGACGTTTGGGTAGTGAGGGCAATACCCATAAGCTATACAATTCCCTTTTCCTGTCCTCCTCCTGTATTACGTTGGGTACTCCTAGTGAAGTTATCCAGTCAGCAAAGAGGCCAGAAGAGAAGAGCCATCTAAAAGGTCCCACCAGATCAGTGAGTCAAGTTTTTTATTCCAGCTTCTTTTTGGTCTCAGAAAAAAATAAGGACCTCAGGCCAGTCTTGGACCTAAGCAATGCAAGGAAGACCTCCTGCAAAACAGTCACAGTGCAAGCAATTCTGCCTGGTCAACAGGCAAACAACTGTATGTGCTCAATCAACCTTCAGGATGCTTATATTCACAACATAGCCAAAGCATCCAGAAGATACTTAGTTTCTACTTAGGAGCCAGTCACTTTCAGTTCAGAACCATGCCCTTCTGTCTCAGCACAGCCCTTCAGGTGTTTACTAAGTGCATGGCGGAGATAGCAGCTCACCTGAGGCTACAAAGGATTTGCGAGTTTCCATACCTAGATGATGGAGCTCCTTGCTGTCACATCAAAAGAATCCCTTATCAATACGAAAGACTACTTGATTTAACACTGTCTGCCTGTCCTTGAGCATGTCTGTAAACTATGAAAAGTCAAATGTGCAACCAAAATCAAGCCATTCAGTTCATATGACACAACTACATACATTATTTCTCTTCCTTTAGAGAGGGCTCAGATGTTGAGGAATTCCATTCAAAATCTCTTAAAATTTATTCTCCACCAGCAGTGCCTATCCACAGTCCAAGGACTGATGGCTTCTTCCATGCTACAGTACATGTTGTTTAATTTCATATGAAAATATTACAATGGTTACAGATAACAGCATCTTTGTGCCCATAATAATCACCCTTCTTTGCCGAGTTCAGCTACACGGGTGGTTAAACTCCTCCTTAGTTCCCCTATGATGACCATTTGGGATGCTCCTCCCCTCAGCAGTGGCAACCATGGATGCTTCCTCTTTAAGGTGGGGTGCATTTTCAGGGGAGGATGGTCTAAAGGTACATGGACACAACAAGAAGCCAACTCTCATCACTGCACTGAAAAAGGAATTCTCCTTGTGTTGCAGAAAAGTACAGTTGTGTACACTTACCATAAATGTAGATGTTCGAGTATATTCACTGCTGCAGTTATTACATTTGGGTAATCCTGCTGGCAGGTTGCCCTCAGTCAGCTTGAATTCCAAAGTCCTGAGTCCTGCAACGGCTGCTGTCGTCCCTTCCCTGACATCAGGGGTATAAAAGATATATATATATATATATATATAAATACATGCACCGATATAAACTTTACCTTCATCTACAAGCAAATACACCACATAGGTTGTATAAATAACAGAAGGAAAGATAGGCTCCATCAGAAGAAAGGGGGATGGCGGGTGGGTAACCTGGACTGCAACAGTGAATACACTCTAACATCAACATTTATGTTAAGTGTACACAACTGTACTATGTTCTTCGTGTTTCACTGTTGCAGTCATTACATTTGGGTAGAGTCCCAAAGCTATGGATGGGAGGCTGGAGCTAAACAGCATTAGGAGCGGCTACGAGGCCCTGCAGAACTGCAGTGGCAAAGCCTGTCCTGGATTTAGAGTAGAGTGGCAGATGACAATGCTTTGTTAAAGTGTGCACCTAACTCCAAGTAGCAGCCTCTAAAATGTCCTTGGTTGGTACTTCCCTGAGAAAGGCTGCTGAAGTGGCTGCAGCTCTGGTTGAATGTGGCCTAATGCCCTTAGGCACTGGCTTGCAATGGTGTAAGTAGCAGAAACGAATGCAGTGGTCTATCCACTTTGAAATAGTCTGCTTTGAGATCGCCTTTCCTTGTGATCCTGCAGCATATGCCACTAGTAATTGTTCTGTCTTTCTGAAAACTTTGGTTATGTCCAAGTAGAATCTAAGCTGTCTGTGTACACCCAAAGAATGCAGAATACTCTCCCCCTTGTTCTGTGGATTTGGATAAAAAGTTGGCAGATGAATAGTTTGGTTAAGAGCCACACTGGACACCACCTTAGGCATAAATGTTGGGTTTGTCCACAGAGAGACCCTGTCTGGATAAAAAATGATAAAAGGTACCACAGCCATGAGTGTCTGAAGCTCTGAATCTCATCTTGCAGAAGTTATTGCTAGGAGCAGAGCTGTTTTCCAAGTTAAAAACTTTATATCAGCAGTAGCAGCTGGCTCAAAAGGAGGCAGGGTGAGTTTTTCCAAGACATAGTTGAGGTCCCATGCAGGCATTGGTGATCTCCTTGGAAGCCTTAAATTTTTGGCTCCTCTGAGGTACTGTTTTATTAAGGGATGAGAAAAGATTGGTGGCTCTGTATTGTAAGGAGCCAAAATGGCAGAGGCATGAATTTTAACAGATGAAAAAGAGACCTATGTCCAGCATCTCAGTTAAGTATTGCAAAATCTGAGGAATATTTGGCACAGCTGTATCTGTTCCTTGTGCCTGGTTCCAAGCACAGAATCTCTTCCATTTTCCAGCATAAGATTTTCTAGTACTAGGCCTTCTGGCTTCCAAAATGACATCCATCACAGCTTTACTGAAAGGTGTGTTTTTGTATGACTACATTATATGCCATGCTGCCAGGTTTAAAGTCCTGAGTTGGCTGTGCAGGATGATTGTTTTGCTGGGACAGTAGATGGGGTATTTGCGGTAAGGTCCAAGCTGGGCATTGAGGCAAGTTCTTTAGGATTGAAAACCAGTACTGGCGGGGCCAGTCTGGTGCAATCAGTATCATTTTTGGCTTCTCCTGTCTGACCTTTAGGAGTACCTTGGGGAGGAGAGGCAGTGGGGGAAAGGCATATACTGATAGGTTTTTCCAGCTGAAAGATAGGGCGTCCACTTTCCATGCTTGTCTGTGACAAGTCCTTGTGCAGAATCTTGGTAGTTGTGAGGGGAAGCAAATAGATCGATGTCCAGACATCCCCATTTCCTTATCATCATGCTGAAGACTTGTGGAGCCAGCTGCCACTCGTGGGGATCCATGAGGTTTCTACTTAGTTCGTCTTCCAGAGTATTTTTCCTTCCTGGCAGGAATTGTGCCTGCAGATGTACTTGGTTAAGTTAATGCTGTGTCCCACTAAGTCATGGCTAGTTTGCAAAGGGGGTAAGAATGTGTGTCCCCCTGCTTGTTTATATACCACATGACCGTGGTGTTGTCCATCTTTATCAGTAGTTGTCCCGGATGAAGTAGGTCCTTGAAGGCTGTCAGGGCATTCTGAACAGCTAACATCTCTTTTTGATTGATATGTAGATGCATTTGGGTTGAGGACCATGTGCCCTGAATGCATCTTCCTGACATGTGGGCCCACCAGGCATAATCTGATGCATCCGTTGTTAGTGTCTGCCTGGCTGGGGGTAATGTGAATGGTTGTCCCTTGTTTTGGTGACAAGCCTTTGCCCACCATCGAAACTCCTGTTGTACACAGGGAATGAGAGTAATCATTGTTTCCAGGCTGTGGCAATGTTGAGTCCAAACACTTTTTAGGTACCATTGAAGTTTCCTCATATGCAGCCTTGCATATGGAATTAGTAGAATGCAGGATGCCATGAAGCCCAAAGCCTGCAGAATTTTTCTTGCAGATAACTGGGCCTTTGTTGCCAACATTTTGAAATAGGTAGTCAGTTAACTTTGTTTGTCTGGCGTGAAATAAGCCATCTGGGCAGTTGTATTTAAGCTTGCACCCAGGAATATCATCTCTTGAGAGGGTACTAGTTTTGATTTATTTTCATTGACTGTGTACCCTAGGCATGTTAGAAGTCTTTTCACAAATGCCAGATGCTGTAGAAGAATGTCCTTGTTCTCTGCTTGAATTAGACAGTCATCCAAGTAAGGATATATTTGTATTCCACTTTGTCTGCAGAATGCAATTACTGGTGCCAGGTACTTTGTAAAGACCCTGGGCATAGTAGATAAGCCAAAGGGCAGTGCAGAGAATTGGTAATGCATTGAGCCAGCCTTGAATCTGAGGTATCGTCTGCATAATTATCTGATTGGGACATGCAGGTATGCCTCTTTTAGGTCTAGAGTTACCAGCCAAGCATTCTTGCCCAGCATGGGCAGAAGCTGCTGCAAAGTCATCACCTTGAATTTTGGTATATCCAGGAATGTGTTCAGAATAGATAGGTCCAGTACTGGTCTCCAGGTCTTGTCCTTTTTGGGTACCAAGAACAGTCTTGAGTAAAATCCTTGTCCCTGCTCTTGCTCTGGTACTTGTTGAATGGCCCCCATGCCCATGACGGATGAGACTTATTTTTGTGCCTCTGCCCATTGATTTTTTGGCAGATCTGGCCAGCCGTTTGCCTTTGGCAGGGTATGGAAATGGAACTTGTACCCTTGTGACATGATATTTAGAAAACCCACTTGTCCTGGGTTGTAATTAGCCAATTTTGAGAAAAAAGTGCTAATTTTCCCGCTAAGGGTGCTGCCAGGAGGCCAGTGTTTGGTGCAGGCAGGGGGAAGTCATTGGGACGGTTTCCTGTATGGTTGTGGTTTGTCTTCTCCAACTTTGGAAGTAGAAGCACCCCATTGCTTTGACCTGTAGGAACCTTGCGCCTGGGATCTGCCTCTAGGGCGTCTGGATCTGCACCTTTGAGGTCTGTCTGACACAGGAAAGGACCAATTCTTTGTAGGCAAGTGTCTACTAAAACTAGGTGGCTGTACTTGTAAAAAATCTTTGACAGTTTGCATAGATTTAGCTTAGTCCTCCATTTTCCTTAACACCTTCTCTGCCTTAACACCAAACAAAGTATCATGCTGTAAAGGTGCATCTAATAATTTAACTTTGACATGATCAGGCAGATTTTGTTCCTTTAACCAAGCATACCGCCTAATTACAGAACCCGTAACTGCTGCCCCACAGGAGGCCTCCAAAGAATCAAAACCACATTGCAAAGTATGCTTTCCAACTTGTTCAGCTGCATGCAATAAATCCTGCATTTCCTTGTTTTCTGCACATTCAGAGTTTAATAACATTTTCTGTTTAGGGAATGCCATGACATGTTGCTGATATTTAAGCATATGAAACTGGCAGTTTAAGGCCCTTATAGCCAAGGTAGCAGATGTGTAAACCTTTTTTCCCCATCTATCCATTGCCTTAGAATCTCTGTCAGAGGGGGTAGGGTTTCTTGCAGTGGAAGCCTCAACTCCCTTGGGACCCTGTGAAATAGTTTCTGGGTCTGCAGCAGGGTTTTTAAAAAGGAATTTATGAGAGTCAGGAATCCTGTAATATCTGTCAGGCTTAACAGGAGCTGGAGGTAAGGAGTCAGGGGAGACACTAGACTCCGAAAACATATCATCTACAATATCTAACACAGGTGGAATGGCTAGTGGCCTGTGTTGAGGAAGTAAAAGGAAATCCCTGAGCCTCTTTTTAGATTCTGAAAAATCTTGGCTCTCCCAGTGGAAATGGTCCTTTATGGTATGCAAGGTTTCCCCAAAAGAATAGCCCTCTGGAGGAGAAGCTGAAGGTATGGAATCTTCAGCATCAGAATCCTCATTGGGGGGGGGGGGTAAGAGAATATTTCTGATCAGAAGGGATATCAGAAGATATAGAAACCTGATCTGAAGATTCATAGTCAGTCTCTTGCCTAGGCCCTATTATTAGGAGGGGGATGGGAACCCCTGATCAAGGTAATTAAGTCTTCGGCCATTTTGAGCATCTGATTTTGGGCATAGAGGCCTGTCCACGTGGCTCTTGAGTTTGTTTCTTTGCTTTAGAAGGTGCTTTAGTCTTTGCCTTTGAAGCTGAGGTTGGTTTAATGTAAAGATGTTTAGGTCTGAATACACCCTCAGAAGCCAGTGCCTGCTCAGCGGCTCCGGACCCATCTGAAGGAATAGTATCCGAGGCTCCAATACCTTGAGTTTCCAGCGGCATGGCCGACTCCAAGTAGGAGTCGGTAGCGGCCTGCGACTCTAAAGTAGCGGGCATCAGGGGCTGCAAAAGCGCCTCACTGAGAACCAGCGACTGGCTTAGAAGCTTCGTCGTCAGTTTCGGGCCTCGGTTGTCTCTCTCTCCCTTTTCTTTGCGTTTTTTGTGAACTCCAGTAGTCGGATGGCTATCCGATGACATCTCTGGATAATTAAACCGGCGTCCAAAATAGTTTAAAGCAAAATCATACAGATGCTTAATAGTGCGTTGGTTAAATCTAGCACAAAACCGACAACCAGCAACGTTGTGATCAGGGCCTAGGCAAGAAATACAATAAGAATGAAAGTCCTTATGAGGTATTTGCTTTCCACAAGAAATACAATTATTTACTTTCTGACATCAGTCTGGAGCAAGAAAAAAAGTTTCCCCAGCGGGGTACTTAGCTTTATTGAAGACTTCGGATCTGAAACTTGAACACGAAAATCTCAGGAGTCGGCCGACTGGCACTTGCGAACTGCTTCTGCTTCGGGCACCGTGCGGCAAGAAAGACTAAAGAAAATGGCTTTGGTCGCATCTTTTATACCCCTGACGACCTGACATCAGGGAAGGGGTGATAGCAGCCGACGCAGGACCCAGGACTTTGGAATTCAGCCCGACTGAGGGCAACCTGCCAGCAGGATTACCCAAATGTAATGATTACAACAGTGAAACACGAAGAACATCTACAGGATTTCTTGCCACCCAACAGCAATTTACATCCAGATGACATGATGGCAGTATGGTACATAAACAAGCAGACAGGAACCAAATCCTACCCTTTATTCTGAGAAACCATGTGAGTACTGCAAAGGATGAATGCTTCACATAATTTCTTGACACCAATGCACATTCCAGAGAGGACCAACTGTCTTGTTGACAGGCTCAACAGATGCATTCTGTTGCCTCATGAGCTGTTTCGCAATCCGGCAGTGTCCTGTCAGATTTTCCATCTCTCTGGCGTTATCCCTGCTGCAATCTCTCTCTCCAGACAATACCAAGTGCATCAACTATTCTTGCCTAACTTAGCCCAAAGACACTCTAGTACGACAGTGGCTGTCCAGGCTCCTTTACTCACTTCCTCCGGTTTCCCCAAATGTCCAGATTCGTAGAGAAGACAGTCAGATGCAAAGCAACAGTGTTCCTTACTTCCCCATACTGGCCTAGGTAAATCTGTTTCTCCCCTACTAAAGCCATACATCAGGGAGCACTACTGGCTCCTGGCTGCCTCATCTGGATCTTCTCAACCTCAGACTGACTTCCTGGTCTCTTCAGTTCCTGTAATGGCCAAACACCTTTCCCTGTTTCATGTTATGGTTCAGATCCTTTCTTTATCTCCCCCAAAGAGTCTAGCCATATAGTATACCATAGCAAATGGAAATATTTTTCAGCTTGGGCAGCTGCTCATGGAACAGACCTTTCTTATGCAGCTATTCCACAAGTACTACATTTTTTTTGCAACTGTTTACTGCAGGTTACAGCTTTTTGAAGAACAAAATTCAATTGCTCACAACCTCCCACTCTTTAGCTTCACACAGGCTTTGTAAAGCCTTTCTAAGGAAACCTAGCTACTTCGTCCTCTGATTAGATAACCTGTTCCTCCATGAGATCACAACTTTATTCTTAAAGCATTAATGTTGTCTCCTTTTGAGATAGCATCTTCCTCCCCTTTGAAACTTCTTTTTTGGAGGACCATTTCTAGTAGTAATTTTCTTGGCAAGAATTTGAGTTGTACCCTCAAGTCCTCTTCCATGATTTAGTGTTTCACAAGGACAGAGTCAGTCTCATTATGTTCAAATCTTTCCTTTCACTTCAAGGTGGCATCTGAAAAAAAAACTGAACCAGACCACTCACCTGCTAGTCCCTCCCCAATCACTTAAACATGGTAGAGTGCATACTTCATACATCAGAAGTTCTTTAACAGCCAAGGATTTAACTCCACAAAACTTAAACCATTAGAAAAGAGCATCATCTGTGTCTTCTGTTGCAAGCAAACCTGTTTACAAACATTCAGAGGTAACTTTATCCAGATGGCTTTCTGATTGTACTACCTTTGTTTATTCTGCCAACAACCATCCCTTACCAGGCAGATGCAAGGCTCATTCTACGTTGCCTATGGATAGCTCTGCAGCCTTCTTCACAAGTTCTTCAACTGACAAAATCGGTGCCATTTCAACTCTATGTTGCACGCCTTTGCCAAACATTACTCACTGGACATTATATCAAGGTCTACAGCTTCCTCTGTTGCCACCATCATTAAGGATCCTGTGTCTTGATTCCACCCAGATATTTTACAGCTCTGAATTCTGACCCATGAAGCAGATCAGGAGGATGAAATGAATAGAATATGCTATTTATGTACATACCATAACACTGGATCCTTTCATCCACATCTGTCCAACATGTCACCTCTCCCTTCCCCTTCCACACTGTTAATTCCAAAAGACCTGAAAGATCTCTAGACCTCTCTTTAATGGTTCCACAGCAGACCAATCCTTACTAGGCAACAAACTATAGGAGGCAACTATCTAAAAGAATTATGGATAGGGAAAAATGAGGCTGGAGCACTGGTTTTGCCAGCCTGGGATCCACAGAGCAGCCTGAGCACCCATCAGTCATAATCAGATGGATATGGATGAAAAGGATCCAGCTTTATGTTAAGTACATAACTACCGTTTACTAGACATGCACAGTGAGAACAGATGGTGCTTAAGCAAAAAAAAAAAAACTCTGAAGACAACAGAATGGATCCATTTAGGGATTGATTACATCGTGCTCTTTATAAACAATGCCCCCACCGGATGACTCAGCTATGCCATGAACCAACAAGGACTGCTACTGAGCTTTCCAAAATAACACCGCATCCATCAATAGAGACTGACGGGCTTGATTGCAGGAAAGAAAATCTCATCAAGAAATTGAGAGAGATGGTCTATCCCTCCTGGGTTAGTGGTCCAATATGCCATATCCATTAAGGCAGAATGACTGCAACCAATGGAAAGATACATGTACAATGAAGCACCCTGAAGCGAAGGCAGCCAAAAAGCAAGTGAGAATAGTCACCACATAAAAAGGACAACAAGATTTGAGCCCAAAATGTATTCTGTATCGTCCCCCAAGAAGTCCACTCTATTATTTCTGCGGTCTTCTCTCCAGGCAAGATAGACAGGCACTACAGTGTGTCAGTCTTCAACACTATAAAGACAATGTTGTGCAAGGGATTCCAAGAGACTTTATAAGAGTATATGGTAACTCATGCCATGCAAACATTGCAGGACTCAGGAAAATATCACAACCACAGAACCCTTTAAACAGGCACCAGAAGTCAGCTATCCAGTTACAGGAATAATATGATGGGTTAAGGAAAGACTGAAAATGCTGTGCATTTAAAACTTTTAACCTGGTATTGTTTTGTGGGATCACTTTAATACATTAAAACAGCAGTCAATGGATGAGTACCTGACTGCTCATTAATACTGAGAGAATTATGAAGTAAGCAAAATCGTGGTTATTTCAAGCTTGCGTTTGTTATGAAGGGTGTTTTTTCTTGAAATGGGTGGTCCAAAGTACGTTTCAGATACATAACGAAAGTTAATGGAGACTTCTGTGAGGTAGATGTGCTAACCCAGGTAGCACCTTGTTTGGAAACGTTGACACACTCAGAATGTAATGGATGACCTCAGGTGCTCCCAGAAAATGCTCTGAACAAAGAATTAGTAGAAAGCGAACTGTCTTAGAACTTTAACACACGCTCGACTTCTTTTAATCAACCATAGTTGGTTACTTTTGAATTACTTGTTTAGAAAATGCTGGTTTACATTATAGATTTGTAAACTTACTATTGGTTTACAGTTGCTTACACGTACTCCTCTTGTAATTCACAGATTAGCATACTGTACACTAGCTAACTACAAAGTAATTTGCATTTGTAAACTTCTCAGACTCAAGTCCTGACACAAAATTCAACTTTAAAGGCATATTATACCAGACCTACTATTTTTGCTTTCACTTTAACTGCATATTTTGGACATTTTTGTCCACTGCTATACATAAACCATCAGCCCACCTCACTCAGTCTGCCCCATTCATCCTCTTTTATCAGCTTGAGGACTTGCCAAAAGGGACTGCCATTAAGTCAGCTATCAGAGGTTTTTCTGCTATGCCACTAATGTCCCTGCACATGCCCATTGCTTTTTCTCTAAAACAACATGCAGTGGATGCAGCACAGGACTGTCACTTACTTCAGTGAGCAACACAAGCCTGGAAACACCTCTGCCACCTAGAATGAGCTCATTATGCATGCTTCTCCAATCCCCACAGGGAAAATGGTGCACAGTGGGTGGCCTGGACATGCAACCCGGTGAACCGCCAGCACCACCACAAGAAGCATGTGGACAAAGGCAATTCAGTCCTTTCCCGTTAGATCCAGAAGTTGCTAAAGATAACAGATGTATGTCAGCTGGATCATAGCAAAGGCTTAATCCCTGTATGCCACTGGAGATGGCTTTTAATCAACTGCACAGCGAGAACATAGGTTCATAGTTTCACAGACAAATACTAGGCTAGCTACCCTTGTGGGCATTTTAAGACTCATCAATTTCCCTTTTGTGAAAATAAAGCCCTGTATCTTGTACTTTTGAGGAAAACACATTTACCATTACACAAACTGCTGTTTTTCAGTTTTGGCTGTAGTTTTATAGCTTTAATTTGCACATCAGATTCTTGTGACTTGCAGACTAGCCAATTACACACAGTGAATAAAGGGAAAGTTTCTATATATTTACTTAATGATCTGTAGTTGGTGTATAACATTTAGAACGACATTTAAGAAATAATGTTTTAGTTTTCACACATCTGCCTTCTGAGGTAATATAACCCTATTAAGTTTACTTTAGCTTTTGAAATGATTGTTGATCCCTTTACTACTGGTCACTTCCCATTGTACTGTCCTCAGATTTGTGACAGTATCTCCAAAGCTGTTTCACATTCTCATGAATTTTTTAGTAAGTATTACTAGAATAATTGTCTAAATTAAACATCTAAGCTTTGTGCATCTATCTTCAAAGTAAAGACATAACTTAATTTTGTATTTTTAAATGCTAAAGATATTAAAAAAATAGTTGTATACAGCAATACACATTGCTTTCTATGTTTTGATACATTTTATATTT
Organism: Protopterus annectens; assembly: GCF_019279795.1. Classification (NCBI taxonomy): domain Eukaryota; kingdom Metazoa; phylum Chordata; order Ceratodontiformes; family Protopteridae; genus Protopterus; species Protopterus annectens. The sequence goes on along the minus strand of NC_056750.1, from coordinate 710,309,025 downwards.
AATTCTGAGAAAAATCAAAAGCTACACCCAATGTTTTTTTTTCAAATGTTGCACTGTCATTTTCAAACTTTCATTCAAACTTCAATTTCTAGACACCTTTCTTCAATTATTACTTAAGACACAGGCAAACATACATTAACAGACAAGAAAAGACATACTAATATTCTTTTTCCATTTACATACATTACACATCCCCTTTATTTTCCTTCTTTGTGACTATAATCAGTCCATTACATAAATTGCTGAATTCCTGCCTTCCCTTAAACTTCACTCCTCTTCAGAGCACCATTTTTCATGCACTGTTCCCACACTTTCCATTTCTATGTACCTTGCACCTCCTTTTTTCTAAACCTCTTCTACCAGTTATTTTATCTCTTTATGATAATTAAATACTTCAAATACAGATGGTCTAGACTGACTTCCATTTTTTGGTAATTGATTTTTGGCAGCCATCTGATCCATCCGAGGAATAGTCAGAGGAGAGAGGTTCAGGGGGTTCAGTCCTGGGCCTTTTTTCAGGAGGGGGTTGTGAGGCCCTGTCTGGGTGAGGTTGGGATCCCCTGATCAGAGAAATAAGGTCCTCAGCAAGGCTGAGAATCTGACAACTTGAGGAAGGTCTGTGAGAGGAAGCTTTTGTAGGTAAGGCCTTGGAAAGTTTAGCTGCTTTAGCCCTGGAGAAGGCCTTAATAGACATAGAAGCAGGGGGTCTAGCTGCCCCACGTGCAGGAGTAGAGATGTCCAACGGAATGGTGTCGGACAAATCTTGTGTGCCTGCTTCTTCGGTGGGAATTTCTGTAGCCGACTCAGCCGGGGCCTCTGAGGCCTCGGTTGTCGGAGGCATGCTTTCGGCCGAAGGAAGAACCGAGGACTCGGTTTCAGCCGAAACCGAGACACTCGCGGTAGGCCTAACCGTGGTTTCAGCCGAAACCGTGGGCCGCGAGTGAAGGTCCTTTTCCTTGCGCTTTTTGGCTAAATGTGTAGTCGGAGTCTCAGACGGCATTTTACATGCAAAAGCAGGACCAAAAAACTCTTCAGCAAACTCCGACCGACGTCTAAGTGTCCGTCGGTTGAAGGAAGCACAGGCTAAACAAGCCGTGGTCTGGGCCTAAGCAAGGAAGGCAGTAAGAGTGGAAATCCTTATGAGGTATTTGTTTCCCACAAGTTGAACAATTATTTACTTTGTCTGACATCGGCTGAGGCAAGAAAGAGTCCCCAACGGGGTACTTAGCTTTTTTAGAAGTCTTCGGTAGCTGAAATCTCTGGATCTGACCGACCGGCACTTGCGAACAGCTTCTGCTTCGGGCACCGCGCGGCAAGAAAGACTGGGGAAAATGGCATCGGCTGATGCCTTTATACCCCAGGAGCTATGACGTCGGGTGAAGTGCGACATCAGCCGAGGCCAGACCCAGACTTTGGAATCCGGCCGACCGAAGGGCTGCCTGAGGCAGGACAACCCATATGTTATGACTGCAGATGCATCCTTGAAGGACATCTAAACTTAAGGCTACGTGTCTAGGGAATTCAGATCATGTGTCCCAGCTCCAAAAAAAAAAAAAAATCATTTTCTTACTTATAGCAGTTTTCTCACCCAATTTTTTCCTGACAGACTACTCTGAATTTTTGAAATTTGCCAACTCATTAAACTTCCAAAAAAAAAAATTTATGTCTTACCACAAAGTTCCATCTGTGTTGTCGATCTTTACTAATCCTTGAATGCGGGGCTAGATTCCGAGCCTCGGAACCCACTCAGCCATTTATTTCAGCTCGCGCCTTCCAGAACTCTCAAGCTAGTCTAGTACCAAAGCCGAAGGATAAACCTTTTTTTTTTTTTTTTTTTTGCTGAACATCTGCAGGATTCTTCCTAGCCAATGTTTCCTCTCCACTTTTTCTGGTTTATTTTCTTTTAGGTTTTCTAAATTTCTTCTTTGCTGGCATCCAGGTAGTACTACTAGCCAGTAACTGAATTCTACTCAAGCAGACACAAATTACTAGATATTATTTCTCAGTTTATTTTTTCACACTGGGAGGGCTGAAATTAAGAGGCTGATCAGTGTTCAGTCATCTTGGAAGCCCTGTCATTCATACTTCAATTTGATCCTACCTTACAGATGTCAACAGCAATACACTGCTTCAACACATTACTAGCGAAGTTTCCCGACAAAACAGGTCTTTGGTTACCCTTATACAGCACACTACATGCAATACAGGAACTTAAGGGGAAACAGACAGAATAAAGTACAGTTTTGTACCTACCATAAATGTAGATGTCCAAGAGGTATGCATCTGCAGTCCTTACAAATGGGTTGTCCTGGCCTCAGGCAGCCCTTCGGTCGGCCGGATTCCAAAGTCTGGGTCTGGCCTCGGCTGATGTCGCACTTCACCCGACGTCATAGCTGCAGTTCAGCGGGTATAAAGGCATCAGCCGATGCCATTTTCCTCAGTGTTTCTTGCCCCAGATGCCAGGTGCCCTCTAGGAAGGCTAAATTTGGATAAATGCAAATGTTTCCAAACAATAGAGAGCAAATAGAAATAAACATGTATATACATATATACAAACAAATATACCATAATAGATTCCCCCAGCTAGCTAAAAGATGGGCAAATACCCTAGGAGTACCACAGAGGGGAAGGAGGGTGGGTAATCCTGACTGCAGATGCATACCTCTCGGACATCTACATTTATGGTAGGTACAAAACTGTACTATGTCCTTCAAGGATGCATCTGCAGTCCTTACAAATGGGTAGAATACCATAGCCAAACTGGGGGAGGAGGCACTAAGAGTTTATGGTGTAGTTAAGATCCCTTGCAAAACAGCAGTGGCAAAACCTGCTCGGGATCTGGAGTATAAAGGCAGATTATAATGCTTGGCAAATGTATGCACGGAGCTCCAAGTAGCAGCCTCTAAAATGTCTTTGGTAGCCACTCCTCGTAAGAAAGCTGTAGTAGTGGCTGTAGCCCTTGTGGAATGAGGTCTGATGTTTTCTGGAGTTGCCTTTCCATGAAAAGAGTAACAAACTCTAATGCAATTTCCTATCCATTTTGAGATTGTTTGTTTTGAAATTGCTTTTCCTTCCATTCCTGTGGCATATGCTACCAGAAGCTGGTCAGTTTTTCTATAGTTCTTGGTTCTGTCCAGGTAGTAGCGCAATTGTCTGTGTACATCCAAGGTATGCAGCAATCTTTCCCCCCTGTTCTGTGGATTGGGGAAGAATGTTGGTAGGTGCATTGCTTGGTTTAAAGATACTCTGGAGACCACTTTTGGCATAAAGGTAGGATTAGTTCTCATGGACACTCTATCCTGATGGAAGATAAGGAAGGGCTGTACTGCCATTAATGCCTGTAATTCAGAAACCCTTCTAGCTGAAGTGATTGCAAGCAGGAATGCAGTCTTCCAAGATAAGTACTGTAATTCTGCTGTTGCTGCTGGTTCAAAAGGGGGGAGTGTTAACTTTTCTAACACAAAGTTCAAGTCCCATGTAGGCAATGGTGGTTTCCTTGTGGTTTTACATTTTTAATTCCTCTGAGAAACTGTCTGAGTAGAGGTTGAGAAAAGACTGGAGGATCCATGTTGTATTCTGCTGAAATTGCTGATGCATGAATCTTAATGGAGGAGTAAGACAGACCATTGTGGAAAAGCTCTGCTAAATATTCCAGGATGTTAGCTATGTTTGCCAATGATGCATCTACTCCTTTTGTTGCACTCCAAATGAGATATCTTTTCCATTTTGCTGAATAAGTTTTTCTTGTTGAGGGTCTGCGAGCCTCCAAGATAATGTCTTTAACCCTTTGAGATAAATCTGGGTTATTTTGCCTTATGCAATGTTCCAGGCAGCCAGCTGCAGTGTTTTCAGGCTTGGATGCAGGGTTTTGAAGTTGTTCTGTGTTAACAGTAGGGGAACTAGGGGCAGAGGCCATATTTGTTCCCGAGACATGCTCCTCAGTAATGGGTACCAATGCTGCCTCGGCCAGTCTGGAGCTATCAGGATGATCCTTGGACGGTCTTCTTTGATCTTCAATAGCACCTTGTGCATCAAAGGAAGAGGTGGGAATGCATATGCTGTCAGGTTTTTCCAACTGAAAGATAGGGAGTCCACCTTCCAAGCAAGTGGGTGGTATGCCCTCGTGCAGAATTTTTTCAATTGGTGGTTGTGTGGGGATGCGAATAAGTCTAATTCTGGTAGTCCCCATTTCTCTGTAATGGATTTGAAGATGTCTGGATGTAACATCCATTCGTGGGCAACCGTGGTAGTTCTGCTTAGGATGTCTGCTAGTATATTTTCTTTTCCTGGTACAAATATTGCTTGTAACTGAATGTTGAAGCTCAGGGCCACATTCCAGAGGTCCATTGCCATCCGGCATAGAGGGTATGAATGTGTGCCTCCCTGTTTGTTGATGTACCACATAACTGTGGTGTTGTCCGTCCTTATCAGCAATTGACCCTGTCGAAGAAATGGTCTGAATGTCTGAATTGCCAGTTTTACTGCCAGCATCTCCTTTTGATTTATGTGTAGGTTCAGCTGGTCTTGAGTCCATAAGCCTTGTATGCACTTGTCCAGCATGTGTGCCCCCCAACCGAGGTCTGAGGCATCCGTTGTGATAATCTGGCTTGGTTGAGTGCTGTGGAAGGGCAGCCCTTTGTTCGATTGACAGGCCTGAGCCCACCATTGGAATTCTTGCTTCAGGCATGGAATTATTGGAATTTGGGTTTCTAGGCTGTGCTTGTGCTGAGACCATAAATTCCTTAGGTACCATTGTAACTTTCTCATATGTAGTCTGGCATGTGGAATCAATATTATACAGGATGCCATGTAACCCAGGGCTTGCAGGACTTTCCTTGCTGTTAGCTGGTTCTGCTTTGCTAATGCCATGAAATAGAGAGGAAGGTGCTTCTGTTTTTCTGCTGTGAGGGATGCCATTTGATTTGATGTGTCCAGCTCTGCACCCAAGAAAGTTATCCTTTGGGATGGTATCAGCCTTGACTTTTTTATATTGACTGTGTATCCCAGGGCTTGCAGTAGATGAATGACCTTTTTCAAATCTTTTCTAATTTGTTTTGTTGTCCGCTTGTAACAGGCAGTCGTCCAGGTAAGGGTAAATTTGAATTCCCTGAAGCCTGCAATGAGCAATTACTGATGCCAGGCATTTCGTGAATACTCTGGCCGCAGTAGATAAGCCAAAGGGCAATGCTGAGAATTGATAATGCTCTGATCCTGCAAGAAATCTGAGGTATCTTCTGCAATTTGGTCTTATGGGGACGTGCAGGTATGCCTCCTTGAGATCTAGAGTTACCAGCCAAGACTCCTTGCCCAGCATGGGAAGAAGCTGCTGCAGGGTCAGCATTTTGAATTTTGGAACAATGAGATATGTGTTTAGAGCGGACAGGTCGAGAATAGGTCTCCATTGGTTTTCTTTTCTTGGCACCAGGAAAAGTCTGGAGTAAAATCCTTGCCCTTGTTCCATAGACGGTACCCTTTCTATAGCTCTCATCCTTAGTAAGTGGTGTATTTGTTCTAGAGCTTTTGTCTTCTGATTTGGAGGTAGGTTTGGCATTCCTCTCTTCCTTGGTAGAGTATGGAAGTGAAACCTGTAACCTTGGTCTATTGTCTGTAAAATCCATTTGTCTCCTGTGATGTGATGCCAGTTTACTGAAAATAAGGCTAGTTTTCCGCCTAAGGGTGCTTCTAGTTGTTCCCTGGTAGGCGGTCTCAGAGTCAAGTCACTGTGATTGTCCTGTGGAAGTGGTGGTGGCTGGATCTGTGGCAGTACTTCGCTGGTTGTTAGACTGCCACTGACGTCCCCTGTAGGCACCTCTGGATTGACCCCTGCCTCTTGGGCGCCTATTCCTGCCTCTCTGAGCTCTGGAGGTGTCTGGAAAGGACCAATTCTTGGAAGGCCAGTTCCTACTAAACCTTGGAGGCTGGACCTGTAAGAAATCCTTGACTGTCTGGACAGATTTTGCTTTCTCTTCCACCTTCTTCAGCACCTGCTGTGCAGGGGAGCCAAACAAATTGAGCTTATCCATGGGAGCATCTAGGAGGTTTGATTTAACATGGTCTGGTAAGGACTGCTCTTTTAACCATGCATGCCTTCTGATCACTGTACCAGTCATAGCTGATCTAAAGGAAGCCTCCAGTGCATCATAGCCGCATTTTAAAGAATGATTACTGACCTGCTGAATGTTATGTACCATTTCCTGAACAGATTTTTGTCTAATGGTTCAGACGAGGACAGTTTTTTAGTTAACTGATCTAACAAATTCCTGATACTGAATCATGTGGAATTGACAGTTTAAGGCCCTAGCCGAAGAGTAGCAGAAGTGTAAACTTTTTACCCCATCTCTAAGGCCCTAGATTCCCTTTCAGAGGGGAGGGGGTTTTTGGCAGAGGTAGCTGCTACAGCCTTGGGTCCCTGGGAGATAGTTTCAGGATCTGCAAAAGGAGCCTTATACAAATGATAATGTGTGTCCGGAACCCTGTAGTACCTGTCGGGCTTAGCAGGGGCCGGAGAAAGAGAATCAGGAGCAGTACAAGCATCATTAAATGCATCATCCACAACAGTGAATACTGGAGGAATGGCTAAAGGCCTATGCTGTGGCAAATGCAAAAAGGTCCTAAGCCTTTTCCTAGAGAATGAAAAATCCTGGCCCTGCCATTGAAATTGTTCCCTCATAGCATGCAAGGTTTCCCCAAAAGAAAATTCCTCACGCGGAGAGGCAGAAGGAATGGAGTCTTCTGCATCAGAGTCCTCATAAGGAGAATAAGGGCCCTCTGGAGGGTTTGTATTATCTGAATCATCAGAGGAGTAATCTGAAGAAACTGGCTCAGGGGGCTCTGCTCTAGGCCTCTTCTCTGGAGGTGGGTGAGAGGCCCTGTCAGGGTGAGGTTGGGATCCCTGGATCAAAGAAATGAGATCCTCTGCTAGACTAAGCATTTGAGAACTAGAGCTAGGCCTGTGAGAGGGGGTCTTAGCAGGCACAGTTTTGGTAGATTTTGCTGCTTTAGCCCTGGCAAAAGCCTTAATCGACATGGATGCAGGGGGCCTAGCAGCTCCATGTGCAGGAGTAGATATATCTAAAGGTATAGTATCAGATAAATCCTGTGAACCTGCAAGAGCAGGTGGGATTTCAGTAGCAGATTCAGCCATGCTGGATGAGGCCTCGGTAGGAGGCAAGCTTTTGGCCGAAGGAAGAACCGTGGACTCGGTTTCAGCCGAAACCGAGACACTCGCGGTTGACTTAACCGCGGTTTCGGCCGAAACCGCGAGTGTCGGTCCTTTTCCTTGCGCTTTTTAGTTAATTGTGAAGTCGGAGTTTCCGACGGCATATTGTAAGCAAAAGCGGAGCCGAAAAACTCCTCAGCAAATTCCGACCGACGTCTAAGCGTCCGTCGGTTGAAAGAAGCACAGGCTAGACAAGCTGCTACATCGTGGTCTGGGCCTAAACAAGGTAGGCAGTAAGAGTGGAAATCTTTATGAGGTATTTGTTTCCCACAAGTTAAACAGTTATTCACTTTTTCTGACATCGGCTGAGGCAAGAAAGAGTCCCCAACGGGGTACTTAGCTTTTTAGAAGTCTTCGGTAGTAGTAATCTCTGGTTCTGACCGACCGGCACTTGCGAACCGCTTTTGCTTCGGGCGCCACGCGGCAAGAAAGACTGAGGAAAATGGCGTTGGCTGATGCCTTTATACCCGCTGAACTGCAGCTATGACATCGGGTGAAGTGCGACATCAGCCGAGGCCAGACCCAGACTTTGGAATCCGGCCGACCGAAGGGCTGCCTGAGGCCAGGACAACCCATTTGTAAGGACTGCAGATGCATCCTTAAAGGACATCATTTATTTCTATCTAGTAACCAGAGTAGAGGACTGATCCACAGGGACATTTTTCAGACTGATTTGGAGAACTGGTTGGTTAATTAACTTGGTCATATGCAAATAGTAATCAAATAAAAGCTTTGGGGTTCAAACTTTAGACTATAAGATGAAGCTCATTAACAGCCGTTTAACTTGGTGCAAATTGTACTCCACTCACAGTTATAGTTATCAGACAGGTTCTGTCCCATTTAATTAGTACAGAACAAGTATTCTCAGCCCTTTCAAAAAGTAACAGGAGTTCATCCATGGGCCCTGACAACATACCTGGTTGCCTGATCATTATTGCCAAATATAACCTTTCTGGACCCCTACTTAAACTGTTTAATCTAAGCATCTCCACTGGTTATATCCCCGAAGCCTGGAAACCAACAAATGTAATGCCATTACACAAGGGTGTCCCAGCCACAGTCTCCGGTAACTATAGCCCCTTTAGTCTCACTAGCTTCATATATAAAGCTATGCAGCGCATTATCTCAGACTTCATTAATATGGACACTGAAAATCTATCAGCCCTGGACCCTCAATTTGGCATTGTCAAAGGAAGATCCTTGCCTCTTTAACCTCATTAATTTCTTTGAAAAAGTAACTGAAGCAGTGGATAGTGGTTAAGTAGTACATCCAGCATATCTAGACCTGCCAAAGCCTTTGACACTATTTCCCCTGCAAGCATTATTGACAGACTTGTATATCTGAATATAAATCCTTATGATGAGTGATGGAAAGCTAACTGGTTGCCTGACAAAATCCATGTGGTTAGGTAGCAGGGGCACTTCTAAACCAAAACAGTTACCAGTGATGTATTACAGGGCTCAATTTTAGGCCTTCTCTTGTTTGGCATATATTTCTCAGACTTTCAGGCCAGCACTTCTGGCCTATGGTTAACCAAGTTTGTGGATTACAGTAAATTGGGTAGTGTTATTCTATCTTCAACTGACTCCTGATTGCTCCAACACAGCTTAGACCATATTAACAACTGATGCAAGGACAACAGTCTAACTTTAAATGTAAAAATTGTAGCACAGTTCATGTTGATAAACAAAAATAGTTTCACTTATCATACAGGAGATGCACCCCTCCAATCAGACACTGTTGTAAGGGATCTGGGATTCTTGTTGATAATTCCTTATCTTTTGACCATCATGTCTCCACAAAAGTTCAGAAAGGCTTTTATCTGGCCCATCTAATTAAGAAAAGCATCTCCACTAGATCCAAAGTCATCTTAATTCTCCTTTACTTGTATCTTACAAACCCATTATTGAATATTATGGAACGTTTGACATTATTTATCTACACATCACACAACTTGAGAGACCTTAGAATTTCATAACTAAGATTAGCTGCTCAAATATCTTGGTTATCAGGACAGACTGGCAGCCCTTACTCTGTACTCTCTCTCTTACCGACTACTCAGTGGAGATCTAGGTCTAGCATTTCAAGGAACTAAACCTTCAACATAATATATAAATAAGACGCACTGTAACAGATTCATATCTCAAAGTATCCCTCACCTGTGGAACAAACTTCCACTACATGTCAAGCAGAGTAGCACCCTTGCCACCTCCAAGGTAAACCTAGATAATTGGATGGACAGCATCAAATTCTCTCCTGGTCTATTTTCTTTTGCCCTCCCGAAGACTAGAAGGAAATTTTGAACACTTTTCTTTTTTTTTAACCTTTGGCTTGGCCTGAAATGGTCTGTAGATCGCTTGCCTAGTACTTACCTATGAACTGCCAAAAGTGTGTACATCTGTTAGAATGAGTAAACTATGCATATTTCCGGTTACATTTCACATAGTAAACAATATCCCTTTTTCTGGAGAAAGAAAAAAAATTATAACCCCTGGCTCTGAGTTCACAAAAAACATAATAATTTGATTATGTACAGAGTCTTATACTCAGAAAAATGTCAAAAGTTTATATTTGTTTTGAAACAAATAGCAAACAGCAGCCAAAATGATGTGAACTTAATGCTACAACACTGCAATACAAATCCAAATCTGAAAAAGTTTTTGAATATTCAAGCACATCTCAGAAAACTAAGATTGCTCTCTGCTATATAGTGCATATATAGGTGGTAACTCCAGATATAAATACACATCAACAGCTTTCTCCATAATGTGTATTATGCGAGTCTAAATATGGAGGAGTACAGAATAAATCTAGTGACAAGAAAATTCTCTACTCGCATGAAATACACACAACTTTTACTTATGAAGCAATAATTCAGAGTATACTCTGTATTTTTTTCTGCAGCTGTATCAGAAAGGCACCTTGTACATCCACTTTAATGGAAACCAATTCTAATGCAGTACATTGCAGCATCAAAGTGTAATATGTCTGGGAAACCCTATGTTTAGTATATACATATGAAAAAGACTACACCTTAAACCCACATTTGAGAATACTTAACTTACAAAGAATTATTAACTGAACACTTGGATAAAAAAGTGACCCAAGACTGCCGTTGTATTTTTAGGTATCTGAGTACTGAATGCAACCACATCACAATGCTCCTCCAAGCACAAGGAATTCTGATCTTGGAGCAAGAAGTGCTGCCCTGTCTGGTGAAACATACTTCTTTAATAAGAACTTTGTAAAAATACTACAATCATGTGCTTCATTCTCCACTTTGAACAAAAGTCAGAGAAATTGTACATGTCAGAAGGTCAGTGCTACATACCTGAAGACTGTATTTGGTACAAACATATAAAAAAACAAGTCTATGTCTCTCTTCCTTTGACAGCTTTTAAATACAACTTTCAATGAATTATAAAAGAATGCAGAAGTACAATATGCACCTAAGACCCTAAGGGATTTCAATGCAGCTCAGTGTTGGACACAGCCACAATATACCTTCCACCTTGGTCCAAGGTCATTGTTCACAGCATGTTATCAAGTGTATATTACAAAGTATCAAAATGAGTTGCCTCTATTTGAGAAATGCAAACTATTTAATTTTCATGTAATGGCAACTCAGTAAAGATATTCAACACAGATGTGCTGAAAAAAGTGCCAACCCCTCTTACTCAAATGAGCAGCACACCATACTGTTGCTATAAAATTAATGCACACACCAGTGTGTGCAATGGGAAAAAAATTGTCATACCCTGTCCCAATGAAAACATTACAGTACAGCATGCCAAACTATGCCTATAAAATAAATGCACACAACTCTGACGAAGTCTGTACCTCAAACCTATTCAAGAATTTGTCCTTGGATACCTGGATTAACATTGCCAAGTGTCAGTGGCACAACAGGTAGCACACTTGCCTTTGGTGCAGAAGGCTGTACGTTCTATTCCCACACCAGGCAGATTGATTACTAACACGGCAGTGCAGCATAAAGGGGGGGGGGGGGTAATGCACTCATTGAGTATGTCATCCTTCAGATGAGATGTTAAATAGAAGCCTCATCTGCTTGAGTTGGTGGTAGCTCTTGTAGATGTAAATGATGCCATGGTACCTAGCAAAAGGAGAAGGGGGAAATTCCCCAATGCCCTGGTCAAATTTCTCCTAATAGTAAATACCATCTCAGGCCCCCCTGGAAGAGAGGCTACTAGCCTAGGGACTAACCCAGTCAACAAAGAATAAAAAATTAAAACATCCTACACCTGCTAGTCTACCCACATAACACTGTAGTTCAGTTCTTAATATGACTACACTATACTGCCATCCCTAAACACAGGGAGTGCTGGTCGTGGCATGCTTGCACTGTCAAAAATATTGCCCTATCTGGCAAAAAAATAAGTTATGTACTCACCATAACGTTCCATGTATGTAGTCCATCTCGCCGAACATTATTACGTGTGGGTTCGGAGCCGATCCTCGGCTTCGACTCGGCCGCTTTTAGAAAGCCTGAAAACTTCTGATTGGCTCGTGGCTAGGAGGTATCTCATGGTGCATGAGCACATTCCCCAGATATTGTCTGCTACTACTCTATATCAGGATAAGACACAAAGAGGACAAAAGTCCGGAAGAATAAACTGTAATAAAGGCGCCCTTTATGGTATAAACCACTGTAGAAAAAACTGTTTCCAGATCCTCCAGGAAGGGGGCTGGTGGGCGAGATGGACTACATACATGGAACGTTATGGTGAGTACATAACTTCTTTATGTCATGTAGTCCTAGTTCGCCTCCATTATTACGTGTGGGACAGCGTCCCTAGCATTTTGAGTGGGTGGCTCACTGGAAAATACTCCTGAGTACCGTGGAACCAAACAAGGCTCTACCCCTGGAAGTTAAATTCAATTTATAATGGGAAATGAAGGTATGAGGGGTAGCCCATGTTGCTGTTGCACATATATTATCAATAGGCATCCTGGCTTGGAAGGCAGCAGAAGAAGAAAATGACCTGGTAGAGTGCGCTTCGACTTTAACTGGTAACTCCTTTCCCTCAGAAGTGTAAATGAAAGAGATACAATGAGAGATCCGGTTCGATAGTGTGACCTTAGAAACTGGCAAACCCATTCTTGTCTCGGCAAAGGAAACTAATAGCTGTTCTGATTTTCTAAATCCTTTGGTTCTGTGGATATAGAAACGCAGTTGCCTATGCACATCCAATTGAAGAAATCTATACTCTGCTTTAATGGTGTGATTAAGGAAGAACACTGGCAACTCGATTGTTTGGTTTAAGTGAAAATGAGAACAGACTTTATGGATAAAAGAATGACTGCTCCGGAGAGAAACCCTATCCTTGTGAAAAATTAAATATGAAGGTTTAACTGATAAGGCTTGTAGTTCAGAAACTTGTCTGGCTGAGGTTATTGCCACCAGAAAGAGAGTCTTCCAACACAGGAATTTCAACTGACAACTATGGGCTGGTTCAAAGGGTGACAAAGTCTAGAAAGGACTAGATTTAGATCCCAGGGAGGAATGAGGTCTTGAACAGGAGGTCTTAACATCATGGTACCCTTACGAAAAGATTTGCACAGTTTGTGAGACATAAGGCTCGAATCATTAATCCCCACATGAAAATTGGATATTGCTGCTAGTTGAACTCGGAGTGTAGTAGCTGCTGAACCCTGGTGAAAGAGTTCTGAAAGGAACTCTAAGACAATAGGAATGGGAGCTGTAAATGGATTAACTTATCTGTTATGTGCCCATATAGAAAATCTCTTCCATTTACTGTGATACAATTTTCTAGTCGAAGGCTTGTGAGAAGTAATAAGGGTTACAGCTGGAGACAGATCATGAAGCCTAACTAGTGACGGAACTGGAGCAGCCATGCTGTCAGTTTGAGAGTGTGGAGACTGGAATGAAGAGAACCTGACGTGTGTCAAGAGGTCGGACAGTGGGTCCAGAGTCCATGGATAGTCTTACAGATGAGGCTCGAGAAGAGGGAACCAAATCTGACGAGGCCAGTAAGGAGTGATGAGGATAATCTTGCTCCTCAACAACATTGCTTTCTGTATGACCTTGGGAATGAGTGGAAAAAGAGGAAAAGCACAAAGGAGTCCCGGGGGCCAATCATGGATGAGTGCATCTCTTTGAGACTCTCCCGGAAGGGGGATGAGGGAGAAAAAGGTGCTGCATTTGTGTTGATGGGGCTGGCAAAGAGATCGCAGCAGGGTTGCCCCCACTTGTGGAAGATCAGACGGGCTACTATCTGGTTCAAAGACCATTCGTGAGCTAACAATATTGCCCTGCTTAGCATGTCCGCTATCACGTTTGATGTCCCCGGGATGTGCGTTGCAATTAGAAAGCATTGGGAAGAAATCGCCCAGTTCCAAATTGGCATGGCCTCTCGACATAAAGGTTATGATCTGGATCCCCCTTGTTTAGATACCAAACCACCGACATGTTGTCTGTCTGGATAGCTATCATCCCTAGAGAGAGAAAGTCGTTAAGTGCTTGCAACACTAGAAGCACCGCTGTCATCTCTAGGACACTGATATGCAGATGGGCCTCTTGATCTTGTCATGTGCCTTGGACAGTCCTGCATAGATAAGGCCCCCCCCCCCCCCCGAGAGGCATCCATGGCCAGAGTGGCAATGGGTTGTGGTGCGGTACAAAGGGAGTCCCTGTGGTAAGATGACCTGACTGAATCCACCAGCGGAGATCCTTTTTGCATGAATCTGTGATCAGTATCTGGTGATGCAGAGGCAGCTGCTGAAAAGACCACTGGGTTGACAGGAGCTATTGGAGTATCATCATATGCAGTCTTGCTAATGGTACCAAGGTTATGGTCGACGCCACTGTTCCAAGAAGCGGCAACACCACCTTCGCTTTGACTCTTCAAAGAGGAAGTATCCTGTAAATTTGCTGTGCAAGATTCTGTATTCTGTCTGTAGGTAGTCTGGCTATCAAAGAAACCATGTCTATGTTTGCTCCTATAAAGGTTATAGATTGACTGGACAAAGTTGAGGATTTTTCCCAGTTTATAGAGATTCCCAACTGGGAAAGTACAGTTTTGTACCTACCATAAATGTAGATGTCCGATAGGTATGCATCTGCAGTCATAACATATGGGTTTGTCCTGCCTCAGGCAGCCCTTCAGTCGGCCGGATTCCAAAGTCTGGGTCTGGCCTCGGCTGATGTCGCACTTTCCCCGACGTCAGAGCGTCTGGGGTATAAAAGCATCAGCCGACGCCATTTTCCTAAATTTTTCTTGCCCCAGATGCCAGGTGCCCTCTAGGAAGGCTAAATTTGGAGAAATGCAGAAAAGTTCCAAACATTTGCAAAATTATATACATGTATAAACAAACAAATACACCATAATAGATTACCCCAGCTAGCTAAAAGAGGGGTATGTACCCTAGGAATACCACAGAGGTGTAGGAGGGAGGGTAAACCTGACTGCAGATGCATACCTATCGGACATCTACATTTATGGTAGGTACAAAACTGTACTATGTCCTTCAAGGATGCATCTGCAGTCATAACATATGGGTAGAATACCATAGCCTATCTGGGGGAGGAGGTACTAAGAAAAGGATGGTGTAGTTAAGATCCCCTGCAGGACTGCAGTAGCAAAACCTGCTCTGGATCTGGAGTATAAAGGTAGATTGTAATGCTTGGCAAATGTATGCACGGAGCTCCAAGTAGCAGCTTCTAAAATGTCCTTGGTAGCCACCCCTCGTAGGAAGGCTGTAGTGGTGGCCGTGGCCCTTGTGGAATGAGGCCTGATGTTTTCAGGAACTGTCTTTCCATGAAAGGAGTAGCAAAATCGAATGCAATTTCCTATCCATTTTGAAATTGTCTGTTTGGAAATTGCTTTTCCTTGCACCCCAGTAGCATATGCTACAAAAAGTTGGTCAGTTTTTCTGCTAGTTTTTGTTCTGTCCAAGTAGTAGCGTAGTTGTCTGTGTATATCCAGGGTGTGCAATAGTTTTTCCCCTCTATTCTGTGGATTAGGGAAGAACGTAGGCAAGTGAATAGCTTGGTTCAAGGATACCCTAGATACCACCTTTGGCATAAAAGTAGGATTGGTTCTTAGTGAAACTCTGTCCTGATGGAAAATAAGAAATGGCTGCACTGCCATTAATGCTTGTAACTCAGATACTCTTCTTGCTGAAGTGATTGCCAGAAGAAATGCAGTTTTCCAAGACAGAAACTGTAGATCCGCCGATGCTGCTGGTTCAAAAGGAGGAAGTGTCAGTTTCTCCAGCACAAAGTTGAGATCCCAAGCAGGTAGAGGGGTCTTCTTGGAGGTTTAATATTTTTGATCCCTCTCAGAAATTGTCTGAGGAGAGGGTGCGAGAAGATAGGTGGATCCACATTGTATTCTGCTGAAATTGCTGAAGCATGAATCTTAATGGAAGAATAGGACAGGCCATTGTGGAACAATTCTGCTAAGTATTCTAGGATATGTGTTATGTTTGCCACTGTGACATCTGAGCCTTTTGATGTGCTCCAAATGAGAAATCTCTTCCATTTAGCTGAGTATGTCTTCCTTGTGGAAGGCCTACGAGCCTCCAAGATAACGTCCTTCACCCTCTGAGATAAAACAGTTTGATTGGGATTTAAGGAATTTTCCAGGCAATTAGCTGCAATGTTTTCAAGTTGGGATGCATGGTCTTGAAATTGTTCTGCGTCAGAAGAAGAGGCCATAGGGGGAGAGGCCATGATTTTGCCTGAGACATGCTTCTCAATAATGGATACCAGTGTTGCCTTGGCCAGTCTGGAGCTATTAGTATCACTCTTGGCTGTTCCTCCCTGATCTTCAGTAGAACCTTGTACATCAATGGGAGAGGTGGGAAGGCATATACTTTTAGGGCTTTCCAGCTGAAAGAGAGGGAGTCCACCCTCCAAGCTTGTGGGTGGTATGTCCTTGAGCAGAATGTCTTCAGTTGATGGTTGAGTGGGGAGGCGAACAGATCTATCTCCGGCATTCCCCATGTCTTTGCTATGAGTTGGAAGATGCCTGGGTGCAGCATCCATTCGTGTGCATCCATGGTAGTTATGCTTAAGCTGTCCGCCAGTGTATTCTCTTTCCCTGGGACGAATTGGGACTGTAGTTGGATATTGAGATTCAGGCATAGTTCCCATAGATTCATAGCCATCCGGCATAGAGGGTAAGAGTGTGTGCCTCCCTGCTTGTTTATGTACCACATGACCGTGGTATTGTCTGTCCTTATTAGCAGGTGGCCTTGTTGGAGGAAGGGTTTGAAGGCCTCGATTGCATGCATCACTGCCAGCATTTCCTTTTGGTTTATGTGCATGCTTAGCTGTCCTTGAGGCCATAGGCCTTGGATACATTTGCCCTCCATGTGTGCTCCCCATCCTTGGTCTGATGCATCTGTGGTGATGGTCTGCCTTGTTTTTGGTTTGTTGAAAGACAGCCCTCTGTTGGACTGGCAGGCCTGAGCCCACCACAGAAATTCCTTTTGAAGGCATGGAATGATTGGTATCAAGGTTTCTAAACTGTGACTGTGTTGAGACCATACATTCCTTAGGTACCATTGTAATTTCCTCATATGCAGCCTGGCATGCGGTATCAGAATTATGCAGGATGCCATGTAACCCAGGGCCTGCAGGATTTTCCTTGCAGTAAGCTGAGTTTGTCTTGTCAGAATCATGAAGTAATCTGGAAGTTGTTTTTGTTTTTCTTCTGTGAGAAAGGCCATTTGGGTGGTTGTGTCCAGATCTGCACCCAAAAAGGTTATCCTTTGGGATGGTAGTAGTGTTGACTTTTGGATGTTGACTGTGTATCCCAAGGCCTGTAGCAGGTGTATGGCATAGGCCAAGTCCTTTATCAAACTTCCCTTGTTGTCCGCTTGTATTAGGCAGTTGTCCAGGTATGGGTAAATTTGATTTCCCTGAAGTCTGCAATGTGCAATTACTGATGCCAGGCATTTCGTGAGTACTCTGGGCGCAGTAGATAAGCCAAAGGGCAATGCTGAGAATTGATAATGCTCTGATCCTGCAAGAAATCTGAGGTGTCTTCTGCAACTTGGTCAAATAGGGACGTGCAGGTATGCCTCCTTGAGATCTAGAGTCACCAGCCAAGACTCCTTGCCCAACATGGGAAGAAGTTGCTGTAGGGCATCTTGAATTTTGGCACAATGAGAAAAGTGTTCAGTGCGGACAGGTCGAGAATAGGCCTCCATTGATTTTCTTTTCTTGGTACAAGGAATAGTCTGGAGTAAAATCCTTGGCCTTGTTCTGAACATGGTACCTTTTCTATAGCTTTCATCTGAAGCAAATTGTTGATCTGTCTTAAAGCCTCTGCCCTCTGATTTGGTGGAAGGTTTGGCATTCCGTTTCTTTTTGGCAAAGTGTGGAAGTGGAACCTGTATCCTTTGTCTATTATTTGCAGTGTCCATGTATCCTTTGAAATATGCCAGTTTTTTGAGAATAAAGCCAGCTTTCCGCCCAAGGGTGCTTCCAGTTGATCCCTGGTAGGCGGGATCAGAGTTAAGTCATTGAGCCTGTCCTGGTGTAGTAGTTGTTGTTGTTGCACTACTCCTCTGGTTGGCAGGTTGCCACTGACTGCCTCTGTAGGAGCCCTTCGATTGACCTCTGCCTCTAGGGCGCCTGTTCCTGCCTCTCTGGGCTCTGTCCGAGTCTGGAAAGGACCAATTCTTAGTAGGCCAGTTTCTGCTGAATCTCGGTGGTTGTACTTGCAGGAAATCTTTAACTGTTTGCACAGATTTTGCCTTTTCTTCAACCTTTTTTAAGATCTCCTGAGCAGAGGAGCCAAATAAATTTTGTTTCTCCATTGGAGCATCCAGGAGTTTAGCTTTAACATGGTCTGGCAAAGATTGTTCCTTTAGCCAGGCATGCCTACGAATAACTGCCCCAGTCATAGCTGATCTAAATGAAGCCTCCAGTGCATCATAGCCACATTTTAAGAAATGATTACTAACCTGTTGTGAATTGTGCACCAAATCCTGAAGGGATTTACGGTCTAGGGGTTCAGGAGAAGAAAGTTTCTTATTCAGTTCATCTAACAAATACTCTTGGTACTGTATCATATGAAATTGACAATTTAATGCCCTGACAGAAAGAGTTGCAGAAGTATATACCTTCTTTCCCCATCTCTCTAAAGCTCTAGACTCTCTTTCAGAGGGTAGAGGATTTTTGGCAGTGGCGGCCGCAACCCCTTTAAGGCCCTGAGAAATAGTTTCTGGGTCTGCAGAATGGGCTTTATACAGATGGAAATGAGAATCTGGGACCCTGTAGTATCTGTCAGGTTTGGCAGGGGCCGGAGGAAGAGTATCAGGGGCTGTACTGACATCACTGTACACATCATCAATTACATTAAGAACAGGAGGTATAGCTAAGGGCCTATGTTGAGGCAAATGCAAGAAGGTCCTTAATCTTTTTCTAGAATGAGAGAAATCCTGACCTTGCCATTGAAAATGCTCTCTCATGGAGTGTAGAGTCTCACTAAAGGAAAACTCTTCAGGAGGGGAGGCCGAAGGGATAGATTCCTCAGCATCTGAATCCTCATAAGGCGAGTAAGCCTCCTCCTGGTGGTCTGACAACTCAGACCCATCCGTGTAGTCATCTGAAGAGTGTGGGTCAGAGGGGTCAGTCCTGGGCCTTTTGTCCGGAGGAGGGTGAGAGGCCCTGTCTGGGTGAGGTTGTGAACCCTTAATTAAGGAAATAAGGTCCTCTGCAAGGCTGAGGATCTGTGAACTAGAGGAAGGCCTGTGGGAGGTAGTTTTGGTAGGCATAGCTTTAGATAGTTTGGCAGCTTTAGCCCTAGAAAAGGCCTTAATGGACATGGAAGCAGGGGGCCTAGCTGCCCCACGTGCAGGAGTAGAAATGTCCAAAGGTATGGTGTCGGACATTTCCTGAACACTGGTTTCGGTAGGAAGTTCGGTAGCCGACTCAGCCGGGGCCTCCCGGGCCTCGGTGGTCGGATGTATGGGTTCGGAAGAAGGAATCTCCGAGGACTCAGTTTCGGCCGAAACCGAGACACTCGAGGTAGGCCTAGCCATGGTTTCAGCCGAAACCGCGGGCCGCGAGTGTCGGTCCTTTCCCTTCCGTTTTTTCACCATATGCGAAGTCGGAGTCTCCGACGGCATTTTATAAGCAAAAGAGGCTCCGAAAAATTCCTCTGCAAACTCCGACCGACGTCTAAGAGTACGTCGGTTGAAGGAAGCACAGGCTAAACAGGCTGATACGTCGTGGTCTGGGCCTAAGCAAGGAAGGCAGTAGGAATGGAAATCCTTATGAGGTATTTGTTTCCCACAAGTTAAACAATTATTTACTTTGTCTGACATCGGCTGAGGCAAGAAAGAGTCCCCAACGTGGTACTTAGCTTTTTTCGAAGTCTTCGGTAGCTGAATTCACTGGATCTGACTGACCGGCACTTGCGAACAGCTTCTGCTTCGGGCACCGCGTGGCAAGAAAGACTGAGGAAAATGGCGTTGGCTGATGCTTTTAAACCCCAGACGCTCTGACGTCGGGGAAAGTGTGACATCAGCCGAGGCCAGACCCAGACTTTGGAATCCGGCCGACCGAAGGGCTGCCTGAGGCAGGACAACCCATATGTTATGACTGCAGATGCATCCTTGAAGGACATCAGAGCTTGATTGTGGAATCTCTGGACTGAACTAGACGATGCCTGGTGGTGGCGGTCAGGAGCCAATCATCCAGATATGGAAAGACTTGGATTCTCTGACGTCTCAAATGAGCTGTCATTACTGCCATGCATTTGGTGAACACCCGGGGGGTTGTGGTGAGACCATTCGTAACTTGGACTTCTTTACATACTCGTTTAACCTGCTGAGGTCTAAGATGGGTCCCCAGTCTCCTGTTCTTTTTGGAACTAAAAAGAATCTGGAATATGTTCCAAATACTGTCTGGTCTGCTGGGACATTTTGGATGACTCTTTTTAATAGCAGCTTTTCTATCTACATAGCCGCTTGATCCCTGTGATTGGGTGGTACCGTCTGGGATCCTTTCGGGAGGGCGTGGTGGAAGGGAAAAGGGTATAGAGTAAAGTACAGTTGTGTAAACCTACCATAAATGTAAATGTTAGAGTGTATTCACTGTTGCAGTCATTACATTTGGGTAATCTGCTGGCAGGTTGCCTTCAGTCAGCCTGATTAACAAAATCTTGGGTCCTGCGTCAGTGGATGTCCCTTCTTCCATGACGTCAGGTCATCAGGGGTATAAAATATGCAGCAGACGCCATTTTCATCAATTTTTCTTGCCCCAGATGTCAGGTGTCCCCCAAATAGGGAGCAAAATATAAATATATCTAAATATATATATGCATGTAATTTAGAACACAACAAAAATACCTCCAAATAAAAGCAAATACACCAAAAAGGCTTTTGAGCATAGTAAAAGAAAAAACAGGGGGCTGGCGGGTGGGTAACCCGGACAGCAACAGTGAATACACTTGAACATCTACATTTATGGTAAGTGTACACAACTGTACTATGTTCTTCACATTTCACTGTTGCAGTCATTACATTTGGGTAGAATCCCAAAGCTATGGTTGGGAGGATGAAATTATACAGCATTGGGAGCAGCCAAAAGGCCCTGCAAGACAGCAGTGACAAAACCTGTTCTGGATTTAGAGAAGAGAGGTCAATGATAATGTTTGGTGAACGTATGAACTGAGCTGCAGGTATCAGATTCTAGAAAGTCTCTGGTAGGAACCCCCTCTGAGAAAGGCTGCAGAAGTAGATGCAGCTCTGGTGGAATGGGATATGATCCCCTTGGGAACAGGTTTACCATGGTGCATGTAACAGAAACAAAAGCAATGGCTTATCCATTCTGAAATAGTCTGATTTGAAATAGCCTTTCCCTGTGCCCCTGCAGCAAATGCAACCAGTAATTGTTCAGATTTCCTTAGAGATTTTGTCCTGTTTAAGTAGAATCTTAGTTGTCTGTGTACATCCAATGAATGCAGACTCCGCTCACCCTTGTTCTTTGGACTTGGGGAAAAAAGTTGGCAGATGAACGGTCTGATTAAGAGCCACAGTAGATACCACTTTAGGCATAAAGTGTGGATTGGTCCTGAGTGCCACCCTGTCTGGGTAAAAGATAATAAAAGGCTCCACTGCCATGAGAGCCTGTAGTTCTAAAATCCTTCTAGCTGAAGTGACTGCTAAAAGAAAAGCTGTCTTCCAAGAGAGAAATTTTATGTCTGCAGTAGCAGCTGGCTCAAAAGGAGGTAGAGTGAGCTTCTCCAACCCAAAATTGAGGTCCCATGCAGGAGTTGGTGATCTCCTGGGGGGGGGGGGTCTTAAACTTTTGGCCCCTCTGAGATGCTGCTTTAGCAGGGGATGAGAAAAGAGGAAAGGCTCTGTGTTGTAATGAGCTGAAATGGCAGAGGCATGGATTTTTATGGAAGAGAAAGATAGGCCCTTGTGAAGCATCTCGGTTAAATACTGCAAAATCTGAGGAATATTGGGCATTGCTGTGCTTATTCCTTGAGCCTGGTTTCATGCACAGAATCTTTTCCATTTATCAGCATAAGATTTTCTAGTACTAGGCCTTCTAGCCTCCAATATGACATCCATCACAGGTTTGCTGAGTGATGTAGCTGGTGAAAATAGTTGATTAGCCATGCTGCAAGATTCAGAGTTTGGAGCGGAGTGTGCAGAATTTGATAGTCCTGCTGAGACAGTAGGTAATGAGTCTGAGGCAGGTACCATGGAGGAAGGTGTGACATATTGCGTAGGAGTGGGTACCAGTGTTGGCGAGGCCAGTCTGGAGCAATCAAAATCATTTTTGTTTTTTCCTGACTTTCAGTAAGACCTTGGAGAGCAGAGGCAGAGGGGGAAAGGCATAGGCTGACAGGTTTTTCCAGCTGAAGGCTAGAGCATCCATTTTCCAAGCTTTTTTTGTGCAGAATTTGTCCAACTGATAGTTTTGGGGTGAGGCAAAAAGATCTATGTCTGGGCTCCCCCATTTGCGTGTTAAAATGCTGAAGATTTGTGGATCCAGTTTCCATTCGTGTGGGTCCATAAGATTTCTGCTTAGTTCGTCTGCCAGATTATTTTGCTTTCCTGGCAGGAATTGAGCTTGTAGATGTATTTGATAAGTCAAGGCCGTGTTCCACAAAGCTATGGCTAGTTTGCAAAGGGGGTAGGAATGGGTACCCCTCTGCTTGTTTATGTACCACATGACTGTGGTGGTCTGTCTTTATCAGTAGTTGTCCTGGATGAAGACGGTCCTTGAAGGCTGTCAGAGCATTCTGTACAGCTACCATCTCTTTCTGGTTGATATGTAGGTGCATTTGATTTGGGCTCCATTGGCCCTGAATGCATCTCCCTGCCACATTGCGCCCACCCAAGCATAATCTGATGAGTCTGTAGTCAGGGTTTGGGTGGCAGGGGGTGGAATGAATGACAGTCTCTTGTTTTGGTGACAGGCCTCTGCCCATCATAGGAACTCTTACTGCAGGCAAGGAATGACAGGAATCATTGTTTCCAGGCTGTGACAATGTTGACTCCATAAGCTTTTTAGGTACCACTGAAGTTTCCTCATATGCAGTCTTGCATATGGAATTATTAGAATGCAGGATGCCATGAACTCCAAGGCCTGCAGAATTTGTCTTGCAGATAGCGGGGTTTTTGTGGCCATTTGAAGTAAGTCAATAATTGAATTTGTTTTTCTGGCGTAAGGTAAGTCATCTGGGCAGTTGTATTCAAGCTTGCACCCAGGAATGTAATTATTTGAGAGGGTACCAGTTGTGATTTCTTTTCGTTTATGGTGTACACTAGACAAGTTGGAATCCTTTTCACAAACGCCAGATGTTTTAGAAGAGTGTCTTTGTTTTCTGCCTGAATTAGACAGTCGTCCAGGTAAGGTTAAATTTGAATGTTTCTTTGTCTGCAAATTGCAATTTCTGGTGCCAGGCACTTTGTGAAGACCCTGGGTGCAGTAGATAAGCCAAAGGGCAGTGCAGAGAACTGGTAATGCAAATAGCCTGCTTTGAAGTGGAGGTATCTACTGCAATATTCCCTGATTGGGATATGCAGGTAAGCCTCTTAAGTCTAGAGTTACCAGCCAGGCATCCTTGCCTAGCATAGCCAGTAAAGTACAGTTTTGTACCTACCATAAATGTAGATGTTTGAGTGCTCATACAGCTGCAGTCATTACAGTAGGGTTATCCTGCCGTCAGGCGGGTCCTCGGTCGGCCGAATTCCAAAGTCTAGGTCCGGCGTCAGTTGTCTTCGCTTCTTCCCTGACGTCAGTGCGGCAGGGGTATAAAAGAGGCAGCCAACGCCATTTTCTTCAGTTTTTCTTGCCCCAGATGTCAGGTGCCCCCAGAAAGAAGGCAAAACATAATATTATGCAAACATGCAATGTAGATAAATCAAAAACAGTAGTTGCAAGCAAATACACCATAAAAGAATACCCCAAATAGGTTGTATGATAAAGGTGTTTGTCATAAGGCCTGTCCTAAGAGGGGATGGAGGGAGGGTAACCTGGACTGCAGCTGTAAGAGCACTCGAACATCTACATTTATGGTAGGTACAAAACTGCACTATGTTCATCGTGCATACAGCTGCAGTCATTACAGCTGGGTAGAATCCCAAAGCTAAGTAAGGGTGGTAGGCACTAAGTGGAACTAGGAGGGGCTAGGATGCCCTGCAGGACTGCTGTGGCAAAGCCCACTCTAGATTTTGAGTATAGTGGAAGGTGGAAGGTGGTAGTGCTTGGAGAAAGTGTGCACTGAACTCCAAGTAGCTGCTTCCAAAATGTCCTTGGTAGGGACCCCCTTGAGGAAAGCTGCAGAGATAGCTGTAGCCCTGGTGGAGTGGGATCTGATGTATACAGGCACAGATTTTCCATGAAATGAATAACAAAAGCATATGCAGTGGGCTATCCATTTTGAAATTGTCTGTTTGGAAATCGCCTTTCCTTGAGCACCTGTAGCATAGGACACAAAGAGCTGCTCAGATTTCTTGAATTACTTTGTAATGTCCAAGTAATAACGAAGATGTCTGTGAATGTCCAAGGAATGTAGTAGTCTCTCCCCTTTGTTCTGTGGATTTGGATAAAAGGTAGGTAAATGAGTAGTCTGATTCAAAGCTACACTGGATACTACCTTTGGCATGAAGGTAGGGTTGGTTCGTAAGGAAACTCTGTCCTGATGGAAAATGATGAATGGTTGCACAGCCATGAGGGCCTGTAGCTCCGAAACCCTGCGTGCTGAGGTAATAGCCAGAAGGAAGGCTGTTTTCCACGACAAGTATTGTAGCTCTGTTGAAGAAGCCGGCTCAAAGGGAGGCAGGGTCAGCTTTTCCAATACGAAGTTGAGATCCCAAGCTGGTACTGGTGGTTTCCGTGGGGGTTTTATATTTTTTGCCCCTCTGAGGAACTGCCTTAATAGAGGATGTGAGAATATAGGAGGATCTGTATTGTATTGTGCAGAAATGGCTGAAGCGTGGATCTTGATGAAGGAGAAGGAAAGGCCGCTGTTTAACATCTCAGCTAGGTACTGTAAAATTTGAGGTATATTTATTACCCAAGGATTCTGGCCCTTTTCTTGATTCCAAGAACAAAACCGTTTCCATTTGGCGGAGTAGGCTTTTCTAGTAGAGGGTCTTCTGGCCTCCAAGATGACATCCTGCACCTCCTCGGAGAAGAGAGTCTGTTGGGAAATTAAGGTATTCTCCATGCAGCTAGATTTAGGGTTTTAAGCTGGCTGTGAAGGGTTTTTTAGTTGTGCTGGGACAACAGAAGAGGAACTAGAGGTAGGATCCATGGTGGTGAGTGTGTCAGGCTCTTTAGGAGAGGATACCAGTGCTGTCGTGGCCAGTCTGGAGCAATGAGAATCATTTGTGGCCTCTCTGCTCTGGCTTTTAATAGAACTTTGGTCAGTAGAGGAAGAGGCGGGAAGGCATAGACTGTCAATGTTGTCCAATTGAAAGAGTGCGTCCACTTTCCAGGCCTGTGGATGATAGGTCCTTGAACAGAATCTTTTCAACTGGTAATTTCTGTGGGTAGCAAATAGATCTATGTCTGGCTGTCCCCATGCCTGAGTTATCTTTGAGAAGACTTGAGGATGCAACTTCCATTCATGTGGGTCTGTCATATTTCTGCTTAAGTTGTCTGCCAGTGTGTTTTCCTTCCCTGGCAGGAATTGTGCTTGTAGTTGAATTTGTAATTCCAGTGCTGTGTTCCACAGGGTCGTGGCTTGCCTGCACATTGGGTATGAATGAGTTCCCCCCTGTTTATTTATGTACCACATGACTGTGGTGTTGTCTGTCCTTATCAATAGCTGGCCTGGATGCAGTAGGTCTTTGAAGGTCATAAGAGCATTTTGCACGGCTAGCATCTCCTTTTGGTTGATGTGTAGGTGCTTCTCTTTTTGGGTCCATTTTCCCTGAATGCACTGATCTGCCATGTGTGCTCCCCAGGCGTAGTCTGAGGCGCCCGTTGTGATGATTTGAGTTGCTTGAGGGAAACAGAAAGGAAGACCTTTGTTTCTTTGGCATGCTTGAGCCCACCACAAAAATTCCTTTTGAAGGCATGGAATGAGTGGTATAATTGTTTCCAAACTGTGGCTGTGTTGAGACCATAAGTTTTTAAGGTACCATTGTAGTTTCCTCATATGCAGCTTTGCACATGGCATTAGTAGGATGCAAGATGCCATGAATCCCAGAGCCTGCAGGACTTTCCTTGCAGTTAGTCTGGTGAAAGTTGCCATTTTGTTGAAGTATTGAGACAGTTGCCCTTGTTTGTCTGGTGTGAGGTAGGCCATCTGGGTGGTTGTATTTAAGCTGGCACCCAGGAAAATTATCTGTTGAGAATGTATTAGTTTTGATTTCTTTTTGTTCACTGTGAATCCCAGGTAGTTTAACAGTTTTATTACAAACGCCAGATGCTGCAGTAGAATGTCCTTGCTGTGCGCTTGGATCAGGCAGTCGTCCAGATATGGGTAGATTTGTATTCCTTGTTGTCTGCAGAAGGCAATTACTGATGCCAGGCATTTTGTAAACACTCTGGGCACAGTAGATAAGCCAAAGGGCAATGCAGAGAATTGGTAATGGGTTGAACCTGCAAGAAATCTGAGGTATCTTCTGCAATCTTGTCTGATAGGGACATGCAGGTATGCCTCCTTGAGGTCCAACGTTACCAGCCAAGACTCCTTGCCCAGCATGAGAAGAAGCTGCTGTAATGTGAGCATCTTGAATTTTGGCACCTGTAGATATGTGTTTAGGATGGATAGGTCTAAAATGGGTCTCCAGTCTTTGTCCTTCCTTGGTACCAGAAATAGTCTGGAATAAAAACCTTGACCTTGGTCTTTTGCAGGTACCTCTTGAATTGCTTTCATATCCATGAGAGCGGAAATTTGTCTTTGTGCCTCTGCCCTTTGATTTTGTGGCAGGTTTCGCAAGCCTCTCATTTTTGGAAGGGTGTGAAAGTGGAACCTGTAGCCTCTGTCTATAATGTCCAGAATCCATTTGGTCTTTTGTAACAATGTGCCAGTTTTTTGAAAATAATGCCAGTTTTCCGCCCAAAGGTGCTGCCATTATAGCTTTGTTTGGCAGGCATAGGGGGAAGTCATTGTGTCTGTTTTCCAAATGACTGTGATCTGTTTTCTCTACCTCTTGGGGTTGGTGCTTGCCACGGTCTAGCTCTGTAAGATCCTTGAGGTTGTCCTCTACCCCTTGGGCGTCTGTATCTGCCCCTTTGAGGTCTGTCTGTGGCTGGAAAGGACCAATTTTTTGAAGGCCAGTTTCTGCTGAAACGTGGAGGTTGCACCTGCAAGAAATCTTTCACTGTTTGCATAGATTTCGCTTTTTCTTCCATTTTCTTTAGTACCTCCTCAGCTTTAACACCAAACAATACATCTTTTTGAAGTGGTGCATCTAATAACTTTGCTTTGACATGATCTGGTAAGGTTTGCTCTTTGAGCCAAGCATGTCTACATATGACAGACCCCGTGACAGCAGCTCTACATGAGGCCTCTAAAGCATCAAAACCACACTGCAATGTATGTTTACCCACTTGCTCTGCTCCATGCAACAAATCCTGCAACTCTTTCAAATCTGGTTGTTCTGTTTGTGTCATTTTGCTTTTCAGCTGAGATAACAAAAACTTTTGGTACTTTAACATATGAAATTGACAGTTTAATGCCCTCATGGTTAAAGTGGCAGATGTATACACCTTTTTCCCCCACCTTTCTAATGCTCTGGAATTTCTCTCTGAAGGTAAAGGGTTTTTAGCAGTAGAGACCTTTATTCCCTTGGGACCCTGTGAAATTGTTTCTGAGTCAGCAGTATGGCTTTTATAAAGGAATTGGTGATAATCAGGAACCCGGTAATACGTGTCTGGTTTAACAGGGGCTGGAGGTAAAGAATCTGGATTAAGACTGGCTTCTGCGTACACATCATCCAAAATATCTAAAACAGGAGGATAGCCAAGGGCCTATGCTGGGGGAGCAGTAGTAATTCCCTGAGCCTTTTCTTGGAATCTGAGTAATCTTGGCCTTCCCAGTGGAAGTGTTCCCTCAATGTATGCAGGGTTTCCCCAAAAGAGTAGTCCTCGGGGGGGGGGGGGGGGGGGACAGTACAGTTTTGTACCTACCATAAATGTAGATGTCCGAACAGGATAGCATCTGCAGTCCTAACAAATGGGTTGTCCTGTCGTCAGGCAGCCCTTTGGTCGGCCGGATTCCAAAGTCTGGGTCTGGCCTCGGCTGGTGTCGCACTTCACCCGACGTCATCTCTGCTGGTCTTCGGTTATAAAGGCATCAGCCGACGCCATTTTCCTCAGTGTTTCTTGCCCCAGATGCCAGATGCCCTCTTGGAAAACTAAATTTTGGATAAATGCCAATGTTTCCAAAAAAAATAGTAGGCAAACAAAAAAAAAAACATGTATGTACATATATACAAACAAATACACCATAAGAGATCCCCCCTAGCTAGCTATTAGGGGGGTAAATACCCTAGGAGTACCACAGAGGGGAAGGAGGGTGGGTAATCCTGACTGCAGATGCTATCCTGTTCGGACATCTACATTTATGGTAGGTACAAAACTGTACTATGTCCTTCAAGGATGCATCTGCAGTCCTAACAAATGGGTAGAATACTATAGCTAAACTAGGGGAGGTGGAAGAAGAATTATGGTGTAGTTAGGATCCCTTGCAATACAGCAGTGGCAAACCCTGCTCGGGATCTAGAGTATAGAGGTAAGTTGTAATGCTTGGCAAATGTATGCACGGAGGTCCAAGTAGCCGCCTCAATAATGTCCTTGGTAGCCACTCCTCGTAAGAAAGCTGTGGTAGTGGCTGTAGCCCTTGTAGAGTGAGGTCTTATGTTCTGTGGAATTTGCTTTCCATGGTAGGAGTAACAGAATCTTAAGCAATTTCCTATCCACTTGGAGATTGTCTGTTTGGAAATTGCTTTTCCTTCCCTTCCTGTTGCATAAGCTACTAAAAGCTGGTCAGTTTTTCTATTGCCCTTGGTTCTGTCCAGGTAGTAGCGCAACTGTCTATGTACATCCAAGGTATGCAGCAGTCTTTCCCCCCTGTTCTGTGGATTGGGAAAGAAGGTAAGTAGGTGGATTGCCTGGTTAAGAGACACTCTGGATACCACCTTAGGCATAAATGTAGGATTAGTTCTCATGGAGACACTATCTTGATGGAAGATTAGGAAGGGTTGTACTGCCATTAAGGCCTGTAGTTCCGAAACCCTTCTTGCTGAAGTAATTGCCAGTAGGAATGCAGTTTTCCAGGATAGGTGTTGAAGATCTGCTGTTGCTGCTGGTTCAAATGGAGGGAGTGTCAATTTTTCTAGCACAAAGTTCAAGTCCCATGCTGGTAATGGTGGTTTCCTAGGAGGTTTTACATTCTTGATTCCTCTGAGGAACTGCCTGAGTAGAGGATGTGAGAAGACAGGGGATCAAGCTGTATTCTGCAGAAATAGCTGATGCATGTATCTTGATGGATGAATAGGACAGGCCTGTATGGAGAAGCTCTGCCAAGTACTCCAGGATGTTAGCAATATCTATCTTTGACACATCTTTTCCTCTTTCAGTACTCCAAATGACAAACCTTTTCCATTTTCCTGCATAGTTCCTTCTTGTTGAAGGTCTGCGGGCCTCAAGGATAATGTCTTTAACCCTTTGGGATAAATCTGGGTTAGTTGCTGTTATGTAATGTTCCAGGCAGTCAGTTGCAGAGTTTTTAGGTTTGGATGCATGATGTTGTAGTCGTTCTGAGTTAACATCAAGGGCATCAGGGGTAGTGTCCACGTTCTCCCCAGAGACATGCTCCTCAGCAATGGATACCAGTGTTGTCTTGGCCAATTTGGAGCTATCAGAATTATCCTTGGACGTTCCTCTTTGATTTTCAATAGTACCTTGTGCATCAAAGGAAGAGGTGGAAATGCATATGCTGCCAGGCCTTTCCAACTGAAGGATAGAGAGTCCACCTTCCAAGCAAGTGGGTGGTATGTCCTTGTGCAGAATTTCTTGAGCTGGTGATTGTGTGGGGATGCGAATAGGTCTATTTGTGGCATTCCCCATTTCTTTGTGATGGCCCTGAAGATGTCCGGGTGTAGCATCCATTCGTGAGCATCCGAAGTAGTTCTGCTCAACATGTCTGCTAGGATGTTTTCTTTTCCCGGTACAAATATTGCCTGTAACTGGATGTTGTAGCTCAGAGCCATATTCCAAAGGTCCAGAGTCATTCTGCATAGGGGGTATGAATGCGTGCCTCCCTGTTTGTTGATGTACCACATGACTGTGGTGTTGTCTGTCCTTATCATTAAATGGCCTTCTTTGAGGAATGGTCCGAAATTCTGGATTGCTAGTTTTACTGCCAGCATTTCTTTTTGATTTATGTGCAGGTGCAGCTGGTCTGGAGTCCATAATCCTTGTATGCATTTGTCCAGCATGTGTGCCGGGCAACCTAGGTCTGAGGCGTCCGTTGTGATGGTTTGGCTTGCTTGAAAGTTGTGGAAGGGCAAGCCTGGGTTTGACTGACATGCTTGAGCCCACCATAGGAACTCTTGTTTCAGGCATGGGATTAGTGGTATTTCGGTTTCTAAGCTGTGCCTGTGTTGAGACCATAAATTCTTTAGGTACCACTGTAGCTTTCTCATATGCAGTCTGGCATGGGGGACTAGGATTATGCATGATGCCATGAAGCCCAAGGCCTGCAGTACTTTCCTTGCTGTTAGTTTGTTCTGCTTTGTTAATGCTAAGAAGTAAAGAGGGAGTTGTTCTTGTTTTTCTGCAGTTAGGAATGCCATCTGTTTTACTGTGTCCAATGTGTCCAATTCCGCACCCAAGAATGTTCTTGTTTGGGATGGTATCAGTCTTGACTTTTTTAAATTGACTGTGTATCCCAGGGCTTGTAGTAAGCAAATGACCCTTTGTAAGTCTTTTGTCAGCTTGCTTTTGTTGTCCGCTTGTATCAGGCAGTCGTCCAGGTATGGATAAATTTGGATTCCCTGTAGCCTGCAATGAGCGATTACTGATGCCAGGCATTTTGTGAATACTCTGGGCGCAGTAGATAAGCCAAAGGGCAATGCTGAGAATTGATAATGCTCTGATCCTGCAAGAAATCTGAGGTATCTTCTGCAATTTGGTCGTATGGGGACGTGCAGGTATGCCTCCTTGAGATCTAGAGTTACCAGCCAACACTCCTTGCCCAGCATGGGAAGAAGTTGCTGTAGGGTCAGCATTTTGAATTTTGGGACAATGATGAATGTGTTTAAGGCGGACAGGTCGAGAATAGGTCTCCAACTTTTCTCTTTTCTTGGTACTAGGAAGAGTCTGGAGTAGAATCCTTTGCCCTGTTCTGTTGGTGGTACTCTTTCCACAGCTCTCATCTTTGTTAATTGAGCTATCTGCTTTAGAGCTTCTGTTTTCTGGTTTGGAGGTAGGTTTGGCATTCCTCTTTTTACTGGAAAGGTGTGGAAGTGAAACCTGTAGCCTTGGTCTATGGTCTGCAAAATCCACTTGTCTTTTGTGATATAGTGCCAATTTTTTGAAAATAAGGCTAACTTTCCACCTAAGGGTGCTGCTATTTGTTCCCTGGTAGGCGGTGTCAGAGCCAAGTCACTGTGATTGTCCTGTTGCAGTGGCAGTGGTTGTGTCTGTACCTCGCTGGTTATTGCCTTGCCACTGGCGTCCTCTGTAGGCACCTCCTCTGGTTTGATTTCTGCCTCTGGAACGTCTATTCCTGCCTCTCTGAGATTTAGTGGAGTCTGGAAAGGACCAATTTTTGGAAGGCCAGTTCCTGCTAAACCTTGGGGGCTGAACCTGTAAGAAATCTTTAACTGTTTGTACAGATTTTGCCTTTTCTTCCATTTTCTTCATTACTTGCTGAGCAGGAGAACCAAATAGACTGGCCTTATCCATAGGAGCATCTAACAGCTTTGCTTTAACATGATCCGGCAAGACCTGTTCTTTCAACCATGCATGCCTTCTTATAACTGTGCCAGTCATGGCTGATCTAAATGAAGCCTCCAGTGCATCATAGCCACATTTTAAAGAATGGTTACTAACCTGCTGAATGTTATTCACCATTTCTAAAACATATTTCTTATCTAAGGAGTCATCAGAGGACAGTTTCTTAGTTAACTGATCAAGCATAAACTCTTGGTATTGGATCATATGAAACTGACAGTTCAAAGCTCTAGCTGAGAGAGTAGCAGAAGTGTAAACTTTTTTACCCCATCTCTCTAAGGACCTGGATTCCCTTTCAGAAGGGAGAGGGTTTTTTGCTGAGGTCGAAGCTACTGCCTTAGGCCCCTGGGAGATAGTCTCGGGATCTGCAAGTGGGGCCTTGTATAGGTGGTGATGAGTGGTTTGGCAGGGGCTGGAGGTAAAGTATCAGGAGCAGTGCAAACATCATTAAATGCATCATCCACAACAGGCAGAACTGGAGGTATAGCTAAGGGCCTATGTTGCGGTAAGTGTAGAAAGGTCCTAAGCCTTTTTCTTGAATCTGAGAAATCTTGTCCCTGCCATTGGAATTGCTCTCTCATGGCATGTAAGGTTTCCCCAAAGGAAAATTCCTCTGGTGGAGAGGCAGATGGAATAGATTCTTCAGCATCGGAATCTTCATAAGTAGAAAAAGGAGCCTCTGGATGGTCTGTAATGTCTGAGTCATCAGAAGAATCATCTGAGGACACTGGCTCTGGGGGCTCTGCTCTAGGTCTCTTTTCTGGAGGCTGAGAGGCCCTGTCCGGGTGAGATTGGGATCCCCTAATTAAAGAGATGAGATCCTCTGCCAGAGTAAGCATTTGAGAACTGGAACTGGGCCTGTGTGAGGGGGGCTTAACAGGCACTGATTTAGCAGTTTTGGCTGCTTTAGCCCTGGCAAAGGCCTTAATAGACATGGCTGCAGGAGGCCTAGCAGCACCACGTGCTGGGGTAGAGACATCCAAAGGGATGGTGTCTGACAATTCTATAGGAACCACATTAGTAGGCAAAACTTCAAAGGCCGATTCAACTAGGGTAGCAGGAGCCTCGGTAGTAGTCATGGATTCGGCTGAAGATTGACCCGTTTGCTCGGTTTCAGCGAAACCGAGACACTCGGTTTGCTTAACCGTGGTTTCGCCGAAACCGGACCGCGAGTGTCGGTCTTTTCTTTGCGTTTTTAACAATTTGAGAAGTCGGAGGATCCGGCGGCATAATGTACGCAAAATCTGAGCGAAAAACTGTTCAGCAAACTCCGACCGCGCCTAAGCGTTCGTCGGTTGAAGGAAGCACAGGCTAAACAGGCTGCTACGTCGTGGTCTGGGCCTAAACAAGGTAAGCAGTAAGAGTGGAAATCTTTATGAGGTATTTGTTTCCCACAAGTTAAACAGTTATTTACTTTTTCTGACATCGGCTGAGGCAAGAAAGAGTCCCCAACGGGGTACTTAGCTTTTAGAAGTCTTCAAGTAGTATTCGGTAGTAGTAATCTCTGGATCTGACCGACCGGCACTTGCGAACAGCTTCTGCTTCGGGCGCCACGCGGCAAGAAAGACTGAGGAAAATGGCATCGGCTGATGCCTTTATACCCGAAGACCAGCAGAGATGATGTCGGGTGAAGTGCGACACCAGCCGAGGCCAGACCCAGACTTTGGAATCCGGCCGACCGAAGGGCTGCCTGACGACAGGACAACCCATTTGTTAGGACTGCAGATGCATCCTTGAAGGACATCGAGGGAATAGACTCCTCAGCATCAGAGTCTTCAAAAGGGGAATAGGCATAATCCTGGTCCTCAGAATGGTCTGAGGTAATAGAAGCCTGGTCTGAGGAAGGGTAGTCTTCCTCCAGTCTGGGTCTTTTGTCAGAGGGGGGGGTTGAGAACCCCTGATGAGAGTTATCAAATCCTCAGCCATTTTAAGCATCTGATTTTTAGGCATGGGGCCTTAAGAGGAGGTCTGAGGACCCTGTTTTTTAGTTTTCATGGCAGCTTTAGATTTAGTGAAGGATTTAATAGAGAAGGAGGTAGGCCTGAAGACGCCTTCAGAAATGGCAGGCCTCACTAAATTTTCAGTTTCCCCCGCCAAGAGTGGCGTCGGTGTCTGCAGTGGGAATGGAGACCGAGGAGCCTGAGGCCTCGGGTACTTAAGTCACCGGTAAAATAGTTTCATCGGTAGTCAGGGGCTGCGTAGGCGCCTCGCTGAGAACCGGTAGTCGGCCTAAGCGTGGTTTCAGTACTCGGTGCAGACCTCGAATGTCGGTCCTTGTCTTTGCGTCTTTTGCTTAAAAGTGGTGTCCGTGTATCCGACGACATTATATAATTATTTTTTTTGCCAAAATAATGAAGGGCGAACTCCGCCCGGCGCTTAATAGTGCGCTTGTTGAACCTAGCACAAAAACGGCAGGCCGAGACGTCGTGGCCTGGCCCTAAGCAAAGTATAAAGAAAGAGTGAAAATCCTTATGCGGTATTTGCTTCCCACAAGAAATGCAATTATTAACTTTGTCTGACATCGGTCTGAGGCAAGAAAAGTTTCCCCAACGGGGTACTTAGCTTTAAAGAAGACTTCGGCTGAAATACTTTCGTAAATCTCAGGAGCTGGCCGACCGGCACTTGCTAACTGCTTCTGCTTTGGGCACCGCACGGCAAGAAAGACTGAAGAAAATGGCATCGGCTGCCTCTTTTATACCCCTGCCGCACTGACGTCAGGGAAGAAGCGACGACAACCGATGCCGGACCTAGACTTTGGAATTCGGCCGACCGAGGACCCGCCTGACGGCAGGATAACCCTACTGTAATGACTGCAGCTGTATGCACGATGAACATCTGTTATAGAGTCAGCATCTTGAATTTTGGAATGTCCAGAAATGTATTTAGAATGGATAAGTACAGAATTAGACACCATGATTTGTCTTTTCTGGGTACCAGGAAAAGTCTTGAATAAAAACCTTGTCCCTTTTCCGGTACTGGCTGAATAGCCCCCATATTCATGAGGGACATAACTTGCTTCCGGGTATCTGCCCACTGATTTGGAGGCAGAGCTGGCCATCTGTTTGGGACTGGCAACATGTGGAAATGAAATCTGTATCCCTGGAATACTATATTTAAAACCCACTTGTCCTGGGTAATTAGTTGCCAATTTCTTGCATGAAGAGCCAGTTTCCCCCCCAAAGGGGTGGCCAAAAGATAAGTGCTTGGTGTTTGCAGAGGAAAGTAATTGAGACTGCTTACCGTAGGAAGGTGCCTTGGTACTTCCAGATTTGGAGGTGGAGGCACCCCATTGTTTTGTTCTGCAAGTCCTTTGTGGCTGAAACCTGGAGCCTTTGGAGTGTCTGGGTTTGACCCGAGCGGCTCTGATGGGTACTGGAAAGGACCAATTCTTAGTAGGCCAGTGCCTACTGAACCTGGGTGGCTGCATTTGTAGGAAATCATTTACAGTTTGCATAGATTTAGCTTTATCTTCCATCTTTTTCAAAACTTCTTCTGCCTTATTACCAAATAGACTGTACTGTTGTAAAGGAGCATCCAACAATTTTGCTTTAACATGATCAGGCAGATTTTGCTCCTTCAGCCTAGCATGCCTTATTATCAGAGATCCAGTTACAGCGGGCCCTGTAAGAGGCCTCCAAGGAATCAGAACCACATTGCAAAGTATGCTTTCCAACTTGTTCAGCTGAATGCAATAAATCCTGCAACTCTATTTTCCACACAGTCAGAAATCAACATCACTTTCTGTTTAAGTAAGCCCATGACATGCTGCTGATATTTAAGCATATGAAAATGACAGTTTAAAGCCCTGATTGCCAAGGTTACAGACGTGTAAACCTTCTTACCCCATCTATCCAGTGCCCTGGAGTCTCTATCAAAAAGGGTAGGATTTTTAGCAGTAGAAGCCTTAATGCCCTTGGGACCCTGAGAAATGGTTTCAGGGTCAGCAGTAGGGTTTTTAAAAAGGAATTTGTGGGAGTCAGGCACCCTGTAATATCTGTCTGGCTTACTAGGAGCCGGAGGCAATGAATCAGGAGCCATGCTGGATTCTGAGAAAATATCATCAACAATGTCTAGAACAAGAGTTATAGACAAAGGCCTATGCTGAGGAAAAAGAAGGAAATCCCTAAGCCTCTTTTTAGATTCTGAGAAATCCTGACTCTCCCAGTGAAAGTGTTCCCTTAAGGTATGCAAAGTTTCTCCAAAAGAAAAATCCACAGGAGGAGGAGGAGAAGCAGAAGGGATGGAATCTTCTGCATCACAGCCCTCATAAGGTGGAATAGATAATTCCTGATAAGAAGAGGAATCAGAAGAAATAAAAACCTGATCTGATGATTCATAGTCAGTGCCTTGCCTAGGCCTCTTAGCAGGAGGGGAAGGGGGATGGGAACCCCTGATCAAGGTAATTAAATCCTCAGCCATTTTGATTTGTTTTTTAAGTATAGGCGCCTGTGCACATGGCCCAAGCATCGGTTTTTAGACACAAAAGTTGATTTTGGCTTAGGTTTTGAAGATGGCATCAGTTTAATATACAAATCTTTAGGCCTGAAAACACCCTCAGAAGCCAGTGCCTGCTCAGCGTCTCCGGACCCATCTAAGGTAGAGACATCCGCAGGTTCAATACTTAAAGTATCATGCGGCATACCGGACTCCGAATGGGTCTCAGTAGAGGCCTGCGAATCAAAAGTAGCGGGTATCAGGGGCTGCGAAAGCACCTCACTGATTACCAGCGAACCAGTGACTGGCTTAGGAGAAGCTTTGTCGGTTTTGGACCTCGACGGTCTGAATATGTCTTTTTCTTTGTGTTTTTTGTGTATTCCAGTAGTCGGATTGCTACCCGATGACATTTCTGGATAGTTAAATCTTGAGGTAAAATATTTTGAAGCAAAAATATACCAACGCTTAATAGTGCGTTGAGTAAATTTAGCACAAAACCGACAGCAAGGCACGTTGTGATCAGGGCCTAGGCAAGGAATATAGTACAAAAGAAAATCCTTATGAGGTATTTGCTTCCCACAAGTAATACAATTATTAACCTTTACTGACATCGGTAAGGAGCAAAAAAAAAGTTTCCCCAAAGGGGTACTTAGCTTTAGGTTGAAAACTTCGGTTCTGAAACTCGAAAACGAAAATTTCAGGAGTCGGCCGACTGGCACTTGCGAACTGCTTCTGCTTCGGGCCCCGTGCGGCAAGAAAGACTGATGAAAATGGCGACAGCTGCATGTTTTATACCCCTGATGATCTGACGTCATGGAAGAAGGGACAGCAACCGATGCAGGATCCAAGACTTCGTTAATCACTCATACTGAGGTCAACCTGCCAGCAGGTTACCCAAATGTAATGACTGCAACAATGAAACACGAAGAACAGCCTCTGGTGATAATGTCTTGTACCCATTTGTCTCGAGTGAGATTTAGCCAGGCTTCTGGGTACAAGGGACAGGTGACCCCCGACCGGCTCCAGAGACGCACAGTCGGGGTTCCACATCAGGAACGCTGATAGGGATGGTCACAAAAGGAATCGCGACCTCCCTGATTGTGGGCCTCCCCTGCCTCTAGGGCGACGTCTACCATTAGTTCCTCCTACCTGTCTCTGAAGGAGGAATCACCCTGTGTATCCTGGAAAGGTCTCGGATTTCTTGAACCACATTTTAGCGCTCTTCTGACCTTCAGGGTAAGGTCTAGAAGGAACGGTAAAACGGACTCCCACAGCAGTGTGTGTCTTTCCTTCCTGTTCACACCTGGTGAGGGTATCTTTCACCTTGGGTCGAAAAAGAGAGGACCTGTCCACGGGGGCATTAGTGACTGTAGACTTGAGAGGCTCAGCAAAGTTGCATAGACGCATCCAGGAGTGTCTTTTTAAGGAGACTCCTGAACCCGCTGCCCTACTCGCACCATCAGCTGCGTAGGAGATCAGCCGCATGGAGGAGTTAACAATGGATGTTAGGGTAGCCAACTGAGTAGACACTGTAGATGGGACTGCTTCAAGTAGAGGTACCCTGAGAGCATCTCCTAACTCCTTTAGGAGATCTCTCCGAGATAGTTCAGCGATCGGAGTGTAAAAGCCGCTGAAGAGAAGATGCGCTTCCTGCACCTATCCATCTTTCGGGATTCCTTATTGGGCAGATGGATAGTAGAAGAAGTCTCTGCTAGTTCCTTCTTCGTGGCCGCCACCACCACCATGGCATCAACAGGTAAGCCCTTGGAGAAAAATTCTTTGTCTTTAGGGGCGGAAGGAAATTTATTCGGCCTCCTGGGGACCGGTTCCATGGAATCAGGAGTCTGCC
This sequence comes from Protopterus annectens, assembly GCF_019279795.1. NCBI lineage: Eukaryota > Metazoa > Chordata > Ceratodontiformes > Protopteridae > Protopterus > Protopterus annectens. The sequence continues at coordinate 710,271,086 of NC_056750.1, read as the reverse complement.
ATGCTTTCTGACTCACAAAATCCAGTAATTCATCAAATGGGGGAGATGCCCATGAAGCTGAGGGTTCAGACCCGAAAGCCGTCAGGTACACTGACTCCTCATCAGACGGGGTAACGGTGGGTCAGCCGCCTCTCTGCCTGAGGATCTCCAAAATGTCTGCAAAGGAGACATCTTCGGAGGACGACTTAGGGGACCCTTCTGACTCATCGAGGTCAGTGTCAGCTGTGAGAGACTCATCAGGGGAGTCTACATGCTTTCTCTTACATGATGTCTTCCGAGGGGGCTCCTCAGCTGGGTCCTCTGGGAAGGTCTCGGAAGATCAGGGGCCAGCGAAATGGGTGTCCTGAGGCTGTGGGTCTCTGCCATCCCAGGGAAGAGAGGATGCTGAGACTGTAGTCTGCGCTTGGGGGAGTATAGCATCGGTACTTCTACGTGGGGCGTAAGAACTATCCAAAATGCTCCTCATCTTCACGAAGACCGATTCCTCCGGCTCCGAAAGACGCCCCGACTCTGAAGAGCATAGGTGCTGATTGCTCCAAAAGGATCAGCTCCGAGAATGATGTAGGGTTCGAGCTCACTCGGGCCAACGCACCAAGGGAGAGGCTCGGTACCGAAGAAGTTCGGTTCCAAGTGTCCCCCTCAGGGCCAACCAAAGAGCTTCGGACCCTAGACACTTCGGACGGCACCAAGAGTGTCGGAATGGAAGTCGGCTCCGAGACAACCACATGGGGTGCTGGAGCAGAGGACACCACTGTAGTCGGTACTGGCAATATCGGCTCCAAAGGCCACATCTGGGTTGGAGGAGGAATGAAAGCAGGATCGGTAGCAGGAGTCGGCTCCAAGACCGAATGGGTCGAAGCCGATAAATTTTGGCAAGGCCGACAACTTAAGGAGTCTGAGCACCACTCTCGATTGTCTTCTTCAGATGGACTCCTGGAGGATCTGGAGGACAGTGTGGGAGACCTCGTTCTCTGCAATATAGGCAATTTTAGAGTAGGGGAGTCCAGTGGAATATCCGTTGACCGGCTTGGAAGAGGACTGCTAGTGATCAGCGCCAAAACACTTGGTGCCAATACTGCCGGGTCTATGTCCAAAATCTCAATCGGCCCCGAAGACTGTGGAGCCGAAGAGACAGAGACCAACTCCGATTCTGGTAACTTCTGTGGAGGTTCAGAGGCAGAAGTTGGGGCCAGAGAAGGCCGTTTAGAGGTCTTGCCCTTATCCTTCCTTGATGAATGCGAACTAGCACAGGAGGAAGAAAGTACAGTTTTGTACCTACCATAAATGTAGATGTTCGAGTGCTAATAAAGCTGCAGTAATCACAGATGGGTTTTCTGCCGTCAGGCGGGTCCTCGGTCGGCCGAATTCCAAAGTCTAGGTCCGGCGTCGGTTGTTGTCGCTTTCTTTCCTGACGTCAGTGAGGCAGGGGTATATAAGACACAGCCGACACCATTTTCTTCAGTCTTTCTTGCCCCAGATGTCAGGTGCCCCCAGAAGGAAGGCAATACATGAAGAGGGGTTAAGCCCTAGGCCTTTACCAAGAGGGGAAGGAGGGAGGAAAACCTGTACTGCAGCTGTATTAGCACACGAACATCTACATTTATGGTAGGTACAAAACTGTACTATGTTCATCGTACATACAGCTGCAGTAATCACAGATGGGTAGAATCCCAAAGCTACGCACAGGGTGGTAGGCACTAGGTGGAACTGGGATGAGCCAGAATGCCCTGCAACACAGCAGTGGCAAAGCCTGCTCTAGTTTTGGAATATAAAGGCAGGTGGTAGTGTTTTGTGAAGGTATGCACAGAACTCCAAGTGGCTGCCTCCAAAATATCTTTGGTAGGAACTCCTCTGAGGAAGGCTGTAGAGGTAGCTGTGGCCCTGGTGGAGTGGGATCTGATGCCTGTAGGGACAGATTTTCCATGATAGGAGTAACAAAACCGTATGCAGTGGCCTATCCATTTTGAAATTGTCTGTTTGGTAACTGGCTTCCCTTGAGCTCCTACAGCACAGGACACAAAAAGTTGTTCTAATTTCCTGAAAGGCTTTGTTCTGTCCAAATAATAACGTAGCTGTCTATGGATGTCTAAGGAGTGTAGCAGCCTTTCCCCTTTGTTTTGAGGATTGGGGTAAAAGGTAGGTAAGTGTATGGCTTGATTTAAAGCTACCCTGGATACCACTTTAGGCATAAATGACGGGTTGGTTCGAAGGGAAACCCTGTCCTGATGGAAGATGAGAAAGGGCTGCACAGCCATGAGGGCTTGTAGTTCCGAAACCCTACAAGCTGAGGTAATGGCCAGAAGGAAAGCTGTTTTCCAGGACAAATATTGCAAATCTGTTGAGGTAGCTGGCTCAAAGGGAGGTAATGTTAATTTTTCTAGAATGTAATTAAGATCCCAGGCTGGCATTGGTTGTTTCCTTGGTGGTCTTATATTCTTAGCCCCTCTGAGGAACTGTCTTAAGAGTGGGTGAGAGAATAAGGGTGGATCAGTGTTGAATTCTGCAGAAATGGCTGAGGCATGGATTTTTATTGAGGAAAATGAAAGTCCACTGTTCAGCAGCTCAGCTAGATACTGTAATACCGGAGGCAAATTCAGTTTTCTAGGATCCCGGCCTTTTTTCTTATTCCAAGAGCAAAACCGTCTCCATTTTGCGGAGTAAGCCTTTCTAGTAGATGGCCTTCTGGCCTCCAAAATGACATCCTGCACCTCTTTGGGGAGTAGGGTCTGTTGTGGTGTTAAGGAATTTTCCATGCAGCGAGATTGAGTGTTTTCAGCTGAATGTGAAGAGTTTTGTAGCTGTGCTGAGTCAGTAGAAGAGGCCTTAGAGGTAGGGACCAGGGAGGAGTATGCGTTAGGCTCCTCAGGAGTGGGTACCAGTGTTGTCTTGGTCAGTCTGGAGCAATCAGTATCATCTTCGGTCTGTCTGCTCTTGGTTTAAAGAGCACCTTGGGCAGAAGAGGCAGAGGTGGGAAAGCGTAAACTGTCCATGCTGCCCAACTGAATGAAAGGGCGTCCACTCTCCAGGCCTTTGGATGAAAGGTCCTTGAACAGAACTTTTCCAATTGATGATTCCTGTGGGAGGCGAAGAGATCTATGTCTGGCCTTCCCCACGCTTGGATTATCTTTGTAAACACTTGAGGATGCAACTTCCATTCCTGTGGGTCTGTCATATTTCTGCTTAGATTGTCTGCCAGCGTGTTTTCCAAACCTGGCAAGTACTGTGCTTGAAGTTCGATTTGCCAATCCAGAGCCAAGTTCCAAAGTGTCATGGCTAGTCTGCACAGGGGGTATGAATGTGTTCCTCCTTGTTTATGTACCACATTACTGTGGTGTTGTCTGTTCTTATCAATAATTGTCCTGGATGCAGGAGGTCCTTGAAAGCTGTAATTGCATTTATCACTGCTAGCATTTCTTTTTGATTGATGTGAAGGTGCTTTTCCTTTTGGGACCATTTGCCCTGAATGCACCTGTCTGTCATGTGCGCCCCCCCAGGCGTAATCTGAGGCGTCTGTTGTGATGACTTGATTTGCCTGAGGCTTGCAGAATGGGAGACCTGTGTTTGTTTGACATGCTTGAGCCCACCATAGAAATTCCTTTTGCAAACATGGAATTATTGGTATTACTGTTTCCAAACTGTGGCTGTGTTGCGACCATAGGTTTTTTAGGTACCACTGAAGTTTCCTCATATACAACTTTGCACATGGGATTAAAAGAATGCAAGATGCCATGAAGCCCAGAGCCTGCAGGATTTTCCTTGCAGTAAGCCTGGTACAATTTGCTAGTATTTTGAAGTACTGAGTTAGTTGCCCCTGTTTTTCTGGCGTAAGACAGGCCATCTGGGTGTTTGTGTCCAAGTTGGCACCCAGGAAAGTTATTTTCTGAGATGGTGTTAGCCTGGATTTCTCTTTGTTGACTGTGTATCCCAGAGAATTCAGTAACCGTGTTACATAAGCCAAATGTTCCAGAAGTATGTGCTTGCTGTACGCTTGGATCAGGCAGTTGTCCAAATAAGGGTAAATTTGTATCCCTTGAAGTCTGCAGTAGGCAATTACTGATGCCAGGCATTTCGTGAATACTCTGGGCGCAGTAGATAAGCCAAAGGGCAAAGCAGAGAATTGATAGTGGATTGAACTTGCAAGAAATCTGAGGTATCTTCTGCCGCTTTGTCTGATTGGGACATGCAGGTATGCCTCCTTGAGGTCCAATGTTACCAGCCAAAAGGAGAGGCTATCTTTTTCTGCAAATCATCCAGTAAATAATCCTGGTACTGAAACATATGAAAAAGGCAGTTAAGTGACCTCATGGCAAGGGTGGAAGAGGTATAAACTTTTTTACCCAATCTCTCCAGGGACCTTGCTTCCCTGTCAGCTGGCAGTGGATTCTTGGCTGAGGAGGTAGCCACTCCTTTGGGGCCCTGTGAAATAGTTTCTAGATCCCCAGAGTGGGCCTTAAAGAGATGCTTGTGAGTGTCAGGGACCCTGTAATATCTGTCTGGCTTGACAGGAGCAGGAGGGAGAGAATCAGGGGAAGCACTGGAGTCGGAGAAGACATCATCCAGGACATCCAAAACAGGAGGGATAGCTAAAGGTCTGTGCTGGGGTAACTTAAGGAAGGTACGTAGCCTTTTCCTAGAATCAGAAAATTCCTGACCCTGCCACTTAAAATGTTCCCTCATGGAGTGGAGGACTTCACCGAAAGAAAAATCCTCTGGAGAAGAGGCAGAGGGAATAGATTCCTCAGCATCAGAGTCCTCATAGGCCTGGAAGGATTCTTCTTGGGTATCTGAATGCTCTGAATCCCCAGAGGCTTCATCTGAAGAGAGGTTGTCTGCCTGCTCAGTTCTAGGCCTTTTTTCCTGCAGGCGGCTGAGAACCTCTGTCTGGGTGAGGCTGAGACCCCCTGATAAGAGAGATTAGATCTGCAGCCAGAGACATGATTTGTCTGTCAAAAGAAGGGGCCTCAGAAGTAGGTTTAGGATGAGCCTTGGCCTGGCTGGCAGCCTTAGCACGTGCAAAGGCCTTGATTGACATGGATACAGGAGGCCTAGCTGCCCCACGTGCAGGGGTAACTTTGTCCATGGGAATGGTGTCGGGTAGATCCAGAACTTGTTTCGGAGGAAAATCAACAACCAGCACCGTGTAGTCTCGAGACCGAGGGATGAGTTAACGAGTGTTGTCGGCCTGGAGCGGTTGAATTACCGCTTCGAAGGACCGAAGCACTCGCGGAGGGCTTAGGCGTAATATCGGTGGAAGACGCGGGCCGAGGATGTCGCTCCCGGTCCTTTCGTTTTTTGGTAGTTTGTGCTGTCGGTTGTTCCGACGGCATGTTGTAAGCGTAGGATTCGTCAAAAAAGTCTTCGGCAAACTCTGCCCGGCGCCTGAGAAATGCGCTTATTAAAGCAAGCACAGGCAGCACAGGCCGAGACGTTGTGGTCTGGGCCCAGGCAAGGGAGGCAGTAAGAATGGAAGTCCTTATGCGGTATTTGTTTACCACAAGACAAACAATTATTAACTTTCTCAATTTGTTCCGACATCGGCTGAGGCAAGAAAAAATGTTCCCAGGGTACTTAGCTTTTAGATGACTTCGGTAATTGAAAACACAGGAGCTGACCGACCGGCACTTGCGAACTGCTTCTGCTTCGGGCACCGCGCGGCAAGAAAGACTGAAGAAGATGGCGTCGGCTGATGCCTTTATACTCCAGCCGCTCTGACGTTGGGGAGGAGGCGACATCGGCCGACGCCGGACCCAGACTTTGGAATCTAGCCGACCGAAGGGCTGCCTGAGGCAGGACAACCCATATATCAGGACTGCAGTTGCATTCTTGAAGGACATCTCCTTGCCCAGCATGGGAAGAAGCTGCTGTAATGTGAGCATCTTAAATTTTGGTACGAGTAAAAATGTGTTTAGGATGGATAAGTCCAAAATGGGTCTCCAGTCATTTCCTTTCCTTGGTACCAGAAATAGCCTGGAATAAAAACCTTGACCTTGTTCGTGAGTAGGTATCTCTTGAATAGCTTTCATGTCTATGAGCTTTGAAATTTGTAGTTGTGCCTCTGCCCTTTGATTGTGTGGCAGGTTTGGCATGCCTCTCATTTTTGGAAGAGTGTGAAAATGAAATCTGTAGCCTCTGTTTATAATGTCCAGGATCCATTTGTCTGTTGTGACAATATGCCAATTTCTTGTAAATAATGCCAGCTTTCCTCCCAAGGGTGCTGCCAGCTGAGACTTGCTTGGCATGGAAAGGAGGAAGACATTGGGTTTGTTTCCTGTATTGTTGTGCACTGTCTTCGCCACCTGTTGGTGCTGGAGTTTGCCATTGCCTGCCTCTATATGATCCTTGTGATTGTCCTCTGCCCCTTGTGTGCCTGTATCTACCTCTTTGGGGCTTGTCCGTGGCTGGAAAGGACCAGTTTTTAGAAGGCCAATTTCTGCTAAAACGTGGTGGTTGAACCTGTAAAAAAGCTTTGACAGTTTGCATAGATTTGGCTTTTTCTTCCATTTTCCGTAGTATCTCCTCAGCATTAGTACCAAATAGCACATCCTTTTGTAAAGGAGCATCTAGTAGTTTAGCTTTCACATGATCAGTCAAGATTTGTTCCCTAAGCCAGGCATGTCTACGAATGACTGATCCTGTAACAGCAGCTCTACTTGAGGCCTCTAGGGCATCATAGCCACATTGTAAGGTGTGTTTACCCACTTGTTCTGCACTATGCATCATATCCTGCAACTCCTTCAAATCTGGTTGTTCAGGTTGAGACATTTTATTTCTTAATTGTGATAACAAACTGCTGATATTTAAGCATATGGAGCTGACAATTTAAGGCCCTCATGGCTAGGGTGGCCGAGGTATATACCTTTTTTCCCCACCTTTCTAAGGATCTTGACTCTCTTTCGGAAGGTAGTGGATTCTTAGCAGTAGAGGCCTTCATTCCCTTGGGGCCTTGAGAAATGGTTTCAGGGTCAGCATTATGGCTTTTGTAAAGAAATTGGTGAGAGTTAGGAACTCTGTAGTACCTATCAGGCTTGACTGGGGCAGGAGGCAGGGAATCCGGATTAAGGCAATCCTCCGAATAAAAATCATCAAGTATGTCCAAGACAGGAGGTATCGCCAGAGGTCTGTGTTGAGGTAACAAAAGAAATTCCCTAAGTCTTTTCTTGGAATCAGAAAAGTCTTGGCCTTCCCAATGGAAGTGTTCCCTCAAGGTGTGCAAGGTTTCCCCCAAAAAAAAATCCTCTGGAGGAGATACAGAAGGAATGGACTGCTCTGCATCAGAATCTTCAAAAAGGGAGTAAGAGTGTTCCTCTACATCAGAATGTTCTGAAAAAATGGAGCCCTGATCAGAAGAGGGAGAATCTTCCTCCACTCTGGGTCTCTTGTCTGGAGGGGGTTGGGAACCCCTGATAAGAGTAATTAAATCCTCAGCCATTGTTAGCATCTGCTTTTTAGGCATGGGGCCTGGAGATGGGCCCTGTGCAACAGGCCTCTTAGGATGCCTGGCTGATTTGGACTTAGTAAAGGCCTTAATGGAAAAGGAAGATGAGGGTCTAAAGACACCATGGGTGGAAGTGGACCTGTCCACATTAGGAGGCTCAACGCTCACAGTGGCTTCGGCGGTTGAAGTCTGGGTATGGGCCGAGGTACCTGCGGTCTCGGTTACAGAAGACACCGCCAAAGAAGTGTCGTCGGTAGTCAGGGGCTGCATAGGCGTCTCGCTGAGAACTGGACCACGTGTAGCCGGTTTTGGCGTGGACCTCGCGTGTCAGTCCTTGTCCTTGCGTTTTTTGGACAAAAACGGTAGTCGGAGTCTCCGACGACATTTTATAATCAAAGGCTTTACCAAAAAAGTGTTGGGCGAACTCCGCCCGACGCTTAATAGTGCGTTTATTGAAAGTAGCGCAAAAGCGACAGCCCGAGACGTCGTGGTCTGGGCCTAAACAAGGTATGCAGAGGGAATGGAAATCCTTATGCGGTATTTGCTTCCCACAAGAAATACAATTGTTAACTTTTTCTGACATTGGTCTGAGGCAAGAAAAGATTCCCCAACGGGGTACTTAGCTTTAAAGAAGACTTTGGTTTCCAATTTTTCGTAAATTCAGGAGCTGGCCGACCGGCACTTGCGAACTGCTTCTGCTTCGGGCACCACGCGGCAAAAAAGACTGAAGAAAATGGCGTCGGCTGTGTCTTATATACCCCTGCCTCACTGACGTCAGGAAAGAAAGCGACAACAACCGACGCCGGACCTAGACTTTGGAATTCGGCCGACTGAGGACCCGCCTGACGGCAGAAAACCCATCTGTGATTACTGCAGCTGTATGCACGATGAACATCTGGCTAGGTCTTCCTCGAAGGAAGGCTTCAACATGCCTTGCAAAATCAGCTTATTCTTCTATTTCTGAAGTACTCTAGGGCTGAAAGAATGGCAGAAAATACAAGTTTCTTGTAAATGTATGGCCCCTAAGCAGTACACACAGAGGTGATGGTCATTTTTTGCGAACATTTAATACACTTTTTAAAACCTGACTGTTTGTGTTCTTTAGGCTCCTTAGACATAATGGCAGCAGAGGAAAACCAACACACTCACACAACAAGAGAGGAACTAGATCCTCTAAGCAGATCTAGCCCTATCACCTACAAAATAAAAAAGAAAAAAAAGGGGTTACTAGGTTCTCTAACTTAAACTAACCTAGTGCAAGAAAAGAAACCGGGACAAACTAGAAAGTACAGTTTTGTACCTACCATAAATGTAGATGTCCGAATAGGAATGCATCTGCAGTCCTTACAAATGGGTTGTCCTGTCGTCAGGCAGCCCTTCGGTCGGCCGGATTCCAAAGTCTGGGTCTGGCCTCGGCTGGTGTCGCACTTCACCCGACGTCATAGCTGCAGCTCTTCGGGTATAAAGGCATCAGCCGACGCCATTTTCCTCAGTGTTTCTTGCCCCAGATGCCAGTTGCCCTCTTGGATAGCTAAATTTTGGATAAATGCCAATGTTTCCAAATAGTAGAAGGCAAACACAAAAAAATAAGCATGTATGTACATATATAAAAACAAATACACCATAAGAGACCCCCCCCCAGCTAGCTATTAGATGGGCAAATACCCTAGGAATACCTCAGAGGGGAAGGAGGGTGGGTAATCCTGACTGCAGATGCATTCCTATTCGGACATCTACATTTATGGTAGGTACAAAACTGTACTATGTCCTTCAAGGATGCATCTGCAGTCCTTACAAATGGGTAGAATACCATAGCCAAACTAGGGGAGGAGGAAGAAGAAATTATGGTGTAGTTAGGATCCCTTGCAAAACGGCAGTGGCAAACCCTGCTCGGGATCTAGAGTATAAAGGTAAGTTATAATGCTTGGCAAATGTATGCACGGAGGTCCAAGTAGCAGCCTCTATAATGTCCTTGGTAGCCACTCCTCGTAAGAAAGCTGTGGTAGTGGCTGTAGCCCTTGTAGAATGAGGCCTTATGTTCTGTGGAGTTTGCTTTCCATGGTAGGAGTAGCAGAATCTGATGCAATTTCCTATCCACTTGGAGATTGTCTGTTTTGAAATTGCTTTTCCTTCCCTTCCTGTTGCATATGCTACCAGAAGCTGGTCAGTTTTTCTATTGCCCTTGGTTCTGTCCAGGTAGTAGCGTAACTGTCTATGTACATCCAAAGTATGCAGCAGTCTTTCCCCCCCTGTTCTGTGGATTGGGGAAGAATGTAGGTAGGTGGATAGCCTGGTTTAAAGACACTCTGGATACCACCTTAGGCATAAATGTAGGATTTGTTCTCATGGACACTCTGTCTTGATGGAAGATTAGGAAGGGTTGTACTGCCATTAAAGCCTGTAGCTCAGAAACCCTTCTTGCTGAGGTAATTGCCAGCAGGAAAGCAGTTTTCCAGGATAGGTGTTGTTCTGCTGTTGCTGCTGGTTCGAAAGGGGGGAGTGTCAATTTTTCTAGCACAAAGTTCAAGTCCCATGCTGGCAATGGTGGTTTCCTAGGAGGTTTTACATTTTTAATTCCTCTCAGAAACTGCCTGAGTAGAGGATGCGAGAAGACAGGGGGATCGAAGCTGTATTCTGCAGAAATAGCTGATGCATGTATCGTGATGGAGGAATAGGACAGGCCTGTATGGAAAAGCTCTGCCAAATACTCCAGGATGTTGGCTATGTCTACCTTTGACGCATCTTTTCCCCTTTCAGTACTCCAAATGAGAAATCATTTCCATTTTCCTGCATAGTTCCTTCTTGTTGAAGGTCTGCGGGCCTCAAGGATAATGTCTTTAACCCTTTGGGATAAATCTGGGTTAGTTGCTCTTATGTAATGTTCCAGGCAGTCAGCTGCAGAGTTTTCAGGTTTGGATGCAGGGTGTTGTAGCCGCTCTGAGTTAACAACAAAGGAATCAGGGGTAGTGTCCACATTTGCCCCCGAGACATGCTCCTCAGTAATGGGTACCAATGTTGTCTTGGCCAGTCTGGAGCTATCAGAATGATCCTTGGACGTTCCTCTTTGATTTTCAATAGCACCTTGTGCATCAAAGGAAGAGGTGGGAATGCATATGCTGTCAGGCTTTTCCAACTGAAGGATAGAGAGTCCACCTTCCAAGCAAGTGGGTGGTACGTCCTTGTGCAGAATTTCTTGAGCTGGTGATTGAGTGGGGATGCGAATAGGTCTATTTGTGGTAGTCCCCATTTCCTTGTGATGGCCTTGAAGATGTCCGGGTGTAGCATCCATTCGTGAGCATCCGAGGTAGTTCTGCTTAATATGTCTGCTAGGATGTTTTCTTTTCCCGGTACAAAAATTGCTTGTAACTGAATGTTGTAGCTCAGAGCCATATTCCATAGGTCCAGTGCCATCCGGCATTGAGGGTATGAATGAGTGCCTCCCTGTTTGTTGATGTACCACATGACTGTGGTGTTGTCTGTCCTTATCATCAACTGCCCTTCTTGGAGGAATGGTCTGAAATTCTGGATTGCCAGTTTTACTGCCAGCATTTCCTTTTGATTTATGTGCAGGTGCAGCTGATCTTGAGTCCATAAGCCTTGTATGCACTTGTCCAGCATGTGGGCCCCCAACCGAGGTCTGAGGCGTCCGTTGTGATGGTTTGGCTTGGTTGAATGCTGTGGAAGGGCAAACCTGGGTTTGACTGGCATGCCTGAGCCCACCATAGGAACTCTTGTTTCAGGCATGGGATTAGTGGTATTTCGTTTCTAGGCTGTGCCTGTGTTGAGACCATAAATTCTTCAGGTACCACTGTAGCTTCCTCATATGTAGTCTGGCATGAGGGACCAGGATTATGCAGGATGCCATGAAGCCCAAGGCCTGCAGTACTTTCCTTGCTGTTAGTTGGTTCTGCTTTGTTAATGCCAAGAAGTAGAGAGGAAGTTGTTCTTGTTTTTCTGCAGTTAGGAATGCCATCTGTTTTGTTGTGTCCAATTCTGCACCTAAGAAGGTTATTCTTTGGGATGGTATCAGTCTTGATTTTTTTATATTGACTGTATATCCCAGGGCTTGCAGTAAGCAAATGACTCTTTGTAAGTCTTCTGTTAGCTTGTTTCTGTTGTCCGCTTGTATCAGGCAGTCGTCCAGGTATGGATATATTTGGATTCCCTGAAGTCTGCAGTGAGCGATTACTGATGCCAGGCATTTCGTGAACACTCTGGGTGCAGTAGATAAGCCAAAGGGCAATGCTGAGAATTGATAATGCTCTGATCCTGCAAGAAATCTGAGGTATCTTCTGCAATTTGGTCGTATGGGGAAGTGCAGGTATGCCTCCTTGAGATCTAGAGTCACCAGCCAAGACTCCTTGCCCAGCATGGGAAGAAGTTGCTGTAGGGTCAGCATTTTGAATTTTGGAACAATGATGAATGTGTTTAAAGCGGACAGGTCGAGAATAGGCCTCCAATTTTTCTCTTCTTGGTACCAGGAAGAGTCTGGAGTAAAATCCTTTCCTTGTTCCATAGATGGTACCCTTTCCACAGCTCTCATTTTTGCTAATTGAGCTATTTGTTTTAGAGCTTCTGTCTTTTGATTTGGTGGTAGGTTTGGCATTCCTCTTTTTCCTTGTAAAGTATGGAAATGAAACCTGTAGCCTTGGTCTATAGTTTGCAAAATCCACTTGTCTCTTGTGATGCAGTGCCAGTTTTTTGAAAATAAGGCTAACTTTCCGCCTAAGGGTGCTGCTATTTGTTCCCTGGTAGGCGGTGCCAGAGCCAAGTCACTGTGATTGTCCTGTTGCAGTGGTAGTAGTTGTGTCTGTGCCTCGCTGGTTGTTACCTTGCCACTGGCGCCCCTGTAGGCACCTCGTCTGGACTGGCTTCTGCCTCTTGAAGGCCTATTCCTACCTCTGAGTGTTATAGAGGACACTGGAAAGGACCAATTTTGGAAGGCCAGTTCCTGCTAAACCTTGGAGGCTGAACCTGTAAGAAATCTTTCACTGTTTGTACAGATTTTGCCTTCTCTTCCATTTTCTTCAGTACCTGCTGAGCAGGAGAACCAAATAAACTGACCTTATCCATAGGAGCATCTAACAGTTTTGCTTTAACATGATCCGGCAAGACCTGTTCTTTCAACCATGCATGCCTTCTGATAACTGTGCCAGTCATGGCTGATCTAAAGGAAGCCTCCAGTGCATCATAGCCACATTTTAAAGAATGGTTACTAACCTGCTGAATGTTATGCACCATTTCTAGAACATATTTCTTATCTAAAGAGTCATCAGAGGACAGTTTCTTAGTTAACTGATCAAGCATAAACTCCTGGTATTGGATCATATGAAACTGACAGTTCAATGCCCTAGCTGAGAGAGTAGCAGAGGTTTATACTTTTTTACCCCATCTCTCTAAGGACCTGGATTCCCTTTCAGAGGGGAGGGGATTTTTAACTGAGGTCGAAGCTACTGCCTTAGGCCCCTGGGAGATAGTCTCGGGATCTGCAAAAGGAGCCTTGTATAAATGGTGATGTGTGTCCGGGACCCTGTAGAACGTATCGGGCTTAGCAGGGGCTGGAGGCAAAGTATCAGGAGCAGTGCAAGCATCATTAAATGCATCATCTACAACAGGAAGAACTGGAGGTATAGCTAAAGGCCTATGTTGTGGTAAATGCAAAAAAGTCCTAAGCCTTTTCCTTGAATTTGAGAAATCTTGCCCCTGCCATTGAAATTGTTCCCTCATGGCATGTAAGGTTTCCCCAAAGGAAAATTCCTCTGGTGGAGAGGCAGAAGGAATCGATTCCTCAGCATCGGAGTCTTCATAAGGAGAAAAAGGAGCCTCTGGATGGTCTGTATTGTCTGAATCATCAGAAGAATCATCTGAGGACACTGGCTCAGGGGGCTCTGCTCTAGGTCTCTTTTCTGGAGGAGGTTGAGAGGCCCTGTCTGGATGAGGTTGGGATCCCCTTATTAAAGAGATGAGATCCTCTGCCAGAGTAAGCATTTGGGAACTGGAGCTGGGCCTGTGAGAGGGGGGCTTAACAGGCACAGACTTAGAAGTTTTGGCTGCTTTATCCCTGGCAAAGGCCTTTATGGACATGGCTGCAGGCGGCCTAGCAGCACCACGTGCAGGGGTTGAAACATCCAAGGGGATGGTGTCCGATAATTCTTGTGAAACCACAGTAGCAGGTTGAATTTCAGAGGCCGATTCAACCAGGTTAGAAGGGGCCTCGGTAGTAGTCATGGATTCGGCAGAAGTTAGAACCGCTTGCTCGGTTTCGGCCAAAACCGGGACACTCGCGGTTTGCTTAAACGCGGTTTCGGCTGAAACCGCAGACCGCGAGTGTCGGTCCTTTTCTTGCGTTTCTTAACAACTTGTGAAGTCGGAGGATCCGACGGCATTATGTACGCGAAATCTGAGCCGAAAAACTGTTCAGCAAACTCCGACCGACGTCTAAGCATCCGTCGGTTGAAAGAAGCACAGGCTAAACAAGCTGCTACGTCATGGTCTGGGTCTAAACAAGGTAAGCAGTAAGAGTGGAAATCTTTATGAGGTATTTGTTTCCCACAAGTTAAACAGTTATTCACTTTTTCTGACATCGGCTGAGGCAAGAAAGAGTCCCCAACGGGTACTTAGCTTTTAGAAGTCTTCGAAGTAGTATTCGGTAGTAGTAATCTCTGGATCTGACCGACCGGCACTTGCGAACAGCTTCTGCTTCGGGTGCCACGCGGCAAGAAAGACTGAGGAAAATGGCGTCGGCTGATGCCTTTATACCCGAAGAGCTGCAGCTATGACGTCGGGTGAAGTGCGACACCAGCCGAGGCCAGACCCAGACTTTGGAATCCGGCCGACCGAAGGGCTGCCTGACGACAGGACAACCCATTTGTAAGGACTGCAGATGCATCCTTGAAGGACATCCTCTAAGTTAAACGGTCTAGCCAAGAAAAAACACACACTCACGGGATACCACACACAAGCAGCCAACAGGCCCAAGAGATTTTTTAAAAACGACAAAAAAGTCAAATCCGGTTAAAGACACAAATCGGTAATCACAAAAGAGACTGTCAGCAACAGACTATGACAGAAAAACTTCACTACAAGCAAAAAACTCCCAATAAGCAGTAATAATAAAATGGAATCACTTAGCCACGGCCAACCAAAAGAAGCTTCCGACTGAAGACGCGGCAAATGAGATCTGGGGAATGTGCTCATTAACCATGGGATACCTCCTAGCCACGAGCCAATCAGAAGTTTTCAGGCTTTCTAAAAGTGGCCAAGTCGGAGCAGAGGATCGGCTCTGAACCCACACGTAATAATGGAGGCGAGATAGGACTACATGACATCATGATTTTTTTTTTTTAGATGAAATGAGAACGCAAACATTCTGGACACGTGCTGCATTCCCTGCCATGAGCAGAAAATGCCCATCATTAATGGAAATACCATATACAATGCAACATGCACAACTCTGAGCAACAGTAAAACTGAAATGCTACTGTAACTATAGCCTGAGGTGAAGCCAAAAACCCACCCTTAGTAGACCCAAAAGCATAAAGCTGCATGCCACAAAAACAAGACAGCAAAATGTCTGTGAAACTCAACATTTGGTACCAAGTACAAAAAGCCACATGACAATCACTCTTTTGATAGTTTCTTACATATGCTTCACTGAATTAACTTTGCACAACAAAGTACAGATGCACTTAAGAATGGAATTCTACCCTTGGGGATTTCACAGCAGCTCAGTTATAAATTTGATGAAACACAGTGACCCCCACCTCAGACCAAGTACTTCTAAGGTCATAACATATTTGAAGCATCTGGACAAGAATATATATTTTTTTTAATTTTGAAGTAATGTCAACTTAATCACATTCTGGATATGTGCTGCATTCATCCCACTGAAGTAGTAGCCATATCCCAACTCCTAATGGAAAAGTATACAGGAATCAGTCAGGCAGGCACATACTAACAGTGATTTGAGCCTGTTAATGCAGGCAATAAATAAAGTTATACTCCTGGAAAGTACAGTTGGGTAAGCAAACTAACCATAACAGTAGACGTTCAAAGGATAATTGCTGCAGTAGACTTAGCTACATAGGTTATATCCTGCCAAGGATCTAACAGCTGGACTGTTTCCAAAGCTTCAGGGAACCTTCTATGCACCCAAACTGTCTGGAAGCTTGAGCTAAACTGACTGAAAGACAAGTCTGGGTTGCCAAGCCCTTCAGAGCTTTCCTGCTAACAGAGGGACGTTGAGCCCTGAAAGGACAATGTTAGAACAAAAAAAATAAATAACCACCCCATGGCATAAACACCACACCAAAAAACAGGGGGGGGGGGTAGATGGGAGGGAGTGGCTACTGCAGCAGTGATCATTCAAACATCTACTGTTATGGTAAGTTTACTTACAAAACTGTACTATTGTTCATCATGTTGATCAGTGCTGCAGTAGACCTAACTATGTGGGAAGATTACCCCCAGCTTACTACATTTGGGAGGTGCAAAAAATGTGTCCAGGAGCTCCTGGAGAATGATCCTTGCAAAGCCTGATCTAGACCGAAGGAAGGAGTCAAGCCTATACTGCATTGTTAATGTAAGTACAGAGGACCAATCAGCAGATTCTAGAACACTTCTAAAAATCCAACCCTTTCCAAAAAGCCGTATATATAAAGGCTCTGGTACAGTGGTCATTGACAATGCCTGAAATAGTTTTGTTATTTTGAGTACAACAAAAGGTAATTGTTTTCATCAACCATTTGGAAATTGTCTGTTCTGACAGGTTGTCCCCTCTTACCTTCACAAGAAATAAACAATTGATGCAAAGATCTGAAAGACTTAGCTCTATCAAGACAGCACATGAGTTATTTGTGGCCATATAATGTACAGAGAATACTTTCGCCATAAACTTTGGATTCAAGAAAGAAAATGGGGAGATGGACAACTTGGCTTAAAGTAAATTTGAATACCATTTTAGGTATAAAAGAACAATTAGTTCTCAAAAAAAATCCTGTCCCTGATGAAAATGAGATAGTGAAGACTGACCATAACAGCTTGCATCTCAGACACCAGTCTTGCAGAGTTCAGGGCAATCAGTAACGGGCCATGTGAGAACCTCAAATCAACCAGGTTAGCTGGTTCAAATGGAGCAAACGTTAAGCTTATCTTAACACAAATTTAAGACCCCAAGGAGGAGTCATCAGTTTTTTTTTTCAGAGGCCTGCTATGTAAACCCCCTTTCAAAAACATTCTAACATAAAAAAAATTGGAGGGAGGATGATCCATGCGCAGACATGCCGAAATGGCTGATAAACATTGAAAGAGGAGTAAGAAATGGCACAGAACAGAAGCTCACAAAAATATTGTGAAACCAGAAACCAACTAGCCCTGAATGGGTGCCGATTATGCTGGCATCAACTAGAAAACCTTTCCCATTTGCTAATGTATGACTTTCAAGTAACAGGCTTTCTTGTCTCCATTAGTACCTGCTGCATGTCCTCAATAAACAGGTCCCTAATGGGAATTAAGACCCATTCAAGGCAATCAATTGAAATTCATTGGTGTCGGGTTGTATCAAACACCTCCTGTTCTTATGCGAGTAGATCTAGTCTGTGTGGAAGCTTATGGTAAGGGACAGCCACAGCTGCCCGAACCAGAAGGGAGTTACCACAAAGATATTGGGGGATTCCTTCTGAATCTTCAGATGTACCCTGGATACTCGTGGAAAGGGTGGAAAACCATACAGGAACATTACTGTCCAAAGAAAAGGCATCCATCTCCCAGACCTTCTTGCATGGAGTCCTGGAGCAGAACCTTCCTAGCTAATTGTACATAGATGAGGCAAAGAAGACTACTCGAGGAACTCCCTACAGATGATCAAATCTTGGAAAACCCCATGACTTAGTTTCAATCGATTAGGGCCTGCTATTGTCTGCCATACAGTTTTGCCAAGATGGAATATAGGATTCCTCTACAGTGCAATTGTGCTGTGCAGCTATATCCTAAGCTCACATGGCTAGCCTGCAGAGGGGATGCAACCTGGTTGCCCCTTTCTTGTTGCTGGACCACATGACTGTGGCATTGTCTGTAACAACTTGAAAAGGTCTTAGGGGACCAAAGAAGATTCAGAAAATAATTGAGTGCCTTGATCACAATAAGCTTCTCTCTTTTATATTTATGTGCCTGCATCTGTTCTTGGTGTCCCACACACCTTACTCTTTTATCACTCCTGAAAACTGCTCCCCAAGCAAAGTCCAAGGCATTTATGGTGCCTGACTGCACTGAAACTAAGAGGGAAAAGGGAAGACCTGGATATTGGAATATCTGTTATTTCCACCAAGTGATTTCCCTTCTGACAAACCCCAGCACTGTGATCTGAAACGTCGAGAGATATTGCTGCTGGAACAAAAAAAACGTTGTTCTCATGTGGAGTCTTGCCAAGGGTATCATAAGAATCATACAAGTCATGAAAGCCAAAATCCTGAGATATTCCCTCACAGTGAATTAAGTCTGAGCAGAAAAGCTTAAAAAAACACACACACACACATATATATATATATATATATATATATATGTACATATATATATATATATATATGTATATACGAAATAGAGAATAACAAGAGATTCGACTTCTACATAACTCAAAGCATAAAAAAGTCCATAAAAACTAGGCACTCTGTATAGGAATAAACTTTACTTCACAAACACTAAAGCCACCGTAGCTCAAACTCACTTAATCAACACTGCTGTATGCATCTCCGATTCTCACCAACCTTAGGAAATCTGACCTTAAAAACCTTGAAACATTTTACAATAAAATTATAAGATTTGCAGCCAACTCAAACTCCAGGTCTCATCACTGTATATCACTCAGGCAGCTTAAATGGCTAGAGTTTCCTCAACTCCTACTTTGCAACCAACCAACCATAGCCCATAAATTACTCTACAATAAAGAAAAGACACCTGTCCTACAAAATCTACTACAACCATACTCCAGTACCACAACTTTAAGATCCAATAATAAATCCCTGATAAAAGTCTCCATTCCCAATAATCAGGCTAGGGAATCCCTCTTCTCCAACTGTAAAGATAAAATCTGGAATACTTTAACTCCCAGTACAATATCACCACAAACTTGCAGCAATTTAAAACTTTACTTAAAACTTACCTATACAAAAACTGGGTATGTCCCATCTATGGCTCTTGAATAATCCTGCATGTTCCTTATGCTGATACTATACGAGTGTCATTCTTATTAAATGTACGTACAAACACAAATGATATAAAGGATATCTAGTACTACGTTTTAATGATGCCAAGTGCCCCATACTGTATATTTTAATTGTTTTTACTGTGTTTATTAAATTCTACTTGTATCTGTGTTGTATTAGCTTAATGCTTAAGTGGAGCTTTTCTTTTCGTGCCTCCGCTGAAAAAGGACTGGTGTCCAGTCGGACTTTCCCAGTTAACAAATGTTAAATAAAATAAATAAAATATCTACTTTTCTGTGAGGAAGAAGAGCTCTTTGAACTGCAGTTCTGGGAGAAGGAGTCAAGTAAGACTTGAGTGTTCTCTTGAAATCCCAGCTTGTGTAACAAATCTCTCACTCAAGAGATTCCAGACACTTTGAAAAAAGACCCTGCAAAGATAAGCAAGTCATCTAACTATGGAGAAATGTGGATACCATGTAGCCTGCTGTGACCTATCACAGGAGCTACACAGTTTGGATTATCCACTGCACCAAGAGTTTTCACAATGTTTAAAACAGAGAACTGATAATGTGATCCAAACACACAGAACCTTAAA
Source organism: Protopterus annectens (assembly GCF_019279795.1). NCBI lineage: Eukaryota > Metazoa > Chordata > Ceratodontiformes > Protopteridae > Protopterus > Protopterus annectens. Next base: position 710,251,858 of record NC_056750.1, on the reverse strand, counting down.
CACCTGAAGTCTGGCTGAATAAGAGTGTGATAAAACATATTTTAAATCTAATGTTACAAAGAAACATGAATGAGGGACAAGAGGTAATAGGTTGTGAAGGGACATCATTTTCAATTTGGGCACTATCGCAAACAGGTTTAGGAAAGAAAGATCCAAAACTGGTCTTCAAGCATTTCTTTCTTTGGCACTAAAAACATCCTTGAATAAAACCCCTTTCAGACCTGGGTAGGGGAACTGGTTCTATCACAAAAGGTTCTGGTCTAGCAGATGAGGAATTAGAAAGGAGGAGTTCCCTCCCACTGCCATCTGTAAACTTGAAAGATCATCAGAACCCATTTGTCTGAAACTATTTGTTGTCAAAGAGAAGAGTGGAGATTTAGACATTCTGGAAAAAAAAAATGGCTGCCAGGGAGGGAGGAACAAAGTCTCTTAAATAATCATTCTGAATTATTGAACTAACCTTGGTTTTGGGCGTTTCCAGAATTCTTCTTGGAACCCCCTTGCCATTTCTTCTTAAATATCTGCTTACCTGTATTTTGTTGAGACTGTTTATATTATTTATCAATACTGGAACAGAAGTTACGAATCCCTTTGAAAACCTGGAAAAAGACTGATGAAAAATCTGAGCGATTTTCCCTGCATCAGTTTACCGCTTTCATCACACTTTTTGATCACCTCTGCAGCAGAGGAGCCAAAAACTATATCTCATTCCAAAAGGATAATTTAAAATTTAATTTTATCACCTGGGAGATTATAAGCAAGCAGCCATTCAAACCTCCTCAAAACAGCACCAGTGGCCACTGCCCTGATAGAAATATCATTCATACACAAATGCACACTGTAGACCATGTGATACGAACAGAAGAAATTACATTTTGAGTAGATTTTTTCCTAGCAAGAAAAACCTGCAAATAAAACATTCTTCATACTTTCACAATTAATCAGAACAAACATATGAGCCGGACAATTCAAATTTCTGAAAATCAAAGCTGCAGAAGTATGCACTTCCCCCATGCTTATCAATAACATTCTCATCCTTATAAGAAAGTGTATAAGTGTTCAGTATCAGAGAGATTAACTAAAGCTATAGCTGCTAGATCAGATTTGGGAAGACTACTGGAAAAATGAGTATACACTCTGGAAATTCCACCTGCAACAGCTCATAGTATGGTCTGGGGGACTGAGAAACTTCAGTTTTCTCCCATTTAAAACACTGGCAGATTCTCTAAAACAGTCTCAGAGAGTCAGAGACTAAGCTTTCCACCGTGTCTAAATTAGAAATCTGAAGAGAAAACACTATATCTGCCTCTATAATCTTATCCAGATTCAAAATCCTAAAGGAAAGGAGATATCTTTCTTTTTTTTAACCAGAAACTACTGAACAAAGATTAATATCCTGAATTAAACCCTGAGCCAGACCTCTAAATAAGGAAATTTGAGTAGGAGTAGATATATGCTAAGTTTTCGGTTTCTTTTTTTTTTTTTGAAAAACATCAAAAAAAATAAAAAGATTTATCTCGCACTGTAATCTCAAGAGGTGAAGGCAACCACATCTAGACACTAATACGTGGTGCATTACAAGTAGCAAAGGAACTCAAGATTTTCTTTGAGGTCACAAGCTAGTATGACAGCCAAGCTGCGTCAGAGGATCAGTTCCAAACCCATTAGTTAAGAAATGAATGAAAATTGACATCAGCTCTAGATATTTAACAAAAAAGCTGTTATATATAATAGCTGGGAATAATAACCTCTCAAGAATATAATGCTTTGTATAATGTATTTAAATGCTAATGGTTTTACAGAAAAATACAAAAAAGAAAGAGTAATGAACTATATTAAAAAAAGGAGAGTACAAATAGCTATGATGCAGGAGACAGACTTGGAAAGAATTGAACATGTGAATTTGATTAAGAAAGGTTTTTAGGATGGTTATTCAACAGAATACCTGGGGCAAAGGAAGAGAGGAGTATATGTATTAATTGAAAGACGCACTCAAATACAAGGGGATAAAAAGACAATAATGGCATATTTGTAATACCAAGAGGCTGCTGGCATGTATTTATATTCCAATGAAAACTGCTACAATGCAAATTAAGAAAATTCTGGGAAAAATAATCAACTTTCAGCAAGGGATATTACTTATAGCTGGGGACTGAAATTTGATATGCAACAGTGAAGATGTGTCGGGGTGGGGGGCAGAAGGGAAAATATAACAGAGGAGGATAGATTTTTGAAGAAATCGATTAAAATATTTGGCATGGAAAATGTGAATTCAGTACTAGGAATTCAGAGTGAATTTACATATTCCCAAAGATACAAAAAATGGGATATGCTAGACAGAATTTACACTTCACAGGAACATGTACATTTAACTGAAGGTCATGATACACAACCAATAACCATTTCAGACCATGTGCCAATAACTAAAATAAAAACACAGAGTAATGAAATAAAAACGAGACACTGGTGCTTTCCCGCCTATCTGTTTAAGACAGAGCAATTTAAGGAATGAGTAGTGAAAATTATTTAGGTGATATTACAGAAGATAGACATTTCTTCAAAAAATATAGCCATGGAGTGAGATAAAATTGAAGTGGAGCTTAAAAATAGGATGGAAATACAAGAAAGGGAGATATGGTTAAGAAGTAACAAGAATTATTTAGAGGGACTGACAAATGTTAAAGTATTGCAAAATAGAGGGAATCTCATGGAACAAGAAAAGGAACAACTCCAGAATGCTAAACAGAAAATAAGAGATTACCTTAATAATATGCACAAGTTTAGAAAGACTGTTAAGCAAATATTTTTTTATAACTCTATAGTGCAAAAACTTTTAGCACAACGACTCAGGCAACAGGAAGTAGAAAGGATGTCACCAAGCTTAAGAAGCCTATAAAGTACAGTTTTGTACCTACCATAAATTAAGATGTTCGAGTGTACACCCTGCTGCAGTCATCACACTTGGGTTATCCTGTCATCAGGTGGTCCCGCAGTCGGCCTGAATTCCAAAGTCTTGGTCCGGCGTCGGTTGCTGTCGCTTCTTCCCTGACGTCAGTGCGCAAGGGGTATAAATGATGCATCAGACGCCATTTTCTTCAGTTTTTCTTGCCCAAGATGTCAGGTGCCCCCCAAAAGGTGGTCAGTAATTAGTACCAATCTAAAAAATTTAGCACAAACACAGCATCCCTCCAGCTATAAGCAAATACATCAGAAAGGTATTGTAAAGATTTAGTTAGGTTAGAGGGGATGGAGGGAGGGTAACCTGGACTGCAGCAGTGTGTACACTCGAACATCTACATTTATGGTAGGTACAAAACTGTACTATGTTCATCGTGTTACCCTGCTGCAGTCATCATACTTGGGTAAAATCCCAAAGCTAAGGATGGGAGGAGGAGTCAAAGAGGGTTAGAGGAGGCTAGAAGGCCCTGCAGAACTGAAGTGGCGAAGCCAGCTCTAGTCTTAGAGTAAAGTGGTAAGTGGTAGTGTTTGGTGAAGGTCTGTACTGAACTCCAAGTTGCAGCTTCCAACATATCCTTGGTTGGCACCCCCCTGAGGAAGGCTGTAGATGTAAGCTGCTGCCCTGGTAGAGTGGGGCCTTATGGCAGCAGGAACTGGTTTTCCATGATGGGTATAACAAAAACGAATGCAATGTCCTATCCATTTGGAAATGGTCTGTTTTGATCTTGTGAAGCTGCAGCATAGGATACAAAGAGTTGGTCAGATTTTCTGAAAACCTTAGTTTTATCCAAGTAGTAATGTAGTTGCCTGTGAATGTCCAAGGGGTGCAGGAGTCTTTCTCCTTTGTTCTGTGGATTTGGAAAGAAGGTGGGTAAGTGGATGGTTTGATTTAGAGCCACACTGGATACCACCTTAGGCATGAAGGAAGGATTAGTTCGTAGAGAAACTCTGTCTTGATGGAAAATGAGGAAAGGCTCTACTGCCATTAGTGCCTGAAGCTCCGAGACTCTTCTGGCTGAAGTTATTGCTAGCAGCAGGGCAGTCTTCCATGATATAAACTTTAGATCAGCAGAGAAAGCTGGTTCAAAAGGAGGTAGCGTAAGTTTTTCCAGAACAAAGTTGAGGTCCCAGGTTGGTGTAGGTGCTCTCCTGGGGGGCCTAATGTTTTTGGCCCCTCTGAGAAAATGTCTTAGAAGCGGATGTGAAAATAAGGGTGGATCCGTGTTGTAGTGGGCTGAAATAGCGGAGGCGTGGATTTTAATACATGAAAAAAAAAAGTCCTTTGTGCAACATCTCAGTTAAATACTGTAGAATCTGAGGCAGGTGAGGCTGAAGGGTATTTTGGCCTTTAACCTGGTTCCAGGCGCAAAACCTTTTCCATTTGTTCGAGTAGGCCTTCCTGGTGCTGGGCCTCCTAGCTTCCAGAATAACATCCATAACTGCTTGAGGAAGAGGAGCCTGCTGTTGCTTAGGTGATTTGCCATGCAGCCAAATTTAAGGTTTTGAGCTGGCTGTGTAGAATCTGATTGTCTTGCTGTGTGAGCAAATGGGCAATTTGTGGTAAAATCCAAGGTGGGTCCTGGGCCATATTCCTTAATAGTGGGTACCAGTGCTGGCGTGGCCAGTCTGGGGCTACAACTATCATTCTGGGTCTCTCCTTCCTGACTTTCAGAAGCACCTTTGAGAGAAGGGGCAATGGAGGGAAGGCATATACTGTCAGGTTTTTCTAACTGAATGAGAGTGCGTCCACTTTCCAAGCTTGATGGTGAAGTGTCCTTGTACAAAATTTTGTTAGCTGACAGTTTTGGGGGCTGGCAAACAGGTCTATGTCTGGGTGGCCCCATTTTTGAGTTATCATTGCAAATACTTGTGGATCCAGTTTCCACTCGTGGGGATCCATGATGTTTCTGCTGAGGTCGTCTGCGAATGTTTTTTTTTTCCTGGCAGGAATTGAGCTTGTAGCTGAACTTGGTAAGCCAGTGCTGTGTTCCACAAGGTCATTGCTTGCTTGCATAGAGGGTAGGAGTGTGTACCCCCTTGTTTGTTTATGTACCACATTACTGTGGTGTTGTCCATCCTTATTGTAAGCTGTCCTGGATGCAAGAGGTTCTTGAAAGCTGTCAGGGCATTCTGTACAGCTAGCATCTCTTTTTGATTGATGTACAGATTCCTTTGATCTGCAGTCCATATGCCTTGAATGCACTGTCCTGCCATGTGTGCCCCCCAGGCATAGTCCGATGCATCTGTTGTCATAGTTTGCCTGGCTGGGGGCAAGATGAAAGGCTGACCCTTGTTGAGGTGACATGCCTGTGACCACCATAGAAACTCTTGTTGAAGGCAGGGAATGAGAGATATCATTGTGTCCAAGCTGTGGCTGTGTTGAGACCATACACTTTTTAGGTACCACTGTAATTTCCTCATATGCAGCTTTGCAAATGGTATTAGTAGTATGCAAGATGCCATGAAGCCCAAGGCGTGCAGAATTTTTCTTGCAGGGAGTTGGGTTTTTGTTGCCATTGTTTTGAAATAATGAGTCAGTTGTAGTTGTTTGTCTGGCGTCAGATAAGCCTTCTGGGCCGTTGTATTCGAGCTGGCACCCAGGAATGTCATATTTTGCAACGGTACTAGTCTTGATTTCTTTTTGTTTACTGTGTGCCCTAGGCAACTTAAAAGATGTTTTACAAAGGCCAGATATTGTAAGAGGATGTCCTTGCTTTCTGCTTGGACGAGGCAGTCGTCCAGGTATGGGTATATTTGAATTCCTCTTTGTCTGCAGTATGCAATTACTGGTGCCAGGCATTTTGTGAAAACCCTTGGCGCAGTGGATAAGCCAAAGGGCAGTGCAGAGAATTGGTAATGGGTTGAACCTGCAATGAAACTGAGGTATCTTCTGCAATTTTGTCTGATAGGGACATGCAGGTATGCCTCCTTGAGGTCCAAAGTTACTAGCCATGCTTTCTTGCCCAACATGGGAAGAAGCTGCTGTAGTGTTAGCATCTTGGATTTGGGTACTTGTAAGAAAGTGTTTAGAATTGAAAGGTCCAGAATTGGTCTCCAGGCATTGTCCTTTCTGGGGACTAGAAAGAGTCTTGAGTAAAATCCTTGGCCTTGCTCCCGTGTAGGTACCAGCTGAATGGCTCTCATGTCCATGAGAGCTGTAATTTGTTTTTGTGCCTCTGCCCACTGATTTTGTGGCAGGTTTGGCATTCCTCTTTTCGTTGGCAAGGTGTGGAAATGGAAAATGTATCCTTGTGAAATTATGTCTAGGACCCATTTGTCCTTTGTGACGATGCGCCAGTTGTCTGAAAAAAGTGCTAATTTTCCTCCCAAGGGAGCTGCCAAGAGGGTCTTGCTTGGCCATATGAGGTTTAAGTCATTGAGTTTGCCTTCTAGTAGTTTGGGGCCTGTCTTCTCCCCCTTTCTGTGTTGCAGTGCCCCATTGCCGAGGTTTGTAGTGGGTTTGTGGTTGTCCTCTGCCTCTTGGACGTCTGTATTTGCCCCTCTGTGGTTTGTCAGTAGCTGGAAAGGACCAATTTTTTTGTTGGCCAATTTCTGCTGAAGCGAGGGGGCTGAACCTGTAAAAAATCTTTGACTGTCTGCATAGATTTTGCCTTATCCTCCATTTTCTTTAAGACTTCTTCTGCTTTAACTCCAAATAGGACATCCTGCTGTAAGGGAGCATCTAGTAGCTTTGCTTTAACATGATCAGGCAGAGTTTGTTCCTTTAACCAAGCATGCCTACGTATAACAGACCCAGTCACAGCTGCTCTACAGGAAGCTTCCAAGGAATCAAATCCACATTGTAAAGTATGTTTGCCCACCTGTTCAGCTGCATGCAACAGATCATGCATTTCCTTCAATTCAGAGTGTTAAGGGAGTGTGCTCATTTTTTGTCTTATTTGAGACATTAGAAATTGCTGGTATTTTAGCATGTGAAATTGACAATTTAGTGCTCTCACAGCTAGAGTGGCTGAGATGTAAACCTTTTTCCCCCACCTGTCTAGTGCTCTGGAGCCCCTTTCAGAGGGTACGGGATTTTTTGCCATAGAAGCCTTAGCCCCTTTGGGACCCTGGGAGATCATCTCTGGGTCAGCAAGGGCTTTTATAAAGGAATTTGTGGGAGTCAGGCACTCTATAATATCTGTCTGGTTTGGCTGGAGCAGGAGGAAGAGAATCTGGATTTAAACTAGATTCGAAGTAAACATCATCCACAATGTCTAAAACTGGGGGGATAGCAAGAGGTCTGTGCTGGGGGAGTAAAAGAAACTCTCTGAGCCTTTTCTTTGAGTCAGAGTAGTCCTGACCTTCCCAGTGAAAATGTTCCCTCAGTGTGTAAACTTTCCCCAAAGGAGTAGTCTTCAGGGGGAGAAGCAGAGGGAATGGAATCCTCAGCATCAGAATCTTCATAAGGGGGAAAGGAGTAATCTTGTTCCTCAGAGAAGCCTGAGGAAATAGACACCTGATCAGAGGAGGCATAATCTTCCTTTTGTCTAGGCCTTTTGTCGGGGGGGGGGGGGGGTTGGGAACTCCTGATTAAAGAGATCAAATCTTCAGCCATTTTAAGCATCTGTTTCTTAGGCATGGGGCCTTGAACAGGAGACTGAAGTGCAGTCTTTTTAGGTTTAAGAGGAGTCTTAAGCTTAGGATACGTTTTTATAGTGAGCGTCGTCGGTCTGAAGACACCTTCAGAAACCGAAGGTGTTTCTGCAGCACCGACATCTCTTTCTGCAATGTCGTCGGTAGGGCCTAAAGAAAATGGCTCCGTCGGCCTAGCACTCTCCGCCAAAGGATCCGAAGCGGTCTCGGGTTCCAATTCTGTGGCAGCCAGGGGCTGCCTGGGCGCCTCACTGAGAACCTGTGAAGCGGAGACCGGCCCAGCCGAGGCCTCGGAGTCTGGCTTGGGTCTGGGCTACCTGTCCTTATCCTTGTGTTTTTTGTGCACGCCGGTAGTCAGTTGCTCCGACGGCATGGTGTAGTTAAATTTTCTACCGAAGTAGTGTCGTGCGAAATCAAAGCGTCGTTTTATAGTACGCTTATTGAACCTAGCACAAAAGCGACAACCAGTGACGTCGTGGTCTGGGCCTAGGCAAGGTATACAATAAGAATGAAAATCCTTATGAGGTATTTGCTTCCCACAAGAAATACAATTGTTAACTTTTTCTGACATCGGTCTGAGGCAAGAAAAGTTTCCCCAATGGGGTACTTAGCTTTATTGAAGACTTCGGATCAAAAATTCGACTTCGAAAATCTCAGGAGTCGGCCGACTGGCACTTGCGAACTGCTTCTGCTTCGGGCACCGTGCAGTGAGAAAGACGGAAGAAAATGGCGTCGGATGCATCATTTATACCCCTGGCGCACTGACGTCAGGGAAGAAGCGACAGCAACCGATGCCGGACTAAGACTTTGGAATTCAGGCCGACTGTGGGACCGCCTGACGACAGGATAACCCAAGTGTGATGACTGCAGCAGGGTAACACGATGAACATCAAGGAAAATAACATGGGATCTGGTAGAAGTATTAGAACTATTTTGGACATTTTATGAAAGTCTAGATAAAGCAGAGAAATACTGAAATCAAGAAAAGATACAACAGGATAGGAAGAGATGAGATAAAAACTGTGATGTATAACCAATCTACAGGAAAGTCCCCAGGAATAGATGGTATTCCTGTGGAAGACTGGAAGCTAGAAGGGGAAAAAACTGAAAGATCTGGAAGGTTTTGTTTAACAGTATTTTAAGAGGAGGAGAATTACCAACACCCTGGAAGAAAATGGTGGTAGCTGTACTATCTAGAGGGTAATGATCCATCAGATCCAGCTTCATACAGGACCACTTCAATACTAAATCATGATTACAAAGTAGATATGCAGAAAAATCCCAAATGAAGGAAACACGATCAAATAAAGGATGCATTTAGATAAAACGCCAATCAAATTTATTCCAATACTTGACAAGAATACGGTAAGCGCTTTCACTATAGTTCAATATTGCTTCATCAGACCAAGAGTAACAACTAACATAGATCCTTATATAACATTTCTGAAGCTCATAATTCAAACCAGCAATTAAGAAGCTAACAGGTCAAAAATCAATTACAATTTAAAGACAAAGTAGCTAAATCCTGCTCAAGATCAAATGTATAATACATCAAATGACATTATAGCTTCTAAAGGAATTTTCCTATATTTCATATTTTGTACCAACAGAAGCTAGTATACAATAAATATATAATAAATGAATTAAAATAAAACATATAAAATTATATATTTAAAATTTAAGGAATATATATGTCAAATAATTGTTTGCTAAATATATATATATATATATATATATATATATATATATATATACATATATAAATTCAATGCCTAATAATATTTTGACATATATATTCCTTAAATTTTAAATATATAATTTTATATGTTTTACTTCAATTCATTTGTTATATATTTATTGTATATTATTAGCTTCAGTTTCTACAAAATATGAAATACAGGAAAATTCCTTTAGAAACTATAATGTCATTTGATGTATTATACATTTGATCTTGAGAAGGAATTAGCTACTTTGCCTTTAAATTGTAATTAAATTTTGACCTGCTAGCTTCTGAATGGCTGGTTTGAATTTTGAGCTTCAGAAATGTTATACAAGGATCTATGTTAGTTGTTACTCTTGGTCTGATGAAGCAATGCTGAACTATTGTGAAAGCGCTTACTGTATTCTTGTCAAGTATTGGAATAAACTCGATTGGTGTTTTATCTAACTGCATCCTTTATTTGCTCGTGTTTCCTTCATTTGGGATTTTTCTGCATATCTACAAGGTGACGTTCGCTTTTGGGTATTTGGTGTTTACATGTGCGACATGGCAGAAGGAAACACAAATAAAGATGGTGTAACTACAGGGAATCAAAAGGAGAATATAAAGAACTACCATCGTCTTTTTAACTTCTTGAAAGTACGTAATCCTTTACTAACTGAAGATATAGCAGCGTTCCAGCAGGTATCGGCTTTACATAGCAATAATGACATTTCTATACACAATTTAAAATGTGCAATAGAAAATAACATTTATAAACATAAGTGTTTGCAATGCCAGAGATTTCATCTAGAGGCATGTATAAATTTGAATATAGTGCCTAGAGGGCTTCGAGTGTTAAATATGCCCTCATATGGCACTACATATTCGGTACTGTTGGCCAAATGTCAACAGATAAACCTGGACACTAGCAAAGCTTATTTACAGTTATTGGTTGACTTTTTTCATCCACGAGATGGATTTAATCGAACAAATTTCTAATCAACAACGTGAATTAGCTGAATTGGCTGGAGAAGAAAGTACTGAATTATTTGTTCATGATTTAATAGACAGAATAGGTGTATATGAGCAAAGGTTGCTCACTCAAAAGAAACAGAAAATAGCAAGAGACTTATATGATTTTTCTAATCAACATGTATTTACTTGGCCATGGTCTAGAGAGGGGACAAGACCACGTAATATTGTTCAGAACATGAACAGTATATCACACATTATTCAGCAGCCTGCACTAACAACTCAATCTAATGCTAACACCAATGCTAACATTGTCAGGGCAATAGGAGCAGGAGACCTGAATAATATACAGCATATGAGTTCATCATCTACTGTTATTAATACACCTGAGCAAGGACCCTCTGTTTATTCTACACCTTCTATGGGTGATGTAACAGAATCCAATTCTGAAGTACTGAACAGTGACCAGAACATCGACTCTAATATCAATGGAGGGAGAGTTGTCCATCGGAAAATTCTAAACCAACAGAATCAACAGGTTTTTCTGAACTTATCATTACCCCTTCAAGAATCAGCGGAAGCACTCAGAGGGCCAGGATGCAATACGCGTGAACAGCAAGCGCAAGGAACCTCCAACCTCTGTGAACCCCCGAACATTGAAAAAGATAAAGGGCTATCAGGACAATTGATCTGGAATATTTCCAGGTATGTACTGAGTGATGCTGAAACTTCACTCTTGAACAAAGGGTTGGAGTTTATTCCTACTACCTTGGCTGATATTAGTGAACTTTTGATAGAACTCAGTTTATTTTGCAGAAATGTGGCTTTAAAATCTTTATTTAAGATGCAAGAACATCCTATTGGTTCTTGCTATAGAAAACCTAGTCTTTATTTTCCTCAGCTTCCACATAATGTTAAAATTTTTATCAAAGCATGTGAGAATAAATATGTATGAGGCTGCTCACTATCATTTCAGTAACACTAAAATAATCTGACATCATGTGAACAACAAGCACTTGATAAATTACGTAATAACAACGATATAGTAATTCACCCATCTGATAAATGTGGTCCTATCGTGACATTAGATCATGAATATTATTGTGAAACGATGCTTGAAATGTTGTCTGATATTACTACTTTCAAGAAAGTTGATTTTAGTATTGTTCAGACTCAGAAATAGGATAACAAATGACTTGATGGAATGTTTGTCTACAAGATTAATAGATAAATCTCTCTCTGAATTTTTTATGGTACCAGAACCTTTAATACCTCAAATAAAGGGGTTACCAAAAATTCATAAAAATGCTTTTAAACAACCATTACGCCCCATAGTTGCAAGAGCAGGTTGGTTAACAGAGCCAATATCAGTGTACTTGGATGGGGAATTTAAGGACTTTCTTAATGAATGTCCTATATTAAAAAAATACTGCACATTTTTTAAGAGATTTTTACAAGGAATATGATGAGAATTCCAAAGCAGAATTTTTAGTAACTTTTGATGTCACCTCCTTATTTACCTGCATTCCAAACAACGAAGGAATTAATATGGTACGGAAATTTACGATGAGGCTAGGAAAGTTAACACCAACACGTATTGATTTTTTGGGCATGTTACTGGACATAGTATTAGACTATAATGTCTTTATCTTCCAGAATACATACTATTGGCAAACAGCTGCTGTCGCTATGGGCACCACCTGTGCAAATACTTATGCCAATATTGTTATGGCAGAGTTGGAACATCAATTCATATTAAATAAGCAGAACTCACATATAGGGTTTTATCGACGGTTTGTCGATGGCCTTTTCCTTATTTGGGAGGGTGATGAAAATGCATTGATAGAATTTCATAATTACTTGAATAGTACTAGCCCTTTCTTGAAATTTACTATGACGCATTCAACTAAGTCAATGGAATTTTTAGATGTCTCAGTAACAAAAATGGGCAACTTTTTATCCACAAAACTCTATAGGAAAGCATGCTATTGTCCAACATATTTACAAAGAAATAGCATGCATCCGAGATTCACCTTCCAAAGAATAACGAAGGTCAAGCTTATAGAATATCTCGGTTATCATGTGAAGAGCAAGATTTTACATCAAGTATGATACAATTAGCTACTGAGTTTGAGAAAGTACAGTTGTGTACCTACCATAAATGTAGATGTTAGAGTGTATTCACTGTTGCAATCATTACTCTTGGGTTATCCTGCTGGCAGGCTACCCACAGTCGGCCAGAATTCCAAAGTCTAGGTCCGGCGTCGGTTGCTGTCGCCTCTTCCCTGACGTCAGTGCGCCAGGGGTATACAAGATGCAGCAGATGCCATTTTCTTCAGCTTTTCTTGCCCCAGATGTCAGGTGCCCCCAAAATGGTAGGCTAAAAATATTATGCCAATAATTATGCATGCAGTAAAATAAACATTTCCTTCATCTACAAGCAAATACACCACATAGGTTGTACAGGATAGAAAAGTATAGTGAAGTCCCAGCAAAGAAAAGGGGAATGGAGGGTGGGTAACCTGGGCTGCAACAGTGGATACACTCGAACATCTACATTTATGGTAGGTACACAACTGTACTACGTTCATTGTGTTTCACTATTGCAGTCATTACTCTTGGGTTGAATCCCAAAGCAAAGGCTGGGTGGCTGGGCCTAAATAGGATTAGGAGAGGCTATAAGGCCTTGCAGAACTGCAGTGGCGAAGCCTGCTCTGGGATTTAGAGTAGAGAGGCAAATGGTAGTGCTTTGTAAAAGTGTGCACTGAACTCCAAGTTGCAGCCTCTAAAATGTCTATGGTTGGTACTCCTCTGAGAAAGGCTGCTGAAGTGGCTGCTGCCCTGGTAGAATGAGGCCTAATGCCCTTGGGCACTGATTTGCCATGTTTGGAGTAGCAGAAACGAATGCAGTGGCCTATCCATTTTGAAATAGTCTGTTTTGAGATAGGCTTTCCTTTAGATCCTGCAGCATATGCCACTAAAAGTTGCTCAGTTTTTCTGAAAGCTTTAGTTCTGTCCAAGTAGAAGAGTAGTTGTCTGTGTATGTCCAAGGAATGCAGAAGTCTCTCACACTTATTCTCTGGGTTTGTATAAAAGGTAGGCAAATGAATGGTTTGGTTAAGGGCCACACTGGACACTACCTTAGGCATAAATGTTTGGTTTGTCCTTCGAGATCCACACCACAAAAGGAGGGGGTGTATCCATATTCATAAAGGATACTCACACCTCCAGGTTGGTGGCAACGCACGAAGCTTCGGAAACCATCCAGGTGCAACTAACCATAGGCAAAACTGCTCTACAAATTGTAGCATGCTACAGGCCACCCTCTCAAACTCTGGAACCCCACACAGCCTTCCTGAAGACACTGGAGGGTATAAATGTATCTCCAAACACCATCATATTGGGTGACTTCAACTACCCGAATATAGACTGGGAACATTACTCAAGCCCTAACTTTCTAGCCCAACGGTTCCTGGAGTTCATAAATTCAAATGCCATGGAACAGCTAGTCACTGTTCCCACGAGAGGAGAAAATATACTAGATCTCATTGTCACAAACATGGGGACAAAATGCTCCACACGAAGTATATCCCTCATTGGTGAGATCTGATCATAAACTAATCTCACTGGAAATCCACATCCCCCCACCCCAAGCAAAAAGACCATAGCGAAGAACTTCTCTAAAGCAAACTTCACACTACTAAGACTGGTGTGGTATCCTTCAAGGCCCCTGAGCCAGAGGAAACCACAACCCAAGCTGGAAGCCCTTACAAATGCCTTCTATGAACACCTCCAGGACTGCATGGATCAAGCAATCCCAAATAAAACCAAGACTCTTTCCACAAAGGGCAAACGTCCAGTCTGGTGGACCCCAGCCATTAACAAACTTTACAATAAGAGGAGAAAGCTATTACATGATAGAACAAAATCCATAAAAGGGAAGTCACCCCTGATCATTATTAGTAAAATATACGAGCACTCATAAAATCAACTAAGGCCAATTTTGAGAGAAAAATTGCCATGGATTCAAAGGACAATCATAAGGCCTTTTTCAGCTATGTTAGGAACCTGGGTGGAAACTCCCAGATATGCTCAGAATTAGTCCAAAATGATACAAAAAGCACTGAACCCACAGACATTGCCAACATACTGGCAGACAGGTTCAGTGCAAACTTCACCCTCTCCCCTAAAGGAGAGATAACTATCCCAGCCGAGTGTAGCCTCCCGGACATCTCAAATGCGCAGGTGAAAGCTGCTCTCTCTAAAGCTAAAAACACAGCATCAATGGGACCGGATGGTGTCCCCGGCTGTGTGCTACACGAGCTAAATGAGGAATTAAACCCGCACATAAGGCAGCTGTTTAATCTTAGCCTTACCACAGGATACGTGCCCAAGGAGTGGCGTACGGCAACTGTGGTCCCACTCCACAAAGGCGGTGCCTCACGGACCCTGGTAATTACCGCCCCATAAGCTTAACAAGTCTAGTCTGCAAAGCTATGGAGAGGATCATAATGGAGCTCATAAACAAAGATATAGGGGACTTGCAGACATTGGACCCGACCCAGTTTGGCTTTGTCAAGGGAAGATCATGCCTTTTGAACTTGGTTGACTTCTTCGAAACAGTCACCAAGGCCATTGATGAGGAAAGGCAGTCCATACAGCCTACCTTGACCTTGCAAGGCTTTCACACAATACCCCACTCGGGTATTGTAGAAAAACTTACCAGCTTAAATGTAAACCCATATGTCACAAGATGGGTTGCAAACTGGCTTAAGGACAGAACCCACAGGGTTAGAGTTGCTGGCGCTGTGTCAGACTCCAAGCCGGTCACAAGTGGTGTCCCACAGGGCTCGGTCCTTGGCCCCTATTGTTTGGCATCTACTTCTCAGAAGTACAGGCCAACATGGGAGGACTTTTAACAAAGTTTGCAGACGACTGCAAACTGGGCCATAGTGGAAAGTGCATCGGACACGGATATCCTTCAGAAGGGACTCACGGAAACAGATAGCTGGTGCCAGAGCCATGGCCTGAAGTTAAACGCCAAAAATGTATAGTCATACCCTTCGGGAAAAACAAGGTAACCCCAAGCTACCATATAGGTGGCAATCCACTAAGCACAGAAGAGGTTATCAGGGACCTGGGGACCCAGGTTGACAGTGGCCTTTCTTTTGACACTCACGTTGCTAAAGTGGTTAGAAAGACCTTCTACATTGCCCACCTGATCATGAAGGGATTCACATCCAGATCTAGTGAGGTCATTGTTCCCTGTACTCTTCACTTATCAGACCAATGATAGAGTACAATGCCCCATTCGGGATGTATCTCACCCGACATCTGCAGCAATTGGAGAGACCCCAAAAGTTCCTCACCAAAAGGATAAAGGGACTCCAAAATCTGTCATATGCTGCCAGATTGAAGAAACTCCAGCTCTATTCAGTCGCATACCGTCTGCTCAGAGGTGACATGTGCCTGACGTACAAGGCCATGTCCAACCCGGAATTAATGGACATGCTCCACCTCAGAAAATCCAAATCCACCAAAACCACTAGAGCAAGCGACTTAAACCTTAGCACGGATATAAATAGGACGTGCTGGAGGGATAGATTTATCACTCAGAGACTCCCTATGCTGTGGAATAAAATCCCGGTCCATGTGAGGCAGAGCACCTCGCTGACTCTGTTCAAGAGAAATCTAGACCTGTGGATGGGAGATCGTAGGTTTACCCCAGGAATCATCTCTGTGTCACTGCTGGACAGAGGCACAACAAACTAATGGGCACAGTATTTTTTCATATAAGGGGTGGCGTAAGCCACAATAATTTGGGCTAGGCTTATAAATGCCTTAGGGCAGATAGCCTAGTATAAACCTATGAACCTATGAACCTATGAGAAACCCTGTCTGGATGGGAAATTATAAAATGTTCCACAGCCATGAGTGCCTGTAACTGAAACTCGTCTTGCAGAGGTTATTGCTAGGAGCAGAGCTGTTTTCCAAGATAAAAACTTTATATCAGCTGTACTGGCTGGCTCAAAAGGCGGCAGTGTGAGTTTTTCCACGACATAACTGATGTCCCATGCAGGTATTGGGGCTCTCCTTGGAGGTCTTATGTTTTTGGCCCCTCTGAGGTACTGCCTTAGCAATGGATGGGAACAAATAGGAGGTTCCGTATTGTAATGAGCTGAAATGGCAGAGGCATGAATTTTAATTGATGACAAGGATAGGCCTTTGTCCAGCATCCCAGTTAGGTATTGTAAAATCTGAGGAATATTTGGTACAGACTTGTGCCTGGTTCCAAGCACAGAATCTTTCCATTTTTCTCCATACGATTTTCTGGTACTGGGCCTCCTGGCCTCCAAAGTAAAATCCATCACTGCTTTAGAGAGAGGTGTGCTTTGAATGGTTACATTATCCGCCATGCTGACAGATTTAGGGTCCTGAGTTGGCTGTGCAGAATCTGATTGTTTCGCTGGGTTAGTAAGTGAGGAATTAGAGGCAATGTCCAGGCTGGGCCTCGAGACAAACTTTTTAGAATTGGGTACCAGTGCTGGCGTGGCCAGTCTGGGGCAATCAGAATCATTCTTGGCTTCTCTTGTCTGACCTTTAGGAGTACCTTAGGGAGGAGAGGCAGCGGAGGAAAGGCATATATACTGTTAGACTTTTCCAGCTGAATGACAGAGCATCTACTTTCCATGCTTGCTTGTGATACGTCCTTGTGCAGAATTTCTGTAGTTGGCAGTTGTGAGGGGAGGCAAATAGATCTACGTCTAGGCATCCCCATTCCTTTGTTATCATGCTGAAGACTTGTGGATCCAGTTTCCACTCGTGGGGATCCGTAAGGTTTCTGCTTAGTTCGTCTGCCAGAGTATTGTTCTTTCCTGGCACAAATTGTGCTTGCAGGTGTACTTGATAAGTCAATGCTGCGTTCCACAAAGTCATGCCTTGTCTGCAGAGGGGGTAGGAATGTGTGCCTCCCTGCTTGTTTATGTACCACATGACTGTAGTATTGTCTGTCCTTATCAGTAGCTGTCCTGGATGGAGTAGATCCTTGAAAGCTGTCAGGGCATTCTGAACAGCTAGCATTTCTTTTTGATTGATATGTAGATGCATTTGGCTTGTGGACCATGTGCCCTGAATACATTTTCCTGACATGTGTGCTCCCCAGGCATAATCTGATGCATCTGTTTTTATTGACTGCCTGGCTGTGGGTAGAGTGAATGGCTGTCCCTTGTTGAGGTGACAGGCATGAGCCCACCATCGAAACTCCTGTTGCAGGCAAGGTATGAGGGTAATTAATGCTTCCAGTTTTTGACAATGTTGAGTCCAGACACTTTTTAGGTAGCACTGAAGTATCCTCATATACAGTCTGGCATATGGAATTAGCAGAATGCAGGATGCCATGAAGCCCAAAGCCTGCAGAATTTTTTTTGCAGATAACTGGGTCTTTGTTGCCAACATTTTGAAGTAAGAAGTTAGTTGCCTTTGTTGGTCTGGTGTGAGATAAGCCATCTGGGCAGTTGTATTTAAGCTTGCACCCAGGAATCATATCTCTTGAGAGGGTACTAGTTTTGATTTATTTTCGTTTACTGTGTACCCTAAGCAAATTAATAATCTTTTTATGAATGCCAGATGCTTTAGTAGAGTGTCCTTGTTCTCTGCTTGTATAAGGCAGTCATCCAAGTAAGGATAAATTTGAATTCCTCTTTGTCTGCAAAATGCAATTACTGGTGCCAGGCATTTTGTGAAGACCCTGGGCGCAGTAGATAAGCCAAAGTGCAGTGCAGAGAATTGGTAGTGCATTGAGCCAGCTATGAATCTGAGGAATCTTCTGCAAGATTGTTTGATTGGTATACGCAGGTATGCCTCTTTTAGGTCCAAAGTTACAAGGCAAGCCTTCTTGCCGAGCATGGGCAGAAGATGCTGCAGAGTTAACATTTTGAATTTTGGAACATCCAGAAATGTGTTTAGAAAAGACAGGTCCAGTATTGGTCTTCAGGCTTTGTCCTTTCTAGGGACCAAGAAAAGTCTTGAGTAAAATCATTGTCCCTGTCTTGCAGTGGTACTTGCTGAATGGCCCTCATTTGCATAAGGGACAAAACTTGTTTTTGTGCCTCTGCCCATTGATTGTGTGGCAGGATTGGCATACTTTTTGCCTTTGGCAGGGTGTGAAAGTGGAACCTGTCGCCCTGGGACACTATATTCAATACCCACTTGTCCTGGGTGATCCTGTGCCAATTTTGAGAGAAAAGTGGTAGTTTTCCCCCTAAGGGGGCTGCAAGAAGATAAGTGCTTGGTGCTGACAGAGGCAAGTCACTGGGACTGTTTCCTGTATGGCTGTGCTTTGTCTTCTCCATTTTTGGAAGTAGAAGCGTCCCACTGTTTAGGCCTGTATGAGCCCTGGGGCTGGGATCTGCCTCTGGGACGTCTGTATCTGCCTCTTTGTGGCCTGTCCAACACTGGAAAGGACCAATTCTTTGTAGGCCAGTTCCTGCTAAATTTTGGTGGCTGAACCTGTAAGAAATCCTTTACTGTTTGCATAGATTTCGCTTTGTCCTTCATTTTCTTCAAAACCTCCTCTCCTTTAACACCAAATAAAGTATCATGCTGTAATGGAGCACCAAATAATTTTGCTTTAACATGATCAGGCAGATTTTGTTCCTTTAACCAAGCATGCCTCCTAATGACAGAACCCGTAACTGCGGCCCTGCAGGAGGCCTCCAGAGAATCAAAACCACATTGCAATGTATGCTTTCCCACTTGTTCAGTTGCATGCAATAAATCCTGTATTTCCTTATTTTCTGTATAATCAGAATTAGTCAACATTTTCTGTTTTAACAGTGACATTAAGTATTGCTGAAATTTAATCATATGAAATTGACAATTTAAAGCCCTCATAGCCAAAGTAACAGAAGTATAAACCTTTTTCCCCCATCTGTCTAGTGCCCTTGAATCCCTGTCAGAAGGGACAGGGTTTTTTGCAGTAGTGGCCTTAACCCCCTTGGGACCCTGAGAAATAGTTTCTGGGTCAGCAGCAGGGTTTTTATAAAGAAATTTATGTGAATCAGGAACCCTGTAGTATCTGTCTGGTTTAACAGGAGCTGGAGATAAGGAGTCTGGAGAAAGGCCGGACTCTGAAAATACATCATCTACAATGTCTAGCACAGGGGGAATAGCAAGAGGCCTGTGCTGAGGAAGTAAAATGAAATCTCTAAGCCTTTTCTTTGATTCTGAGTAATCTTGGCTCTCCCAGTGGAAGTGCTCCCTCATGGTATGCAGGGTTTCCCCAAAAGAATAATCCTCAGGAGGAGAGGCTGAAGGAATGGATTCTTCAGCATCAGAATCCTTACAGGGAGGAAGAGAGAGAGTATTCCTGTACAGAAGAGGAGTTAGAGGAAATGGAAACCTGATCTGAAGAGTCAGAGTCTGTCTCTTGCCTAGGCCTCTTATCAGAAGGGGGATGGGAATCCCTGATCAAGGTAATAAGGTCTTCGGCCATTTTGAGCATATGTTTCTTAGGTATAGAAGTCTGTCCTGGAGAATGCTGTACTTGTTCCTTTGTCATTAAAGCTGCTGTAGTCTTTGCTTTTGAAGCTGAAGTAGGCTTTACATACATCTGTGTAGGTCTGAAAACACCCTCAGAAGCCGATGCCTGCTCAGCGGCTCCGGACACATCTGAGGGAATAATTTCCGAGTGTCCAATACCTTGAGTATCCAGAGGCCTTGCTGGCTCTACGTGGGAGTCGTCAGCGGCCTGTGGCTCTGAGGTAGCGGGTGTCAAGGGCTGCGAAAGCGCCTCACTGAGAACCGGCGAACAGCTTAGCGGAAGCCTAGTCATCGGTTTTGGATCTCGGATGCCTGCCTTTCTCTTTTTCCTTGCGTTTTTTAGAAACTCCGGTCATCGGCTGTTCAGATGGCATTATGTAATTGAATTTTCGGCCAAAGTAATGATAAGCAAAATCAAACCGACGCTTAATGGTGCGTTTGTTGAATCTAACACAAAACCAACAGCTAGCAACGTTATGTTCAGGGCCTAGGCAAGGAATACAGTAAGAATGATAATCCTTATGAGGTATTTGCTTCCCACAAGAAATACAATTGTTAACTTTTTCTGACATCGGTCTGGAGCAAGAAAAAGGTTTCCCCAACGGGGTACTTAGCTTTAATGAAGACTTTGGATCTGAAATTCATCTGTGAAAATCTCAGTAGTCGGCCGACCGGCACTTGCGAACTGCTTTTGCTTCGGGCACCAAATGGCAAGAAAGACTGAAGAAAATGGCGTCGGCTGCATCTTTTATACCCCTGGCGCACTGACGTCAGGGAAGAGGCGACAGCAACCCACGCCGGACCTAGACTTTGGAATTCTGGCCGACTGCGGGTAGCCTGCCAGCAGGATAGCCCAAGAGTAATGACTGCAACAGTGAAACACGATGAACATCAGAGGTTATGATAAAGACAAGATTACTCGAACTCAGAGAGGTGATTAATGAGAGGATGGATCGTGCCCATCCATATTACAGTGATAGACCCATGAATAGAAAAGTGAAATCTACATTGGATCAGGTACCATTGATACTCACATATACTCAGAATATTTTCAGCATACAACAAATTGTTAAACGAAATTGGTCCACTCTTCTTACAGATCCTGAAACTGCAGCCATAGTGGGGCATCAGCCTAAATTTATATATAAGAATAAAAAGAATCTGAAACAATTATGTAATGGAAATACCAACACAATATCTCTCCCACTGAATAATTTGAATGGGATACGTAAATGTGGGAAATGTGCCCACTGCCAATATATAGATGAGTACAGATTTTTTAGACACCCTGAGACAAGAAAACTCTGGGAATTAAGAACTCAAGCTGACTGCAATACAAAAAATGTAATATATTGTGCACATTGCATATGCTGCTTTAAATTCTATATAGGTAAAACAAATAGACGTCTTAGAGAACGCATTATGGACCATATATATTGTACCAATAAGGGTTTAGAATATAGTGCTTTAGCCAAACATTCTTTAAAAGAAGGATTACAACATACATTTTTATTTCAAGTGTTGCAAGTAGTGGATGAAAATGTAAGAATGGGAGATATAGTTAACAAAATAGAAACTTTAGAACTGCAGTGGATCCTACTTTTGGGCTCTCACAGGGGACACGGTCTAAATGACAGTGTCCCATTGAAACTTGTTCTGAAGTCTAGGAGGGTCAATAAGCATAAGAACGGCTTATAATATTTAAATGTAGCTATATCATGTAGTTACAGGTTTAATTTTGTAAATTATATATGCATTTGTTTTGAAGCCTAGATGTATAATATTATGGGTCGTATTTGCATTTACAAATTAGGCATTGAATTTATATATATATATATATATATATATATATATATATATATATATATATATATATATTTAGCAAACATTAAGTATTCTGACATATATATTCCTTAAAATTAAAGTTTATAATTTTATATACTAAAAGCAAAACAAATGCTCCGCACGCAAGCCTCCAGAAAATAGCCAGTATATAAATAGAAAAAACAGGAGGCCAACTCAGCTGACAACATAAGGCAAAATGATAAAAAGCCAAAAATCAGTCGCAGGCAAAAAGCCAGTAGTCACCAAGTTCCAGCAACGATGTCAACGACAGCTTTTCAAACACCGGTGAAATATTTTATTTCCTTAAATGAGTACAGGCAAGCGCTTTCACCATAAAAGGCTTCCTCAGGCCATTAACATTAGAATAAAGGAAGGTCATATTTATATAAAAAGTTCATGACATCACTTCCTTAATTAATACAAGGTTCATTAAATAATTATTATTATAAAAACATGGTATTAATTACATCAAACAACTAAGGTTTGCATATTCAATATATAAACTAAATTTTAAACATCACATAAAAATATATACTTAGTTATTTCCTAAGCTTTTTACCTTTTAAAACTGGTTTAATAGGGATCCTATTGTTCAAACCTGGTGGAGCATCTGCTCTCAACCTGATTATCCATTTTGTTTAATTTTGTTCCGTTTTATTCCATACATCACCCCTTCTAATAGATGGCAAAAACTTTTGAATCACCATAAATTTAAAGCAATGATCTGTAGAAGTTTCAATTATATGTTTAGACAATGCATTCTTAATAGATTTTATTCTTATATTATATATATGCTCCCTCACTCTATCTCTCAAGCGTCTATCAGTTTTGCCCACGTAAAACGCAGGGCATGCACAGCAGGTTGCTAAATAAGCTACGTGCTTAGAATTACAATTAGCTGAAGGGAGAAAGTTATATTGTAGATTGCTAACAGGATGTATAAAAAATCCTGAGGTATTAATATATGAGCAAAAGTTACACCTCTGGCATGGTTTTGTAGATTCATAGTCATTCTTATTATGTGCACGTGATTCTATGCGTCCATAACTACAAAGTATCCTATGTAAATTGGTCCTATTCTTATATCTAAATTTTGGGACATCACCTATTATTTTATTAATTTCTGAGTCCACTCTCAGTATGTCCCAAAACTTTTTGTACGCATCTCTAATATCTCTAGCATCCTGAGTGTAATACATACTAATCTGGGTTATTTCTGTCTGTTCATAAACTTTTGCAACACTTCCTTCTTCATAATTTTATCTGCAAAATATGGGGAAGCTGTATTTTTCCTTAACGTATCCACTGTAACCATATTTTGTTCAATCTCCCCTAAAGTATACGCTCTTTCTAATAATTGTTTTTTCAACTTATCCATTTCTTCTCTATACTCTTGATCTGTAGGATTCATTCTAGATGCCCTCATAGCCTGTCCTTTTATGATGTTCCTAAATATAAAATTTGGGTGCATACTCTATCTATGTATCAGAGAATTTCTGTAACAAGATTTCCTATGCACACCTGTATTGAGCAGGCCACAGGGTAATCTCTCTACATATACATCTATGGTCTTGTCATGGTTGATTGGGAAATTGAACAACTATTTAATTTAGACAGTTATAAGCGGAATGTATGTTTTTACGTCCGCTTTGTAGACGATTTGTTTTTTATTTGGAGATCTGAATTTTCAGAATTAGAAAAATTTTTTCATCAAGTGAACTCTTTAACTCATTACTTAAAGTTTACTATGTCAGCATCAGAAGAATACATCTCTTACTTAGATGTAAATATAGATATATATATATATATATATAGATATATAGATATAGATGTAGATATAAGGTCCCTAGATCTGCAATCAGCATATTTGTCAAAGACAATTCTTTTTCCACTGTCTGGATGAACAAATTCATTTCCATTTAACATATAACTGCACTGATTGCAGTGTCTGCATGCAAATGTCCCTTTCCTTTTTTAATGTAAAAATTATTTTTTATTATTTTCTTCGTAACAAAGTAGCCTTTTTAGGGATTTCATATTCTTATATGTTATATTAGGCCTATCACATGCTATTTCTTTTATTTTGTCATCTACCATCAACATCTGCCAGTTTCTATTTATTATTTCTCTTATTTTATTATTTTTATTAGTGTAAGGTATGATCAATCTTGTTAACCTAACATCTTCTGTTTTATTACCTTTCTTTTTTTCTCTATCATGTCTATGTAAGTATGGCTTCCCTTTGTCTTTTCTAGATTGACTATTTTCTAAAAAGACCTTCTCAGTATTGGTCTTATCATAGCCTCTCTCTATAAAATTATTTTTTAATGTATCTTGTTGTTTACCATGTCTAACTTCGTCAGTCACCAACTTAGAGATCCGTAGTGATTGTTTTTTGACTATATTAGGAAATATACGTCTAGGATGCATGCTATCCTGATGTAACAAACTGTTCCTCCAGCATTCCTTTCTGTACAAATCTGTATCTATCTTTGCTTCTTTTTTCATAATACGTACATCCAGAAAGTCTATGCATTCATGTGAGAATGTGTGTTGAAATCTTAGAAAATCTGTTGTTCCATTAATGTACATCACAAATTCGTTCAACCTCTCTACTGTATCATCCCATATGAGAAAAACATCATCTACAAAACGTTTGTAAAATTTTATATTCTCTGTATATGGGTTATTCCTTTGTATATATGTCTCTTCCCAGTATGCCATCACTAGATATGCAAAGGAATAACCCATATACAGAGAATATAAAATTTTACACCCATCTCAGGCATTTGAGGATTGATGGTTGGCTTGTGCTTTCCTTAACATCCATTTTCTTATTTTTTTACCAATATTTTACTACTTTCCTCTTCAAGAAAGTTATTTTAAATGGGAGGAGTGTTGTAATGTACTGTTTCAAGACTAATGTACTTTTAAATGGAGCACTCATTTCTGCAATTTTAAAAGTAGAGTTCTCTGATAAAACTTTATTTTCTGTGAAGAAACAGCATTTATTTTAACATTGTGGGGACTGCCATGGTGTTTGAAAGTGCCGTTTATTATGTTTTTTTTTTTCCCTGTCAAAAGTCATTTTTGTGGACTGGCAGTTTTACTGGCATTGTTGCTTGATTTATCCAGGATAGAAGCACAATTTTCAGCTTGACTATGGATCAGTTTGTCACTCTAATGGTCGATCCTTGTTTAGCAACAAGAAAAAGTTAAGCAAACAGCCTTTGCCAACACAGCAGGCTAGCAATTTGCCTCAGCCTTTGCTGTGGCTATATGTTGCAACTCTGGCCACTCATATTTTATCCTGGATCCCTTTGATGTAGCATCTACAGCCACTATGGACCAGGGGGTGACCACATTCTCTGCAGTTGTTGAGGTCCCCTCAGTGGGCAAGGAAGAACCACTGTTGTCAGTCCTTGGAGAGGGAACAGGGACAGTTTCCCTGTTGTGTCAAAATGCTGTGTCCATCCCTGGGGAAGCAGCAACTGCCATTAGTAATACAGTTGGCCCAATTTTCCATGTCAAAAAGAAACAGAAAACAAAGCATGTACCTATTCCTCCTCAAATTCCTTTGGATAGGAGTCATTTACTGGGACTGACTGAGGGTTTTATTCAGGCTACTGATCCTTCTTGTAGAGTAATTTCTGGTAAAACAAAAAAGGACACCACCTTTCCTGAAAGGATTCAAGATTCTCAATCTGAACAGGAAGATGCAGTGACTGATTCTGGGTTTTGTCCTCAGATTTCTGATTCAAACTCATAGGAGAGCTCACTTAATGATTCTCCCTGTAGGGGTTTCTCTTTCTCTGAGCCTACTGCTAGTATGTCCCTCAAAAAAAAATACAATGAGTTGTTACACCCATTCTTCCTGTCCTGTCCTGTTAAAGGATGTGTGCCTTACTACCTGTAGTTTTACAGGTTGTTGTTACACCCATTCTTCCTGTCCTGTTAAAGGATGTGTGCCTTACTACCTGTAGTTTTCCTGACGGTCAGCTGTCCCTAAAAAAGGCAGGCAGGATGTAAAGTTCTTCAGTCTTTTAAATTTTTATATACTATTCCCCAGCCTGACCCAGCACTTCTAACCATACTCGACTCCTCTGTTGCTAATCATTTAGTTAATTCCAATCCTACTCGTTCTAATAACAATGGGAAAACTGACAGATATGGAGAAAAAAAAGTATATTCTGCTACTTTGAATTTCAGAATTTTAAATTGTCAGGCTCATATGTTAAAGTTTATTCTAAATATGATGATGTGTGGTACTGCCAGATATGCCGTGAGAGGTAAGGCAGTGAATGTGTAACATATGCCTGCATAGCTAACTGGAGTTTTGTAAAGAATTATGTTATTTGTATATCAAACTGATTTGTACTGGTGCTTGTGTTCAAAATTTATTTTTAAAGCTGCTTATGTTAAAAATTCACCAACAGTGGGTCCTACTGGACAGAAAAGAAATACACCTGTATGTCAGACTATTTTAACTGTTGAAATTAATATATTTTAAGAGGATACTGAAAGAGAAGAGGATACCTCTCAGTCCAGCTAACTTTGAAAAATAGTCTGAAATTAAATTACCTGGTCTACGCCATAAAGGTTGCATCTTACAGTTCTGATTGCAGCCAGAGAGAAAATGTATGTGAAAACTAGTTCTAGGAATCCTACTATATTGTACTTAGGGGTGAACTAATTGTTATCCTGTCAGGGTGGAAGTATTTGAAATGATTTTATAGCTTCCAGATGCTATAATACATCTTAGCAAAGGTGTGTGTGTGTGTGTGTGTGTGTTATGACACATGTGCTAGATTCTGGTTCGGTTTCTAGTCAAGGGGGTAATGTGGGAACCAGACGCCAGATGACAAGGTGTGTGTGATGTTATTCTGTAAGCCAACACTGAAATAAGGCTTTAATACGAGACAAAAGACTCAGAGTAGTCTGTTTTTGAAAACTGACAAAGAAAGGACCACTCAACTACATCGGGCCTTGCTCTAGTAAGTGAGCTAGGGGACAGTAATTATTTAGATCAGTCAGAAAAATATAGTGAGATTAGTAAAGTACTGTTTTTCTTTATCAGCGTGAATCTTTCCCTCAGTGTTGTTTTTAGTATTTCCTGTGACTGAAACTCTGGTGTTTATTGTAAATAGATATTTAACATTTTCATGTTCCTTTACTATTTATTAACTATATTTCAAGTTTTCATTGTGGCTGGTCTTTTAAAAAATATTTTAATCTTTGAGAGTACTTGTACTTATTTGGTGACAGTGTGGCTGCTCCTGAAAGTCTTGCTGCACTGATCAAACACTACTACTTGTATTAGTATTCATTTTACTCAGTATAATTGGGTACCCTTGTAAGGGCCTTAGAGTAGCTGGCTTTGGAGTGTCTGCTGCCTGTATCTACCTTATAGTCTAGGCAGAGGGGGTGTAACTGGTAAATGTGTGCCAACCTTTCCCAGGTGTACGTGTGAGAAAATCAAATCTCAAAGAGTGTGCGTGTCAGCTACTTGGAGCAGGGACAGAGAACACCGGTTTCACAGAGTGGGTGGTGGGGGATTTGGTTTGGAACACACGGCTGAGGACTCAACTCTAAAGCTATGTCAGTGGGGACTCTTATTTGGGGCCTGGTGAGAGAGGGGGAAACTCAGACCGAAGACAGGAGCATGTTCCCTGTGCGCTCTTAAGGGAAAACGTGCTTGACGCAAACAGCTGCACTTGGAAATACTGTGTGCATCTATTTGTTCCAAGTGAAGGTCTCTCACCAGTGTCCGTGGTGAGGATTGAGGCTCCTTTATTACTGGCCCAGAGGAGGGACGTCACACTAACATACTGTTAAAGTATGAAGACTGTTTTATCTACAGTATCGTCTTGTGAAGAGAAATAACTTAGTTTCTTCTATTGCAAATGTCACTAATCATTGTTTGCAGTGTGTGTATGACTCTGTTGATACTTCTTCCAGGGCTATGGCCACTGGCACAGTTTTAAGGAGGTTTGCTTGACTGCATTCTCAAAACCTTCCAGATGATGTCATAAATGAGATTATAAATTCTCCTCTGGATAGACATTTAGTGTTTGTCCACTCTGCTGCGGAGCTGATCCAGGAAATCCCAAAATTTTCAACCATCTTCCAACTTGTCCATGGGATTTTCTTTCTCTGCATCCCATTTTGGCAAAAAATACTTAACAGCCTCAACAGAATTCAGATAAATTGACATTTAAGAAGTGGCAAAAAGGTTCCAAAAAGAAGTCTCAATCTTCCTAAAACCAAAGACACTCCAACAAGTCTAAATGACTTCTCAAGAGACCTTGTGACCCCCCCCTCCCACCATGACCCTCTTTTCTCTTCCATAAAGTCTGAATCTCATTCTTTCTCCTTGGCAACAGATTGTTTCAGACAAATGGGCTCTGAAAATTATTCATCAGTGTTCTAGATGGCACTGGAAAGAAATTCTTCCTTTCCAGGCTGTTGCTCCTCATCCTGCAGATCATACGTTTTTGTTCTTCATTATATGCTGTCCCAAAGAGTGACAGAACCAGTTCTTTCTTCCCACATGGGGAAGAGGTTTTATTATTCAAAGATGTTTCTACTCACAGAAATAAAACAAATGGAGTGTGTTGTTAAACCTGTTTGGGACAATGCCCTAATTCAAAATGATGCCACTTCACAACCTATTGCCTCGTCTTCCTCCATCATGTTTCTTGGTAACACTAGATTTAAAAGATGCTTCATCATCGCACTCCTACTCATCCAGAATTCATGCTTTTAAGGTTGTGTGTGTCTGGATCATATCATCAGTTTGCTGCCTTACTCTTTGGACTACTCACTGCACTAAAAAGAAGTTATGTTCTCACCATAACGTTCCATGTGAAGTGTTCATCTCGCCTTTGTTCTTACACATGGGTGTCGGAGCAGAGTCGGCCACTTAGCAAAGCTTTGCATCCAGAAGAAGCTCGAGACCAACCTACCTCCCACAATTCCCTCTGCCTTTACCTCAGATCTAGTTTGCAAGAAAAAAAAAACACCAGACCCAGCAACAACAATGTAAATATCCAAAGAATACATACGTATACACAAGGAGTGTAAGTAATTCAAGCCAGTAGTACAACAGAGAGACCACTAGTGGGAGACAAACAGACCAGACATCTAAACTGGACGTTCCTTCCTGACCTGAGGGTGGGAGGGTGGGGATGTAAGAACAAAGGCGAGATGAACACTCCACATGGAACGTTATGGTAAGAACATAACTTCTTTATGTGAGAATGTTCAATCTCGCCATTTGTTCTTACACATGGGTAGCGTCCCTAGCTCCGTGACCCTGAGAGACTCACGGAAGAACATTCCTGAGCACAGTGGAACCAAAAGTTGCTCTGTCCCTGGAAATTCTATCCACTTTATAATGAGTGATAAACGTATGTGGTTTAGACCAAGTGGCGGCCGCACAAATAGTGTCCAAAGGCAGACGAGCTGCATGAGCCAAAGATGTAGAAACTGATCTAGTAGAATGTCCTTTTGGTTTGGTGGGCAAACTCTGACTAGAAGCAGCATAAACGAAGGTAATACAATCAGTTAGCCATTTGGAGAGAGTACGCTTCGTCACTGCCATGCCCTTTTTGTTATCCGCAAAGGCTATAAAGAGTTGGTCTGCTTTCCTATGATCTTTAGTTCTGTCTAGGTAGAATCTGAGTTGTCTATGAACATTCAACTTGTGCAACATATATTCCAGCTTATTGGAATGATTTTTGAAAAATGTGGGAAGCTCAATGGATTGATTAATGTTGTTAACTGAACAAACCTTAGGGAGGAAAGAAGGGTTGGTGCGTAAAGATACCCTGTCCGGGTGAAAAATTAAATATGGCTGTTTAATGGAGAGAGCTTGAAGTTCCGAAACTCGTCTGGCTGAGGTGATGGCTACTAGGAAGAGAGTTTTCCAGGACAAGAACTTTAAGGAACAGGAAGAAGCTGGTTCAAAGGGTGGTAACATTAGTTGGGATAAGAGGAGATTTAGATTCCAAGGAGCCGTAGGAAACCGAACCGCTGGTCTAAGATGAAAGGAGCCTTTCAAAAAGGCTTTACAAAGCCTATGAGCCATAATGGGCGCTCCATTCTCTCCTACATGAAAGTTAGAAATAGCAGCCAACTGAACCGTCAAGGTGGCAGTAGAGGCTCCTTGGTGAAACAGCATGGATAGGAATTCTAAAACCTTGTTTAGTGGGGCTATTAAGGGATCCAAATGCTGTGCAGTCGCCCAGTAGACGAAACGTTTCCACTTACTGGTGTAAATTTTTGTAGTAGAAGCCTTATGAGAGGCTACTAGAATGTCTTGAACCGCCGGAGAGAGAAGATCAGACCTGGCTAAGAAGGGAAGCGGAGCAGCCAAGCTGCTAACCTGAGAGATAGGAGCGACGGGTGGGGAGCTCCTGACGAATGAGTCAGTAGGTCTGGCACCGGGTCCAGAATCCAGGGCTCCGGTATTTGGTGTGCTTGAAGTAAGGGGAACCAAATCTGACTAGGCCAGAATGGGGCAATGAGAATTACAGTCCTTTCTAGATCCTTGGCTTTCTGGAGAAATCTCGGTATCAGAGGTATAGGGGGAAAAGGGTACAGGAGACCCGGGGGCCAATCGTGAATCAGAGCGTCCCTGAGGACATCCCCTGGAGGGGGTAACAGGGCAAAGTAGCTTCTGCATTTGGTGTTCATTGGAGACGCAAACAGATCGCAGCAAGGCTGGCCCCACTTGCGGAATATCATTTCCGCTATTGTCTGGTTGAGGGACCACTCGTGAGGTAACAGGATGGCTCTGCTCAACCTGTCCGCTATAACGTTGGATAACCCCGGGATGTGCGTTGCTACCAGAAAGCGACCCGTGGACTCTGCCCATTGCCAAATTCTCATGGCCTCTCTGCACAACTGGTAAGACTTGGTTCCTCCTTGTTTGTTTATGTACCAAACTACGGACATGTTGTCCGTTTGAACTGCAATGGTCCCTAGAGGTAGAAGGGGGGAAAAGTGTTGCAACGCTAGAAACACTGCCCTCATCTCCAGGACATTGATGTGCAGGTTGTACTCTAAACTGGTCCATTCGCCTTGGACTGTCTGTCCCTGAAAGATGCCCGCCCACCCTATCAGGGAAGCGTCCGTGGTCACTGTGGCTGTTGGTGTGGGTAAAAGAAACGGTCGGCCGCTGATGAAATTGTGATTCTGTAACCACCAAGACAGGTGTGCTTTGCAGGTGTTTGTAATGTGAATTTCGTGCGTCAGCGGTAACTGTTGGAACGACCATTGTGCGAACAGCAGCCATTGGAGAACTCTCATGTGTAGTCTTCCCATGGGAACTGCAATGAGGGAAGCTGACATGAGTCCCACGACTTTCAGGACTAGTTTGCCTGGGGATTTCTTGGACAATAGAAGGAAAGATATGTGATTTTGTAGGGAAGCTATTCTTGCGGAGGGAAGTCTTAGAAGCAAGGAACGGGTATCCAAATCTGCCCCTATAAATGAAATATGCTGCGATGGCTGTAACGCAGATTTTTCGAAATTTATCGAAATCCCTAGCTGAACACAAAGGCTGAGTGTGTAGTCCCTGGCTTGTATCAGTCGACGCTCGGTGGTGGCAGTAAGGAGCCAGTCGTCCAGATACGGAAACACCCGGAATCCTAGGCGTCTCAAGTGAGACGCTACCACTGCCATGCATTTGGTGAAAACCCTGGGGGCTGAGGTTAGACCAAAGGGCAGGGCCCGAAACTGAAAGTGGCTGGCTCCCAGCCGGAAGCACAGGTGATCTCTGGACGCTCTGGCCATTCTGATGTGGTAGTATGCGTCCTTGAGATCTATTGAGCACATCCAGTTATCCTTCTGTAAAAATGGAAGGATCGATTGAAGCGTGACCATCCGGAACTTTTCTTTTTTCACATAGGTATTGAGATTGCTTAGGTCCAGAATTGGCCTCCAGTCCCCTGTCTTTTTTGGAACTAAAAAGAACCTTGAGTAAGTTCCGGATCCTCTTTGGTCTGCCGGGACTGGTTGGATGACTCTTTTTTCTAGCAGCTTTGATATTTCTATAGCTGCAGGTTCTCGCAGATGGGGTGGTACATCTGGGAATCTTTTCTGTGGTAACGGGGGAAATAGAAATGGGATTTTGTATCCTCTGGTAATAATGCTTTTTACCCATTTGTCTGAAGTAAGGCTTTGCCAGGCCTGAGGGTATAAAGCTAAGCGACCCCCGACTGCCTCCAGAGCAGGACAGTCGGGCCTCCTTTCAGGAGTGCTGGAAAGGCTTCCCAGGGATGGTATCCCTGTCGCCTTGGTTTTGCGGACCCCTTCTGCCGCCAGGGCGGCGTCTTCTACTTCTGCCCCCCCCTCTGCTTCTGGAGGGGGCATCACCCTGTGTGCTTGGGAAAGAACCCTGGGGTTTGCGAAACCACATTTTCCCACCTCGTTGCCCTTTGGGGTACGGTCTGGATGGGGTGGAAAAACAGACTCAGACAGCAGACAGAGTCTTTCCCTCTTGCTCACACTGGGTCAGGGTCTCCTTTACTTTGGGGCCAAAGAGAGTGGCACCATCAAAGGGGGGGGCGTTAGTAAAGGAAGACTTGAAGGCTTCCGCAAAGGAGCACAGGCGCATCCAGGATTGTCTACGAAGATCAATCGCTGAAGCCGCAGCCCTACTCAACCCTTCGGCTGCATACGAGATGAGCCTCATGGACGAGTTTACAATAGATGTAAGGGTATTGAGCTGTGCTGTAACCTTATCCGGGACAGCAGCATCTGTAGTACCCTGGAGGGTATCTCACAACTCTTTGACTAGATCCCTCTGTAATAGTGTAAAATGTGTCAAATAGTTCAGCGATCGCATGGAGAAAGTCGCTGAACTGAAAATGCGCTTCTCATATCTGTCCATGGTCCTAGAATCTCTGTTAGGAGGATGGACAGACGAGGAAGATTCGGACATCTCCTTTTTCGTGGCAGCTGCCACCACCACAGCGTCCACTGGAACTCCTTTAGTGAGGTATGCCTTATCCTGAGGGGCCGTTATATATTTATTAGGCTTTCTGGGAACTGGCTCCACTGTGTCAGGTGTCTCCCACGCCCTTCGAGCAATTAAATCCATTAACTCGAAGGGCGGAGTGACCCAGGAGGAAGAAGGGCGAGCACCAAATGCCTTCAGCAAAACCGACTCATCCTCAGAAGGGGGTAGGGCTTGCCAATCACCTCTCTGTTTCAGGATCTCCAGGATGTCAGAAAAGGAGACATCCTCCGAGGGTGATTTTGGGGACCCTTCTGACTCATCTAAGTCAGTGTCTGATGTTAAGGACTCTTGTGAAGAATCCAAGTGCCTCCTCTTGCACAATCTTTTCCTCGGAACGTCATCGGGGGGGGGGCATCCGATGAAGCCTCCGAGGAAGAAGGGGCTCCCTCTGGGGGTGGCTGAGACACTGGTGCTCGACGCTTTTGTGTAGTCGTAGGTGCAGAAGAGGACAACGGCCCTTTGTGGGAGGGAGAAGTTGCTTCTGCTGAAGTAGTTGTCTGGGAAGACAATACCTTCCTCATAAGGTCGAAGGCCCCTGGACCCCGAGCCGAGGAATCCCCCAGTTCCAAAGAATGCGAGGGAATCTCCGACGCGGAAGCCAAGGGCACTGACCCCGAGGACGGAGCCGAAGTGATCCGTGCCGAGGCGCCGAGAGGAAGAGTCGGCACCGAAACATCGGTTCGACTCTCTGTCCCGGAACCAAGGATAGATAGACGGCTCCGCGAGTCCGGTAGTGGTTCAGACGGAGTCGAGGTCAACGGTGCCGACCAAGAAAGAGACGGTTCCGGCACCAAGGGCTCCACTATCACCAGATCAACGTCTCCTGGCTCCGAGGGCTGAGTAGGCCTCGGAGGAGGACCAGATGGAGATAAAGGAAGGCCTTCGAGTCTCGACACTAACTGAGAGGAGACTGCAATGAGTTTGGACAGGGCCGTGTTCTCCATTAGCTTCTGCACCACACGATCTACGTCGGTGTTGGAGAGGGGCCTGGAAGATCACGTCGAAGGAATCGAGGACGGTGCCGACCTCAAAAGAGCAGGAGGTGGAAGCTCAGTCACCGGTTCCAAGACTCGATGCTCGGTGACAGACAGTAGCTCGACACTCGGCCCCGAAGTCTGTGGAACCGGTGAACCAACTTTAAAAGAAGAACTTGGAGCCGATGACATGGGCTCCGAAGTCCTCAACTCCTTCGAGGATTTAGAAGTCTGGTCTGACTTGTCTAAAGCCTCTTGGAAGGCAGGCTTCAACAAACCTCTGTCCATAAGCTTCCTGCGCCTATCTGTCATGAACCTTCCACTAAAGGAATGACATATGGAACAGTCTTCCTGAAGATGGAGAGGGCCAAGACAGTAGACGCAGGAGCTATGATTGTTGGTGACAGACATCGTCTGTCCACACTGACATCTCTTAAAACCTGATTTAACCTCGTCTGACATTCTGTAAGAAAGGAAAAAGTAAGGTATTGTAGATTGTCAAAAAACTCTGTCAATTAGTGAGAAGTCACAGCAGTAATATACCAAGTATCCAAATCCGAGTTTTTAGTAGGTGGGGTAGGCCTTAGGTAACCTAAACTAAATATAAATGTATAAATACACTATATATATAGCCGAAGGAAGACCAGACCATACACACACACACACACACACACACACTAAACAAAGTCTACTATCCTAAGAGTTTTCAAGAAAAAAATCTTTGAAAAACTATCTGCCCAAGTTGGCTCAGAGCTCTTCAAAACGATGCGATCGGTTGCAGCGGCAAACTAGATCTGAGGTAAAGGCAGAGGGAATTGTGGGAGGTAGGTTGGTCTCGAGCTTCTTCTGGATGCAAAGCTTTGCTAAGCGGCCGACTCGGCTCCGACACCGATGTGTAAGAACAAACGGCGAGATTGAACACTCTCACATCAGTGTTCACAAAGTTTCTAGCTCCAGTTATAGCTCATTGCAAGCTACAGGGTATCCACACTTTTCAGCATTTAGAAGACTTGCTTAACTTTACAGAGTCTTTTTCAAAATGTAAGGAATCTCTTTCTTGGGTGGGAGATCTCTTGGCACAAGCTGAGAATACAAAGACATACAAATGTCTTTCTTGACTCCCTCACATAGTACTGTGTTCCTGGGATGTCAACTAGACACCTCAGTTCAAAGAAAATGTCTTCCACAGGGAAAAAAAAAAGATCTTTAGATCTAGGTCCAAAGTTTTTCACTCAGATTTCAGTCACTGTGAGGGAATACTTCAGGATTTGGGGTCTCATGGCATCTCTGTTTCTCATGACATCCCTGGCAAGAATCCACATGAGAAAGGTACAGTGGTATCTGAAATTTCTTTGTTGGCATCGACACCCTTTATCTTTACAGATCCATGTAGTTTGTCAGAAGACAATCACTTAATGGAGACCACAGATATCCATACATCAAGGTCTCCTCATCTCCCTCACTGTTCCAAAGCCATCACCACAGATGCTTCAGCCTTTGTTTGGGGAGACAATTTAGAAAAGAGAAAAGTGCAGGGGTTGTGGGTCACAAAAGGACAGACTCAAGCATATAAATATCAAAGAGATGCTTGCCCTGATCAAGGCACTCAATTCTCTGAACGATCTTTGGACCCTGGGACCGCAAGTGGTTACAGACATTACCACAGTGCCACAGTACATCAACATGCAAGGGGAACCAAGTTGTACCCCTGCTGCAGACTAGCCATGTTAGCTTGAGATATAGCAGCATAGCACAATCTCACTCTACAGGCATCCTACACTCCAGAGACAAACTGTGTGGAAGACAAACTGAGCAGGACCAGGTCAGACCCTCAAATAGAAACTAGATCTGGGGTGGGTCTTCCAAAATTTGATCCATCTGTGAAAAGTTCCTCTAGTAGACCTCTTTGCCTCCACTCTGAACAATCAACAAGCAAAATGTTGTTCTAGGACTCAATGCAAGAAAGTCTGGAAGACTGATGCCTTTTCTGTTCTTTGGACAGGAATGTTCCTGTATGCCCTTCCACCCTTTCCAAAATATCCAGGGTACTTCTGAAGATTCAGAAGGAATCCTCCAAGACCACTGTGGTACTAACTTCTGGCCCAGGCAACCATGGTTCTCCCTTCTTTTTTTAAGTGGCCGGGGCAATAACCACAAGCTTCCCCACAGAATGGGTCTAGTCACAAAAACAGGGATGTTTGATACATACCATCATCAGTCATCTTAACTGACTGCCTGGATGATAGGGTCTTAATTCCTTTTAGGCACCTATTTTATGAGGATGTGCAGCAGGTGCTAATGGTGGCAAGACCATCATCTACTAGAAAATCATATATTAGCAAATGGAAAAGGTTTTCTAGTTGGTGCCAACAACATAATGAGCACCCATTCAGGGATAGTTGTTTTCTGGTTTTACAGTATTTGTATGAGTTAATATACTATGGCCTTTCTTATTCCTCTATCAAGGGTCATTTACCACCCAATTTTGGCATGTCTGCCCATGGACCCTCCTCTTTCAAGGCAGTTTCATGCCAAAATGACTTTAAAGGGGTTTTGCATAAGAGGTCTGCTAGTAAACTGGTGCCCCCTCCTTGGGATCTTAATTGTGTGTTAGTTTCTCTAACACTTGCTTTATTTGAACCAGCTAATCTGACTGATGTGAGGTTCTTAACATGAAAAACAGTTTTACCGATTGCTCTGACCTCTGCAAGAAGGTTTTCTGAGTTGCAAGCTCTCAAGTTGAAGTGAACCCTACCTGCTTTTTCACAAGGACAGGGTTTCATTGATAACTAATCTTTTTTTTTTTTTTTTATGTATGTCTTAAGTGGTATTCGAGTTTACTTTAAGTTAAACTATCCATGCCCCAGTTTTTTTTCCTGAACCTAAAAATGAGGTAGAACGGATAACACATACCTTGGATGTCCACAGACAACTCAGGTACCATCTTGACAAAATAAAATCTTACAGATCACCTTATCAATTGCTCACTTCTTGTGACGGTAAGAACAAGGGACAACCAGTCTCAAAACAGACCATTTCCAAATGACTGTCTAAGGCTATTATCTTTTCTTATACTCACCATGACAAATCTATTCTAGGAAGGGTCAAGGCCCACTCTACAAGGACCTCTATGTTTTTTGTACAGGTTTGGATTCTAGAAGATGCTACTTGGTGCTATCTAAATACTTTTATAAAACACTGTAAGATGGATCCCTTCTGTAGGTCTTGATCATGGTTTGCTAGGACCATTCTCTAGCGACTCCTAGACCCTTTTCCTTCCACCTACCAAATGTAGTAGACCACAGTAATCTACCATTATAGCTAAGGCTACTCCAGCAGTGATTAATAGGAGTAACATAGCAGAGTTGTGCAAGTGGAACTTACCATAACAGTAGATGGTCAAATGATCACTGCTGCAGTAGACACTCCCTCCATCCCTTCTCCTTCTTTTATTGTTGCGTTTTTAAGCCATGGTGTGGAATTTTTTTGTTTTACTCCTCATAGCCTTTCCCTGTCAGAGCTCAGCCTCCCTCTCTCTGCTGGCAGAAAAGCTCTGAAGGGCTTCATGCCCAAACTTGTTTTTTAGTCAGCTCAGCTTGAGCTGACTGACAGACTGGGCACGTAGAATGTGCTCTAAAACTTTGGAAGCTGGCCAGCTGTTATCCTTGGCACACTATAACCCATATGGCCAAGGTTACTGCTGCAGTGATCATTCGAAAATCTACTGTTATGCCAAGTTCAACTTACACAACTGTACTTTTCTTCCCACACATCCTTCACTGCCATAATATAATCTTTTTTTAACCCATACAACCAAATACTGCATCATATCATATGCCTACGAGTACTGCAGAACCAATTTATGAGTGCACAGTTTATAATTACAGCTTTAGGTTTTACCTTCATTAATGTTATATTCTGAGTAAACCTGAAACTCAAAATGTTCCACAACACTGAAAAAGAAGTTATGTACTCACCATAACGTTACATCTGAGTAGGTAACTTCATTTGTCAGCAACCTGTGGGTATCGGATCCGTCCTGGATCTGAGCCGGCAGCTTTCCAAGCTAGAGATCCGAGCGCCAAGCTCCTCCCCTTACCCATAATACCCTGCTACCTCCCTCCAGTCCTCAGATCGAGTTTGCCCAATTACCAGACAACACCAGACAAACAATACCTGAACATCCTAACCTGATGCATACCAGGACTGAACCATTCTATCATTCAGGTAACAAAAGCCAGGTTAGGGGGAAAGGGGGGGGTCGGTTGCTGACAAATGAAGTTACCTACTCAGATGGAACATTACGGTGAGTACGTAACTTCTTTATCTGAAGTAGTTAACTTCATTTGATCAGCAACCTGTGGGACAGAGTCCCCAGCTACCAAAAAAACTTGGGAGGTCCTCAAGGAAGAATATTCCGGAGCACTGCAGAGCCAAAGGCCACCCTTCCTCTGGATATCAGATCTAATTTATAATGCGAAATAAAGGTATGGGAAGAAGCCCAAGTAGCCGCAGAACAGATGTCATCCAAGGGAACTCTTGACCAAAACGCAGCAGAGGTAGCCATAGAACGGGTAAAATGAGCATGACCCCCCCCCCAAGGGCTCCGGACGACCAAAAATTTTGTATGTGAGCAAAATGCAGTGAGATATCCATCTAGAGTCACCTTTGTTACTGGTTTACCCAAGGATGGTTTAGCAAAGGAAACAGAGCTGCTCAGACTTGCGAG
The DNA here is from genome assembly GCF_019279795.1 of Protopterus annectens. Classification (NCBI taxonomy): domain Eukaryota; kingdom Metazoa; phylum Chordata; order Ceratodontiformes; family Protopteridae; genus Protopterus; species Protopterus annectens. Next base: position 710,213,516 of record NC_056750.1, on the reverse strand, counting down.
AGACAGCTGTTCTGTGCAAGTAAAAGCGCAATTGTCTATGCACATCTAATGAATGCAGTCTGTACTCCCCCTTGTTCTGATAGTTAGGGAATAAAACAGGCAGATTAATGGATTGGTTGATGTTGGCCTCAGAAGCCACTTTAGGTAAGAAGGAAGGATTAGTCCTGAGAGATACTCTGCCCTTATGGAAGACTAGATACGGGGGTTTAGTACAAAGGGACTGAAGCTCAGATACCCTTCTAGCTGAAGTAATAGCAATTAAGAAGACAGTTTTCCAAGACAAGAACTTTAGGTCAACAGAAGCTGCAGGCTCAAAGGGTGGACCAGTTAGAGCCTGAATGACTAAGGTTAGGTCCCACGACGGAACCGCATTCTTGACAGGAGGTCTTAAAAGAAAGGTGCCCTTTAAGAAAGTCTTACAGATCTTTGTGGAAGCTAAAGGACCAAGATTGTCCCCGATGTGGAAGTGGGAAATGGCCGCCATTTGAACCTTCACAGTAGAAGAACTGGCCCCTTGATGGAAAATGTGAGAGAAAAATTCAAATACTGCTGGAATGGGAGCCGTAAAAGGGTCCAAATTCCTACGCCAGGCCCAGATGGAAAAATGTTTCCATTTACTGCTGTAGACCCTTCCTGGTAGAAGAGTTATGCACCGCCACCAAGATGGATTTAACTGCGGACGAGATACTGGGAGTCCTAGCCACTAACGTAACTGGATCAACCAAGCCGAGAGCTTCAGGTCGTCCAGATTTGGAGTTTTCAATCCTGAAGGATGAGAGATCAGATCCGGAATGGGATCCAAGATCCAAAGAGGAGCTATGAGATGAGACCCTAGGTACGGGAACCAGGTTTGATGATGCCAGAATGGGGCTACGAGGATAACCTTGCTCCCCAACCGATGAGCTTTCTGTAAAAATTTTGTCATTAACGGGAGAGGAGGATAAGCATAAAGAAGACCGGATGGCCAAGCAAGAACTAGAGCGTCTCTGGGGCTTTCCCCCGGCGGGGAAATTAGAGCGAAAAACTCGCTGCACTTTGCGTTCGAAGGTGATGCGAAGAGATCGCAGCAAGGTTGACCCCATTTGAGGAAGATCTGTTTCGCTGCTAAGGGGTTCACAGACCACTTGTAAGGCGAGAGGATAGTTTGACTCAGCTTGTCCGCTAAAATGTTGGACCGACCCAGAATGTGTGTTGCTAGCAGAAAACGGTTGGTGGATATCGCCCACTCCCAAACTCTCATGGCCTCTCGGCAAAGAGGGTAAGACTTGGCCCCCCCCTGTTTGTTGATGTACCAGACCACTGACAAGTTGTCTGTCTGAATTGCAATAGTCCCCGGAGGAGGAAGGGCATGGAGAGCTTGCAACGCTAGAAGCACTGCCCTCATCTCCAGAACATTGATATGCAGAATGGTTTGAGTCCACGTGCCTTGGACAGTTCTGCCCATGCAATGCCCCCCCCACCCCACCCCAGGCGAGAAGCGTCTGCGGTCACCATGGCTTGGGGTTGAGGCATCAAAAACGGCCATCCTTCCCGAAGCTCTCGGGAATGGAGCCACCAAAGTAGGGAGTCCCTGCAAACTCTGCTGAGGGGAATCAGGGAGTCCAACGGAGGTCAAAGTATGGACCACTGGACCTGTAAGGTCCATTGAAGAACCCTCATGTTCAAGCGGGCTAGGGGTGAAAGATTGATTACTGCTGCCATGGACTCTAGAGCTCTCAGGACTAATTCTGCTGGTGGGGCCGGAGATTGTATAAGTGCTAAGACGTGGAAAGTTAAGCTGCGGAGTCTGTCTGATGTCAAGAAGGCCTTGGACTGAAGTGCGTCTACTCTGGCCCCTGTGAAGTCCAGGACCTGAAGAGGTTGAAGGGATGATTTTTTGTAATTTATAGTGATCCCCAACTGGTGGGCCACGAGCAGGAAGCAATCCCTAGCTGAGCATAGTAGATGCCTGGTGGGAGCGGCGAGGAACCAGTTGTCCAGGGAAGGAAAGACCTGTATTCCCTGAAGCCTCAGGTGGGCCGCTACAACTGCCATGACCTTGGTGAACACCCTGGGGGCTGTGGTGAGGCCAAAAGGGAGGACCCTGAACTGACAATGACTGGCCCCCAACCGAAAGCGGAGAAACCTCCTGGATCGCCTGTCCATGAGAGTGTGGTAGTATGCATCCTTGTGGTCTATGGAGCACATCCAGTCGTTCTCCTGCAGAACGGGGAGAATAGACTGAAGAGTGACCATCCGGAATTTCTCTTGGACAATGAACAGGTTCAATGTAAACAGGTCGAGAATTGGTCTTAAGTCCCCCGTCTTTTTTGGCACCAAAAAGAACCTGGAGTAATTGCCCGACCCGGACTGGCCTGGGGGGACGTGCTGGATGGCTATTTTTCTTAGCAGGTTCTTTATTTCTAAAGCCGCCGCCTCCCTCTGACTGGGTGGAACATCGGGGAGTTGCCTCAACAGAGGGGGAAGATTTATGAAGGGGATAGAGTAACCTCTGGATATTATTCGGAGCACCCAGCGATCTGTCGTGATGGACTCTCAATGTGTTAGGTGTTCCGAGAAACGCCCCCAGACTGCCTCCAGAGAGGAGTAGTCGGGCTACCCCTCAGGGTTGCTGTGCGGGTCAGTCGGAAAAAGGTTCCCTCAACCTGAAATTCTTCGGCCCCCCCTCTGCCTCTGGGCCAGCGTCCACCTTGTCCTCCCCTGCCTCTGAAGGACGAAGGGTCCGGAGCATAACGGGACTGCTGGGATTTCCGGAACCGCATCTTCTTTTGTCCTCTCTGGTTCCTGGAAAAGGACCTTTGAGGAGCCGAGAAGCGGATTCCAATGGCAGACAGCGTCTTCCCGTCTTTCCCACTCTGGAGCAGCGTACCGCGGTCGGTCTTGCCAAACAGCATAGAACCGTCAAAGGGAGCATTCGCGAAGGACACCTTGAAGGGTTCCGCAAAGTCGGAGCCAGGCGTGACGCTGTAAGGCAATGCCTGCTCCGCTGGCTCTAGCTGCCCCCTCCGTGGCATGGGAGAGAAGCCGCATAGATGTGCTGGATATTGATTTTAGAGTCGCCATGCGAGCCGAGAAAGTTGGTTTGTCCTCGGCTGACATGGACTCCGGGGGAGACCCAGCGTACTCTTACTAGATCCCGCTGAAGCCTAATCACGTGTGCCAAGTAATTCAGCGCCCTTATGGAAAAGGTGGCTGAAGCAAACATCCACTTTCCAATGCGATCCATCATTCGAAACTCCTTGTCGGGAGGATGGACCGAGGAACTATCCTGTGCCAGTTCCTTCTTGGTGGCAGCCACCACCACCATGGCATCTACCGGGGAACCTTTACTCCATGCTGTCTTGTCTGTGGGGGGACTAAGGATTTTATCTGGTCTCCTGGGGATTGGCTCTACAGTGTCCGGCTCCTTCCATGTCCTGGTAGTAATTAGGTATACCAGGGGGTCTGCCAAAGGGGACACCCAAGAGGTAGACGGGCCTCCGTCAAAACGCCTCCAGAAACACTGACTCATCCGAGGAAGGTTTCTGAGCTGACCACCCCCCTCTAATGAGCAGTATTTCCATAATGTCTCCAAAGGAGACGTCCTCGGTGGGGTGACCTGGGGGAACCTTCCCCTTCCTCCAAGTCAGTGTCTTCCGTGAGGGACTCGGGGGAGTCCAAGTGCCTCCTCTTACACTTTCGTTTGTGAGGGACCTCCTCGGCGGTACTGTCTGAGGAGGGCTCACCAACGGGGTCATGCTCCTCTACAGAAAATAGCTGGGACGTAGACGTAGGCTGTCCCTGGGGCCAGATGATGGAAGACAGGCCCATCTGTGAGGGAATGGCGGGTGGATCCGTAGCACGAGCCGGGGACCTCGAATCCCTCGAGAGGACCCTCTCCACCACGTCGAAAGCCGAAGGTGAACCACTCTCCCTGGGATCAGAGAGCAGTCCCCTTGGATCAGATGTTTGGATCGGCACCAGAGCCGAAGCTATCGGACCCGAAAGGGAAGTGTGCTCTGACCGCATCAAAACTGAAGACACACACACCCCTCTGGATCAGAGGCTCTGCTCACAGCCCTGAGAGCTCGGATCCGAAAAGGGACCAGATAAACTCGAAGGTAAGGCCGGCGTCGAAATAGCAATTACTATTGGTGCCGACTCCCCGGCTCAGAGGCTACTTGGACCAGACTGCTCCAAAACCCGATAATGGATCAGAGAAGGAGCAATGGGGGCAAAGAAGGGGGCTGAGCTCCCCCCTGGAGGGGGGGGGAGGGAAGAGCACTCCCATCTGCATCTGGGCCTGAAGGAAGCGACGCATCATCCGGTCCATGTCCGCGTCAGAAAGGCTTCTCGTAGACGTAAAAGAGGCTGCCGAGGCTGGCCGGAAAGGCCGTCTCGATGACCTCAAAGGTGGCCGGGGCTCCTCCGGCTCCGGATAGAAACGTGGGGACTGAGCTGAGAGGGGGAGGACCCAGGAACCTTCAAGGGAGAATAGAGCTGCTTAGCCGGCGGGGCCAAGGGGGCTGAGTCGGCCCGCCGCTTGTGGCTCCTATGCCTCTCCTTGTCTTTGTCTCTCTCTTTCTCCCTCTATCTCTCTTCTCTTTCTTTCTAGGGTCCCTCTCTCCCTGGGACACAGTGGGAGGTTGAGTCCCAGCCAAGGGAGCGGAAACCGTTGGCTGGATAGCCGCAACCGCGACTGGCGTCACTGAGGGAGAGGAGGAAGAAGTAGAATCCGTGGGAAAAAGGCCCGCTAAGATTAACTTGTTCCTCCTGTCTCTCAAAGCCCGGGGGGGTTAAAGGCGGCACATATCTGGCAGCCTGATGTCAAATGTGCAACCCCCAGGCAAAGAACGCACTGAGTGTGGCCATCGCCTGGAGACAGCTTATGGCCACATTCAGAGCATTTGGAAAAGATGGCCTTAGGGCCTTCGGCCATGTGTACCACAATCACACTCCCTAACACACAAATAAGGGGAAGGGGAATACACTAAAGTTAAATTAAATTAAACTAAACTAGTCTAAGGGATCAAGTATCACACACACACACTTTTTAAACTGGTAAAAAGGTAGAGAAAATTCCTATCCTTCTTACCTAATCGCAAGGAGCTTATCACTCGTGCTTATAGAAGCCGCAGCAAACAAGATCTTAAAACTGGAGGGAGGTAGCAGAGTATTATGGGTAAGGGGGAGGAGCTTGGAGCTCGGATCTCTACCTTGGAAAGCTGCCAGCTCAGATCCAGGACGGATCCGATACTCACAGGTTGCTGATCAAATTAAGTTAACTACTTCAGATATGTAATTTTCAGGATTTATCAAAAAGAAAATACTACACTCAAATAAAGTTAACTTTTCTTGAGTACCATACCAACTCTAAGTTGCAGCACCAGGTCTGGGAATCCCTTATTCTGTTTGCCAATGGTTGCAAATATAAACAAACACTGGGGGAAAGGCCATCCCTGTCTGGTTCCTCTGTTCAAACACAGCTAATCAGATAATCTTCCATTGTAATTGTTCTCGGTGACCCTTGATATATCTTTGTTATTAACCCTATTATTCTACCAGGAATTGCAAATTCTATCACTGCCCTCCACATAAAATCCCAGCTTATCTATCAAATGTTTTCCATGCATCAAGACTGACCAACAACAAACATTTTTTTTTTCTTCCTCAATCATCATGGCGCTATTAACTTTGTCAAATGTCATTCTTCCCTCTACCAAAACCACAATAGACCACATGTACCAAACTTGGTAACACTTTTGCCATTCTCCAATCTGCAGTACACTAACACACTATTATTAACATGGTTTAAGACTGAAATGGATCACCACAATTTTCTTTCAAAGTGTAACACCAAGTTCATGGAGGTGCACATCTCAGATGACCTATACTGGTCAACTCATATTAGCCACACATTGAAGAAGGCATAACATCTGCACTTCCTAAGGAAACTGAGGAAGGCAAACCTGTCTCAGTCCATTCTCAAAGCCTTCTACAGGGGGACCACTGAGGGCACCTTCTCAAATATCACAGCTTGGTATGGTAACTGCAAAACATCTGACCGCAAGACTCTCCTGAGGGTAGTGAGGACAGCAGAAAAAGTCATTGGTTCCTCGTTCCCATCCATGGATGATGTGCACGAGACTCGTGTGTGTGTGTGTGTGTGTGTGTGTGTGTGTGTGTGTGTGGGAATGGATACCCTGCTCATGGAATGTACTTCCACCTTTCCTTGAGCAGGTGGTATTGCAGCTTACATGAAAAACATCTAGACTGAACAGGAGTTTCCTTCCTCTATCTATAACGCTGCTGAACTTGAATGCCAGGCATGACAGCAAATATCAGATCAATATGCCACTTGCTGTGAAGGATCATCTACAGTAATCACTCTGGCAAACTGTTTTAATAACTGGTACAGTTAGCCTGATTTTTTATGCTATTACTTCCTGAATATGTAATAGTTAAGAGTGAGTCACCACTCCATATATGTGCAATATGAACATCAGAATATATCATACAACTGATGAAGTGCAATATTCTAAATCACAATGTAAAGTCATAGTCTTGCAATACATACTACTATAATATTGTCTAATGTCTTCCTGTCCAATTGTGGTAATTTATTATGCTGTGAATATTTTAAATTACTGTATGTGCATTAGTCTTACTGTCATTCAAACTATGTGTTCATTGTTATGTCTTGCACGGGGACCAAAGCAACGCAATTTCATTCAGCTTGCACTGCTGTGTATATCTGATCGACAATAAAGTTTACTTTGACTAAATGCTCTCCCTTCCTTTTAAAATATTGCAAAACAAAGCCTCTCTCATCTTTATCAAATTCTTCCCTACTAACTTCCAAATTTCCACAAAAATAATATTTGCTCCTGCAGATTTCCATGTTGACTATATATATCACTGTTTTTATTCATCTCTTCCTGTTTGATCTATTAAATGTTGAGCCTCTAACCTTGGTATATTTAAGTCTCCCGAAAGTATATTCATTTGTGCCTTTTCTTATTTTCCCCACTCCTCAGTTTTACGCCAATTTTCATAAAATCTCCAAAGTATCTCTCATACCTCTATATGATCTCTGGTTATTTGTCTTGCCATAGGCTTGCCATGTCTGTCACAACTGTTGCTGCCTCTTGACAAGTCATTGTGCCAAATGTTTTGTGAGCTCGAGTAGTTATAAAAAGCTACTTCATATTCCCCTTCTAGAAAATCTTTTCAACAACAAATCTATGTAAATCCTATTACTTCTTGCCCATACATCTTATTTCTAGCATGTTTTTAAACTCAGTTTTCATTTTATCCCTCTCGCTAGGTACATCTTCTGAAGTAATTTCTGTCTTCCTTAGTAATGCTTGAATCATATCCAAACTACTCAGTCCTTAACGTCTCTTTTTAACAGTTAAGTAGGAAAGCACCAGTGTCTCATTTTAGATCATTACCTGGCATCTTTATCTTACCTTTTAATGACACACCATCTTGTACTGCTTTTGTTTGGGTCTCAAAGCCTTCAGTTAAAAACACATGCTCCAATGAAATATATATATACATATATATATATATATATATATATATATACATATATATATATATATATATATATATACATATATATATATATATATATATATGTATATATACTGTATCTTAAGGAAAAAGATGTCATTACTCACCATAACGTTCCATCTGTGTTGTCGATCTACATTTATCCTTGACGTATAGGTTCAGTTCAGTTCTGAGCATCAGAACAGACTCTGACGTTACTACAGCCCATGAGTCCTACCCAGAATGCTCCACTCCAATTTACCTCAGATTGAGTTTGCAGATAAACATGCTAGAACATAATCTTAATAGTGCTTCAGTGGAGACCATACCTAGTTCTTATATGTAAAAGCATACAACTAGAACCAGATTTCGCTCCACCAGGAGGTTATAATGGAAAGGGGATGAAGGGTGGAGAGTCCAGGATAAACGTTATGGTAAGTACATAAATTCTTTATCTGATGTTGTCAATCTTCATTTATTACTTGACATATGGGACAGAGTCCCCAGCTACCTTACATCTTGGAATGACTCAAGGAAAGGATATTCCTGAGCACCATAGAACCAAAGGATGCTCTTCTCCTGGAGATCAAATCCAATTTATAATGAGTAATAATTACAGCTGCACAAATGTTAACCAAGGAAGCCTTAGAATGAAAAAAACATGCTGAAGTAGCTACTGTTATAGTAGTGTGTGCCCTAACAGGCCCAGACAATTCAACTTTTCTCTTGTTGTATATGAAGCCTACACAATCTTTCAGCCATCTAGATAAGGTAACTTTGGATACTGGCCCTACCCATTCTGGTATTCAAAAGGGAAATGAACAGTTGACAGATTTCCTAATGTCTTTCGTTCTATGGAGATAAAATCGCAATTGGCTATGGACGTCCAGTAAATGTAAAGAGTATTCACCTTTGTTTGAGAAATTGGGGAAAAAAAAGACTTAAATAGTCTGATTGATATTTCTTTCTGACACCACCTTTCTGAAACAAATATATTGTGGTTTACAAGATAAGGCTTGAATCTCTGAAATTCTTCTGGCAGAAGTAATCTCTACCAAAAAAATAGTTTTCCCCAAGATAAAAACTTTAGGTCGCAGGCTCAAAGGGATCTTTATATGGAGGTTTTAACAAGATGGCCCCTTTTAAGAATGCTTTGCAAAACTTATGAGGAATTAATGAACATTTTTTTGAACCCATTATGACTATTTGAAATAGCCGCTAGCTGAACCCTAATACTAGAGGAAGAGGCTCCTTCTTCAAAGAGTAAAGCTAAAAATTTTAAGATTTTTGTTGATAGGAGCGGAGAAAGGGTCAATGTTATTATCATGAGTCCAGTAAGAAAATCTCTTCCATTTAATCTTGTAGAGTTTCCTAGTGAAGGGTCTGTGTGATGCCAAAACAATCTTATGAACTGGGGAAGAAAGAGAATTACGACTGGCAATTAGTGGAACTGTTGAAGCCAAGCCCTAAGCCTGAGTTTCTGAAGTTTTGGGTGACCTAATCCCGCTGGATGGGATAGATCATCTGAATCTGGGTGCAGAGTCCAAGATTGCTGAATCGGATTAAGCCAAAGAAAGGGAAACCAAATCTCGAAAGACCAGAAGGGAGCAATGAGGATGACTTTGCTCTTCAATCTGATCACTTTCTTTAGGAATTGAGTGATTAAATGAAAGATGGGAAAGGTGAACTGAAGTCCAGATAGACAATCGTGAGGGGGGGGGTATCCCTCGATGACAATCGTGGGGGGGGGGTATCCCTCGATGACTCCCCCGGAGGGGGGACCAGGGCAAATTAGCTATTGTACTTGTTGTTCAGGGGCAATGCATATAAATCACAGCAGGGCTAGCCCCAGTGATGAAAAATGTTCCTTGCCATTTTGAGATTGATAGACCACTCGTGAGGCAGGAGAATGCATCTGCTCAGTTTGTCCACTATCACAATGGAACTCCCCGGAATATGTATTGCATCAAAAAGCAGTGGGAAGAGATTGCCCACTGCCAGATGCAGAGTTTTTCAACAAAGGGTGTACAACTTGGTTCCTCCCCGTTTGTTGATGTACCAAACTGTCAACATACTGTTTGAATCACAATTGTTCCCGAGGGAAGAGAAGTTTGAAATGCCTGCAATGCTAAAAGCACTGCCCTCAGCTCCAGAACACTGATGTGCAAATTGGCCTCTATGAGGAACCAAGTGCCTTGGACGGTCTTGCCCAGATAATACCCCCCCCCCCGCCCCATTTGGGAAGTGTCCGTGATCATTACAGCTCAGGGTTGAGAGGGAACAAAGAGACAGTCCAAGAGAATTTAGTCTGACTGAATCCACCAAGCTAGGTCTTTCTTGCAATGATTGGTAATCAAAATCTGATCTGACACTGACTGATCCAGAATGGACCACTGAAATGCTACAAGACACTGAAGAATTCTCATGTGAAATCTTGTTAGAGGAACTAACATAATGGCTGCCGCCACTGAACCTAAGGCCTGCAAGAGTAGTCATGCTGCTATTCTCTTGTTCCTGACAATGTTTTTTACTTGGGTCTTGTTCTTTTGTAGTCTTGGAAAGGGAAGGGACGCTATACAAATGTTTGAATTCAGTACTGCTCCTATGAACTCTAACGTATGTGGTGGAGTCCGTTGTGATTTTTTGTAATTTACAGTAATGCCCAGGTCGGCACAGGTCTGAAGAATGCAGTCTCTTGCTTGTTCTAGTAGATGCCTGCTGGGAGCAGTAATGAGCCAGTCATCCAAGTACAGAAACACCGGGAATCCTTGCAGTCTCGAGTGAGCTGCTACTACTGCCATGCATTTGGTTAACACCATAGGGGTTGCAGTGGGGCCAAATGGCAGGGCTCTGAACTGATAATGACTGACTCCCAGTTGGAAGCAGAGAAATCTCCTGGAGTGCTTGTCCATACTTATGTGGTAATATGCATCCTGGAAATCTACTGAGCACATCCAATCGTCTTTCCCTACAAACGAGAGAATAGACTGAACAGTGACCATCTGGAATTTTGTTTGTCGAATGCACTCGTTCAAGACACTTAGATCCAAAACTGGTCTCCAGTGCCCTGTCTTTTTTGGCATTAATAAGAATCTTGAGTAAATTCCAGATTATGTCTGGTCTGGTGGGACCTCTTTCTTTCTTACTTTCTGAAGCAGCTTTTGAATTTGTACTACTGCTGGTTCCATCTGACTGGGTGGGACATCAGAGATTCTGTTGGAATTGTTTGGAAGAAAGAGAAAGGGTATAGTTTATCCTCTTGGTTATAATTCTTTGCACCCAAACATCTGAAGTTATCTGAAGCCAGGCATGTTGGTGCAATGATAAGGCACCCCTGAATGCTTCCAGAGGCAAGCAATTGGGCCTCCTTTCAGAGTCCTGGTAGGTTTGCCAGGAAAGGAGTCCCCAGAACCCTGATTTTGCAGGTCACCTGTGCCACATGAATGGAATCTTCCATTAAAGCTCCACTCTCTGCCCCTGGGTAAAGCCATTGCTACGTGTGCCCTGAAAAGGCCCTTGGGACTTTCTGAACCACATTTTCCCACTTCTCTGGTTTCTGGAGAAGGACTGTTGAGGAGTAGAAACATGTACACCCACTGCAGAAAGGATCTTTCTGTCTTTCTTATACCTGGACAAAGTTTCACAAATTTTAGGACCAATAAAGCGATGAACTATCAAAGGGTACATTGACAAATGAAGACTTGAATGGCTCTGCAAATTAGCATAAGCGCATCCGTAACACCTATGCCTGATCCTGCTGCTCTAATCGTCCCTTCAGCTGCATGTGCAATGAGCCTCGTGGATGGATTTGAAATTGACTCTAAGGTGGCCAAGTTAGAAGCAACCTTACCCTGGAACTCTTCAGATAAGGCCCCTGCCAGGGTATCTGACAGATCTTTAATCGGATCCCTCTGAAGTCTAGTGAAGTGTGCCATAAAGTTCAAGACCACAATGCAAAGGTCAATGAAGCATACCCCCCCTTTCCAAACTTATCCATTGCCCTAGACTATCTATTCTGAGGATGGATAGTGCAACTTTCCTCTGCCAGATCCTTTTTTGCGGCAGCTGCTACCAACATGGCATCTACTGGTAATCCCTTCAACAACTGATGGTCCTCTGGTGCAGAAAGAATTTTGTCTGGCCTCTTGGAGATAGCTTCTATGGAGTCAGAAGCCTTCCACACCTGCTGCGTGATCAACTTAATGAGCTCGTAAACAGGTAGAGTAATCCAAGAGGTAGAGGGCTGAGGAAAGGCCTGCAGGTACACAGATCCTCTGAACAGGGCTTTTGGGACGTCCAGCCACCCATATGATTTAAGATCTCAAGAATGTCTCCAAAGGAAACATCTTCCTGGGATGATCATGGGAAACCCTCCCCCTCATCAAAATCAGTGGTTTCTGTTATGGATTCCTCCGAGGAATCTATGCGTTTCCTCTTACACTTTCTCTTCTGAGGAACCTCCTTAGTGGGGCGATCTGGTGGCATCAGATGAGGACAATAGCTGAATAGCTGTCTCCTGTAGCTTTGGTGCTCGCTATCCAGATGTCGAGATTAGAGGAATCTCTGGTCAGCAGGAAGTATCGCGAAACTGCTCCAACAAGGAAGGAACCGAATGAATGCCCACAGTGAACAAGGCCCTCTCCATAGTGTGGAAGGCTGCCCCCCTCCAAAGAGGGAAGGGAGCCCAAAACAGAGAAGGACTGCCTCAGAAAAGTACAGTTTTGTACCTACCATAAATGTAGATGTTCGAGTGTATATACTGCTGCAGTCATCACACTTGGGTTATCCTGCCATCAGGTGGTCCCCGCAGTTGGCCGAATCCCAAAGTCTTGGTCCGGCGTCAGTTGTAATCGCTTCTTCCCTGACGTCAGTGCGACAGGGGGATAAAAGGGGCAGCCAACGCCATTTTCTTCAGTTTTTCTTGCCCCAGATGTCAGGCGCCCCCAACTAGGAAGGCAATACAAATAACTATGCAAAATACCTCAGTAGATAAACAATAGTACTAGCTGTTAGCAAATACACCATACAGGCATGCATCCATTAGACTGATGTACATGGAGTTATAACTAACACCCTGGTATGTAGAGGGGATGGTGGGAGGGTAACCTGGACTGCAGCAGTATATACACTCGGACATCCACATTTATGGTAGGTACAAAACTATACTATGTTCATCGTGTAATACTGCTGCAGTCATCACACTTGGGTTGAATCCCAAAGCTATGTATGGGTGGCTGGTACTAGACTGGGTTAGGTGAAGCTAGGATGCCCTGCAGAACTGCCGTGGCAAAACCAGCTCTGGTTTTTGAGTATAACGGAAGGTGGTAGTGCTTGGTAAAGGTGTGCACTGCCAAGTAGCTGCCTCCAGAATGTCCTTGGTTGGAACCCCCCTGAGAAAGGCTGCTGAGGTTGCTGTAGCCCTGGTAGAATGGGACCTAATATTAACAGGCAATGCTTTCCCATGGTGCGAGTAGCAAAAACGGATACAATGTGCTATCCATTTGGAGATGGTCTGTTTTGAAATAGCCTTTCCTTGTGAACCATCAGCATAGGATACAAAGAGTTGGCCAGTTTTTCTGAAGGTCTTTGTCTTATCCAAATAGTAACGTAGCTGTCTGTGAATGTCCAAAGAGTGAAGGAGTTTTTCTCCTTTATTCTGGGGGTTTGGATAAAAGGTGGGTAAATGAATGGTCTGATTCAAAGCCACACTGGATACGACCTTTGGTATAAAGGTAGGGTTAGTTCGTAAATAGACTCTGTCCTGATGAAAAATGATGAAAGGTTCCACTGCCATAAGTGCCTGTAGTTCAGAGACCCTGCGTGCTGAGGTGATAGCAAGCAAAAGAGCTGTTTTCCATGACAAGTATTGTAGTTCTGCTGAGAAGGCTGGTTCAAAAGGAGGCAGTGTTAATTTTTCTAAAACGAAGTTGAGGTCCCAAGCTGGCGTTGAGGGATTTCGGGGGGGGGGGGGTCTTATATTCTTAGCCCCTCTAAGAAACTGCCTTAGTAAAGGGTGTGAGAATATGGGAGGATCCGTATTATATTGAACTGAAATGGCTGAAGCATGGATCTTAATGGATGAGAAAGAAAGGCCTTTGTGTAGCATCTCAGTTAAGTATTGCAGTATTTGAGGAATGTTTGGTATCCAAGGATTTTGGCCTTTAGCCTGGTTCCATGCACAAAATGTTTTCCATTTGTCTGAGTAAGTTTTTCCTGGTGCTGGGCCTCCTGGCCTCCAAAATGACATTCAGGACGTCCTTTGAGAGAAGTGTTGATTGATAATTCAAGGTATTCTCCATGCAGCTAAATTTAAAGTCCTGAGCTGACTGTGAAGGATCTGAGAGTTTTGCTGAGTCAACAGAAGTGGGAATTGAGGTAAGATCCATGGAGGGCTGTGAGTCAAGGTCCTTAGTAATGGGTACCAGTGCTGACGTGGCCAGTCCGGAGCAATGAGGATCATTTGAGGTCTCTCTGATCTGACTTTCAGTAATACCTTGGTCAAGAGAGGTAGTGGTGGGAAGGCATAGACGGTCAATGCTGTCCAACTGAATGATAGGGCGTCCACTTTCCAGGCTAGGGAATGATAAGTCCTTGTGCAAAATTTCTGTAGTTGGCAATTGTTGGGGGAGGCAAATAGATCTATGTCTGGGCGGCCCCACCTTTGAGTTATCATTGAAAATACTTGTGGGTGTAGTCTCCACTCGTGAGGATCTGCCAAACTTCTGCTTAATTCGTCTGCCAATATGTTTTCCTTTCCTGGCAGGAATTGTGCTTGCAGTTGTACTTTGAAAGTCAATGCTGTGGTCCACAAGGTCATTGCCTGTCTGCATAAAGGGTAGGAGTGTGTTCCTCCCTGTCTGTTTATGTACCACATAACTGTGGTGTTGTCTGTCCTTATTAGTAGTTGTCCTGGATGCAAGAGGTCCTTGAAGGCTGTCAGTGCATTTTGCACAGCTAGCATCTCCTTTTGGTTGATGTGTAGATGCATTTGTTTTGCGGACCATTTGCCCTGTATGGACTGTCCTGCCATGTGTGCTCCCCAGGTGTAGTCTGAACAATCTGTTGTCATAGTTTGGTTTGCTGGAGGTAAGACAAAAGGATGACCCTTGTTTATTTGACATGCTTGAGCCCACTGTAGGAACTCTTTTTGAAGGCAGGGAATGAGAGGTATACTTGTTTCGAGGCTGTGCCTGTGTTGAGTCCATAGACTTTTCAGGTGCCATTGTAATTTCCTCATATGCAGCTTTGCATGTGGAATTAGTTGAATGCAGGATGCCATGAACCCCAATGCCTGCAGGATTTTCCTTGCAGTGTGCACCCAGGAATATTATGTCTTGTGAGGGTATTAGCTTTGACTTCTTTTTGTTTACTGTGTACCCTACGCAACTTAGCAGCTTTGTTACAAATGCCAGATGCTGTAACAGAATGGCCTTGCTGTCCGATTGGATCAGGCAGTTGTCCTGATATGGATAAATTTGTATTCCTCGTTGTCTGCAGTATGCAATTACTGATGCCAGGCATTTCGTAAATACTCTGGGCGCAGTAGATAAGACAAAGGGCAATGCAGAGAATTGATAATGCGTTGTACCTGCCAAAAATCTGAGGTAACTTCTGCAATCTTGTCTGATAGGGACATGCAGGTATGCCTCTTTGAGGTCCAACGTTACCAGCCAAGACTCCTTGCCCAGCATGGGAAGAAGCTGCTGTAGTGTGAGCATTTTGAATTTGGGTACCTCCAGGTAAGTGTTTAGAACTGAGAGGTCTAAAATGGGTCTCCAGGCTTTGTCCTTTCTTGGTACTAGAAATAGTAGAGTAAAAACCTTGACCTTGCTCCTTTGCAGGTACCTTTTGAATTGCTTTCATATCCATGAGAGCTGAACTTTGCGTTTGTGCCTCTGCCCATTGGTTTGGAGGCAGATTTAGCATGCCTCTTATCCGTGGTAAAGTGTGAAAATGAAATCTGTAGCCTCGGGTAATAATATCCAGAACCCATTTGTCCTTTGTTATGATGCGCCAATTTTGTGGAAATAGAGCCAGTTTTCCTCCCAAAGGTGCTGCCAGGGCAATTTTGCTTGGCAAGCGAAGAGGGAAGTCAATGTGTTCATTTCCTGAAGAGTTGAGATCTTTCGTCTCCACCTCTTTGAGTTGTTGTGTGCCATTGTCTAGGCCTGAAAGAAAGTACAGTTTTGTACCTACCATAAATGTAGATGTCCGATAGATATGCAAATGCAGTCATAACATATGGGTTGTCCTGCCTCAGGCAGCCCTCGGTCGGCCGAATTCCAAAGTCTGGGTCCGGCGTCGGCTGGTGTTGCCTCCTCTCCGACGTCACAACGGCTGGAGTATAAAGGCATCGGCCGACGCCATCTTCTTCAGTGTTTCTTGCCCCAGATGCCAGGTGCCCTCCTAGGAAGGCTAAATTTGGTGAATGGATAAACAATTCCAGACATGCACAACAGTAATAAACAGATACACCATAGGAGATACCCCCAGCTAAAAGGAACAGGGGGAATGGACCCATAAGGATAGAAAAGAGGGGAAGGAGGGAGGGAAAACCCGACTGCAGTTACATATCTATTGGACATCTACATTTATGGTAGGTACAAAACTGTACTATGTCCTTCAAGAATGCAACTGCAGTCATAACATATGGGTTGAATACCATAGCCAAGCTGGGGGTGGATGGAGCTAAGAAAAAGATGGTGTAGCTAAAATGCCCTGCAGGACTGCCGAAGCAAAGCCTGCTCGGGATCTGGAGTATAAAGGCAGGTTGTAGTGTTTGGTAAATGTATGCACGGAGCTCCATGTAGCAGCCTCTAGAATGTCCTTTGTAGCCACTCCTCTTAGGAAAGCTGTGGATGTGGCTATAGCTCTGGTGGAATGTGGCCTAATATTGGCTGGCACACTTTTTCCATGGTAAGAATAGCAGAATCTTATGCAGTGTCCAATCCATTTTTAAATTGTTTGCTTGGAGATTGCTTTTCCTTGTATTCCAGCAGCATAGGCTACACAAACAGCTGGTCAGACTTTCTGGTGGCCTTAGTTCTGTCCAAGTAGTAGCGTAGTTGCCTGTGTATGTCCAAGGTATGCAGCAGTCTTTCCCCTCTATTTTGAGGATTGGGGAAGAAATTAGGGAGGTGAATAGCTTGATTTAGAGACACCCTGGAAATTACCTTTGGCATGAAAGAAGGATTTGTTCTTAGAGAGACTCTGTCCTGATGAAAAATGAGGAAAGGAGGTACTGCCATGAGTGCCTGTATCTCCGAGACTCTTCTTGCTGATGTGACTGCCAATAGAAAAAACGTTTTCCATTATAGAAATTGCATCTCTGAGGTTGCTGCTGGCTCAAAGGGAGGAAGAGATAATTTTTCCAATACAAAATTGAGGTCCCATGCAGGTACTGGTTGTTTTCTGGGAGGCTTGATATTCTTTATCCCTCTTAGGAACTGTCTTAGCAAAGGATGTGAGAACACTGGTGGATCACAATTGTATCTTGCTGAGATTGCTGAGGCATGAATCTTTATGGAAGAATATGAGTCCAGAATGAAACATTTCTGCCAAGTATTCCAATATCTGAGGTATACTCAGTACTGTTGTATCCTGACCCCTGTTGGCAGCCCAAATGCTGAATCTCTTCCACTTGGCTGAATAGGCTTTTCTGGTGGAAGGTCTGCATGCTTCCAATAAGATGTCCTGAACTGTCTTGGAAAGAGTGGAATCGGAAGGAGTTAAGGTAACCTCCAGGCTGTCAGATGTAATGTTTTCAGGTTTTGGTGAACAGTCCTGTAGTTGTGTTGTGTTAGGAGCAGGGGCCATAGAGGCAGAGGCCACGGTTTGGTCCGAGTTATGCTCAACAGCAATGGGTACCAGTGTTGCTTTGGCCAGTCTGGAGCTATCAAAAAACCTGTTGGTTGTTCTGCTTTGATCTTCAGGATCACCTTGGTCAACAGTGGCAGAGGAGGAAATGCATAAATTTTTAGGGAATTCCAGCTGAAGGAGAGAGCATCTGTTGTCCAGGCTAGAGGATGGTGGGTCCTGGTGCAGAACTTTTCCAGGTGATGATTCGTGTGAGACGCAAAGAGATCTATGTCCGGTCTTCCCCATGTCTTTGTTATTTGTGAGAAAATGTGGGGATGCAGCATCCATTCGTGTGGATCCAAGAAATTTCTGCTCAGCTTGTCCGCCAAGTACATTGTCCTTGCCTGGCACAAACTGGGATTGCAGGTGTATCTTCAGACTCAGTGCTTTTCCCCAGAGAATCATTGTTAGTCTGCAGAGGGGGTATGAATGAGTCCCTCCCTGCTTGTTTATATACCACATGACAGTGGTGTTGTCTGTCCTTATTAGTAAATGTCCTTGTTGCAGTGATTTTTCGAAACTCTCAATTGCATGTATCACTGCCAACATCTCTTTTAGGTTTATGTGCAGATGTCTTTCCTTTGGTGTCCATTGACCTTGAACGCATCTGTCCTCCATGTGCGCCCCCCATCCATGGTCTGAGGCGTCTGTTGTAATTATTTGACCTGCTTGAGGTCTGTTGAAAGACATGCCTTTGTTTAATTGACTTGCTTGAGCCCACCACAAGAATTCTTTTTGCAGACATGGAATAAGTGGGATTACGTCCTTTAGGCTTTGGCTGTGTTGGGACCATAAGCTTTTCAAATACCATTGCAGCTTTCTCATATGAAGTCTTGCCAAAGGTATCAGAAGAATGCATGATGCCATGAATCCCAGGGCCTGCAGGAGTTTCCTTGCAGTCAGCTGGGAGAGCTGTGCTAGGCCTTTGAAGTACTCTGGTAACTGCTGTTGTTTTTCCTCTGTGAGATAGGCCATTTGTGTTTGTGGGTCCAGTTTGGCTCCTAAGAAAATAATCTGTTGGGATGGCAGTAGTCTTGATTTCTGAATGTTGACTGTGTATCCCAAGGCCTGTAGTAATTGCATGACATAGTCCAAGTTTTTTATTAAGGTTTGTTTGTTGTCTGCTTGTATGAGGCAGTCGTCCAGGTAGGGGTATATTTGAATTCCCTGAAGTCTGCAGTGTGCCACTACTGATGCCAGGCATTTCGTGAACACTCTGGGCGCAGTAGATAAGCCAAACGGCAATGCTGAGAATTGATAATGCTCTGTCCCTGCAAGAAATCTGAGGTATCTTCTGCAGCTTTGTCTGATTGGGACATGCAGGTATGCCTCCTTGAGGTCCAGAGTGACCAGCCAAGACCCCTTGCCCAGCATGGGAAGGAGTTGCTGTAACGTCAGCATTTTGAACT
Source organism: Protopterus annectens (assembly GCF_019279795.1). NCBI lineage: Eukaryota > Metazoa > Chordata > Ceratodontiformes > Protopteridae > Protopterus > Protopterus annectens. The sequence continues at coordinate 710,194,713 of NC_056750.1, read as the reverse complement.
TTGGCACAATGAGAAAGGTATTTAGAGTAGACAAGTCCAGTATAGGCCTCCATTTGTTTTCCTTTCTTGGAACAAGGAACAGTCTTGAATAAAATCCCTGGCCTTGTTCCTGAGGAGGTACCTTTTCTATTGCTTTTATACTTAATAGCTTTGAAACTTGAATGAGTGTCTCTGCCCTTTGATGGTGTGGCAGGTTTGGCATGCCTTGTCTTGTAGGTAAAGTATGGAAGTGGAATCTGTAACCCTTGTCTATTAAATCCAGAATCCAGTTGTCCTTGGTTAAGATATGCCAGTTTTTTGAGAATAAGGCTAATTTTCCGCCCAAGGGTGCTTCTCTGTGAGCCCTTGTAGGCGGTATGAAAGTCAAGTCATTGTGATTGTCCTTGTGGTGCAGCTGGACTGGCTGCAGCACTTCTTTGATTTGTAGGTTGCCATTGGCGGCCCCTGTAGGAGCCTCGGTATTGCCCTCGGCCACGCCTGTTCTTTCCCCTTTGAAACTTGTCCGAGTCTGGGAAGGACCAATTCTTTGAAGGCCAGTTTCTACTGAATCTGGGTGGCTGAACCTGGAGGAAATCCTTGACTGTCTGTACTGACTTAGCTTTTTCCTCAATGGACTTCAACACATCTTGTGCATTAGCACCAAAAAGCTTCTGTTTTTCCAGAGGTGCATCAAGTAACTTTACTTTGACATGGTCTGGCAGTGGCTGATCTTTTAACCAAGCATGTCTACGTATCACAGCCCCAGTCATAGCTGCCCTACATGAAGCCTCCAATGCATCATAACCACACTGAAGAAAATGATTGTTAACCTGCTGAGTGTTATGTATGTGATCCTGCAATGCCTTTCTATCAAGAGGCTCAGGAGAGGCTAACTTTTTCTGTAAGTCATACAGTAAAAAATCCTGGTACTGAAACATATGAAAAAGGCAGTTAAGTGACCTCATGGCTAGGGTGGTAGAGGTATAAACTTTTTTACCCCATCTCTCCATAGACCTAGCTTCCCTATCCGCTGGCAAAGGATTCTTGGCCGTGGAGGTAGCCACTCCCTTGGGGCCCTGTGAAATAGTTTCTAAATCCACGGAGTGGGCCTTAAAGAGATGTTTGTGAGTGTCAGGGACTCTGTAATATCTGTCTGGCTTGACAGGAGCAGGGGGGAGAGAATCAGGGTTAGCACTGGAGTCGGAGAAAACATCATCCATCACAGGAGGAATAGCTAAAGGTCTGTGCTGTGGATGCTTTAGGAAGGTACGTAGCCTTTTCCTGGAATCAGAGAATTCCTGACCCTGCCATTGGAAATGTTCCCTCTGAGTGCAGGACTTCACCAAACGAGAAATCCTCTGGAGGAGAGGCAGAGGGAATTGATTCCTCAGCATCAGAGTCCTCATAGGTCTGGAAGCATTCTTCTTGAATATCTGAATGCTCAGAATCCCCAGAGGCCTCATCTGAAGAGAGGCTTTCAGTCTGCTCAGTTCTAGGCCTTTTCTCTGCAGGAGGCTGAGAACCTCTGTCTGGGTGAGGCTGAGACCCCCTGATAAGGGAAATAAGGTCTGCAGCAAGAGACAATCTGTTTATCAGAGGAAGGGGCCTGGACAGCAGGTTTAGGATGGGCCTTGGCCTCACTGGCGGCCTTAACACGTGCAAAGGCCTTGGTGGACATAGATACAGGAGGCCTAGCAGCCCCACGTGCAGGAGTGACCTTGTCCACCGGAATGGTGTCGGGTAAATCAAGAACTTCAGTTTCCGGAGGAAAATCAACAATTGGCACCGGAGAGGTCTCCGGGACCGAAGGCCGAGTTAACGCTGTGTCGTCGGCCTGGAGCGGTTGAATTACCGTTTCCGCAGGGACTGAAGCACTAGCGGAGGGTCTAGGAGTAGTATCGGTAGAGGACGCGGGCAGAGGATGCCGGTCCCGGTCCTTTCGTTTTTTGGAAGATTGAGCTGTCGGTTGATCCGACGGCATGATATACGCAAAGGATTCACCGAAAAAGTCTTCAGCAAATTCTGCCCGATGCCTGAGAGTGCGCTTATTAAAGCAAGCACAGGCAGCACAGGCCAAGACGTCGTGGTCTGGGCCCAGGCAAGGAAGACAGTAAGAATGGAAATCCTTATGTGGTATTTGTTTACCACAAGACAAACAATTATTAAATTTCTCAATTTGTTCTGACATCGGCTGAGGCAAGAAAAAATATTCCCCAACGGGGTACTTAGCTTTTAGATGACTTTGGTACTGAAAACACAGGAGCTGACCGACCGGCACTTGCGAACTGCTTCTGCTTCGGGAACCGCACGGCAAGAAAGACTGAAGATGCCGTCGGCCGATGCCTTTATACTCCAGCCATTGTGATGTCGGAGAGGAGGCGACACCAGCCGATGCCGGACCCAGACTTTGGAATTCAGCCGACCGAGGGCTGCCTGAGGCAGGACAACCCATATGTTATGACTGCAGTTGCATTCTTGAAGGACATCCTTGTGGCTGGCCTCTGCCCCTTGGGCGTCTGTACCTACCCCTTTTGGGTCTGTCTGATGCAGGAAAGGACCAGTTTTTTAATGGCCAGTTTCTGCTGAAAGAAGGAGGTTGTACCTGTAAAAAATCTTTAACTGTCTGCATAGATTTTGCCTTTTCTTCCATTTTCTTTAAAACTTCCTCTGCTTTGACACCAAACAACACATCTTTCTGCAATGGAGCATCCAATAACTTTGCTATGACATGTTCTGGTAAGGCTCGCTCTTTTAGCCAAGCATGTCTACGTATTACAGATCCTGTGACAGCTGCTCTACATGAGGCTTCCAATGAATCAAAACCACACTGTAAGGTATGCTTTCCCACCTGTTCTGCTGCATGCAGCAAATCCTGCATCTCTTTGAAATCAGGTTGATCTGTCTGAGGGATCATTTTCTGCTTTAACTGTGTAATCAAGTACTGCTGGTATTTTAGCATGTGGAATTGGGAGTTTAAGGCCCTCATGGCCAAAGTGGCAGACTTATACACTTTCTTCCCCCATCTTTCTAATGCTCTGGAATCTCTTTCAGAAGGTAGTGGATTCTTAGCAGTAGAGGCCTTAACCCCTTTGGGACCCTGGGAAATGGTTTTGGGGTCTGCAACAGGGCTTTTATATAGAAACTTATGAGAATCAGGAACTCTGTAGTATCTGTCTTGTTTAGCTGGTGCAGGAGGTAAGGAATCTGGGTTTAGACTAGATTCGGTGTAAACATCATCCAGTGCAAACTGGAGGAATTGCAAGGGGTCTATGCTGTGGGAGAAGAAGAAACTCACGGATTCTTTTCTTAGAGTCAGAGTAATCTTGGCCTTCCCAGTGGAAGTGTTCCATTATGGTGTGTAAAGTTTCCCCAAAAGAGTAGTCTTCAGGGGGGGAGACAGAGGGAATGGACTCTTCAGCATCTGAGTCTTCATAAGGAGGGAAGGAATAATTCTGGTCCTCAGAGTTAGCTGAGGAAATGGATGCTTGGTGAGAGGAAGGATAATCTTCCTCCAGTCTAGGCCTTTTGTCAGGAGGAGATTGTGAACCCCTGATAAGGGTAATTAAATCCTCAGCCATCTTAAGCATTTGTTTTTTAGGCATGGGGGCCTGTGGGGGGGACTGTGGACCTGGTTTCCTAACTTTTAAGGGGGCTTTAAGTTTAGCATAAGACTTAGTAGAGATAGTTGTCGGTTTGAAGAAACCTTCAGAAACCGAAGGCCTGTCCAAAATCTCTGGATCACCGTCAGGGTTGGCGTCCGAGGGGTGAGATGGAACTGGCTCCTGAGGCCCAGCTGATTCGGTCTGGGAGGCCGTCAGAATTTCTAAATCTGCGGTAGTCAGGGGCTGCGTAGGCGCCTCGCTGAAAACTGGAGAAACGGCGGCAGGCCTTGCTGAGGCCTCGGTATCTGGTCTTGGTTGCCTGTCCTTATCCTTGCATTTTTTAATCATTGCTGTCAGTTGCTACGACGACATGCTATAATTAAATTTTCTGCCAAAATAATGCCGGGCGAAATCTGCCAGACACTTGATTGTACGTTTGTTGAACCTAGCACAAAACCGACAACCAGAGACGTCGTGGCCTGGGCCTAGGCAAGGAATACAATAAGAATGAAAATCCTTATGAGGTATTTGCTTCCCCCAAGAAATGCAATTATTAACTTTGTCTGACATCGGTCTGAGGCAAGAAAAGTTTCCCCAATGGGGTACTTAGCTTTAGAGAAGACTTTGGGCTGAAATTCAATTCGAAAATCTCAGGAGCTAGCCGACCGGCACTTGCGAACTGCTTCTGCTTCGGGCACCGTGCGTCAAGAAAGACTGAAGAAAATGGCGTCGGCTGCCTCTTTTATCCCCCTGTCGCACTGACGTCAGGGAAGAAGCGACGACAACCGATGCCGGACCAAGACTTTGGGATTCGGCCAACTGCGGGACCGCCTGACGGCAAGATAACCCAAGTGTGATGAATGCAGCAGTATTACACGATGAACATCGTGGTCATTCCCTGCTTCGAAGAAGCCACTCCAGAAGCTGAAGCTGGTGTAGAGCAAATGTGTGCCAAATCTCCAAGGTGCAGAGATGGCTCAGAAAAAAACAGAGTCAAGTCTTGCACTTTGGAACAGACAGCATAGCCATGACCCCAAGAGATCTCTGGATCCAACAGAGCTGAAGAACTCAGGGTAGAAATCGATACCAGAAATGTAGATCTCAATGGAACAGAAAAGTACAGTTGTGTACACTTAATATAAATGTAGATGTTAGAGTGTATTCACTGTTGCAGTCATTACATTTGGGTTATCTGCCTGCAGGTAGCCCTTAGCCAGTCTGAATATCAAAGTCTTGGATTCCTGCATCAGATGCCGTCTCTTCTTCCATGACGTCAGGTCGACAGGGGTATAAAACATGCAGCAGACGCCATTACATCAGTTTTTTTTTTCCCCAGATGTCAGGTGCCCCCATAATGGAAAGCAATTATATGTTGGGTTACACCTCCAACAAAAAGCAAATACACCAGAAAGCTGAAATATACTGAACAAGAAAAGTATAGCCAAGAGAAGTCAAGGGGCTGGAGGGAGGGTCACCAAGACTGCAACAGTGAATACACTCAAAAATCTACATTGATAAGTGTACACAACTGTGCTATGCTGTTCATGTTTCACTGTTGCAGTCATTACATGTGGGTTGATTCCCAAAGCTAAGGAAGGGAGGAGGAAGTTAGAGAGCATTAGGACCAGCTATTAAGCCCTGCAAAATTGCAGTGGCAAAACCAGCTCTGGATTTAGAAAAAAATAGGCATGTGGTAATGCTCGGTGAAAGTATGTACAGAGCTCCAGGTAGCAGCTTCTAAGATGTCCCTGGTAGGGACACCTTTGAGAAAGGCTGTAGAGGTAGATGCAGCCCTGGTGGAATGTGATCTTATCCACTGTGGGGCAGGCTTTCCATGGTGCTTATAGCAGAAATGAATGCAATGGACTATCCACTTAAAAATGGTTTGCATTGAAATGGCCTTCCCCTCTGCCCCTGCAGCAAAGCCAACTAGCAGCTGTTCAGATTTTCTGAGGTGCTTAGTCCTGTCCAAATAAAATGTAAGTTACCTGTGCACGTCAAGAGTGCAGTATTCGTTCTCCTTTGTTTTGTGGATTTGGGAAAAAAGTAGGCAAATGAATGGACTGATTAAGGGCCACACTAGACACCACCTTGAGCATAAAAGAACAATTGGTTCTGAGGGACACCCTGTCTGCATGGAAGATGATGAATCGCTCCACTGCCATGAGGGCCTGTAATTCAGACACTCTTCTTGCTGAAGTGATGGCTAGAAGGAAGGCTGTTTTCCAAGAAAGGAATTTCAACTCTGCAGTTGTAGCTGGCCAAAAAGGAGGTAGAGTGAGCTTTTCCAATACAAAGTTAAGGTTCCCAGGCTGGAGTAGGGGCTCTCCTGGGTGGTCTGAAATTTTTGGCCCCTCTGAGGAATTGCTTTAGCAGGGAGTGAGAGAAGAGGGATGGTTCAGTATTATAATGAGCTGAAATGGCAGAGGCATGAATTTTAATTGACGAGAAGGAAAAGCCCTTGTGGAGCATCTCTGTTAAGTACTGAAGAATATGCGGCAAGCTGGGCACCGTTGTGCCCATCCCGTGAGTCTGCTTCCAGGAACACTATCTTTTCCATTTCTCAGCATAGGATTTTCAAGTACTAGGCCTCCTTGCCTCCAGAATGACATCTAGCACCTGCTTACTGAGGGATGTTATTGGAGAGCTCAAGGAATTAGCCAGGCTGCAAGGTTCAGGGTTTGAAGTTGAGGGTGCAGAATCTGGCCCCCCTGCAAGGACAGCAGGGAAGGGGTCTGAGGCAGGTGCCATAGTTCCAGCAGTGACATACTGCGCAAGAAGGGGTACTTTTGTTGGTGTGGCCAGTCTGGTGCAATCAGTATTGTCCTTGGTTTGTCCTGTTTGATCTTTAGCAGAACTTTCGAGAGGAGAGGCAGAGTGGGAAAGGCATAAACTGAGGGGCTTTCCAAGGTGAAGAACAGGGCATCCACTTTCCAAGCTTGACTGTGGGAAGTTCTTGTGCAGAATTTGTCCAATTGGTAGTCTGAAGGGAGACAAACAGGTCCATCTCTGGATTCCCCCATTTGTTTCTCAAAAGGCTGAATATCTTTGGTTCCAGTTTCCACTCGTGTGGGTTAATGAGATTTCTGCTTAGGTCGTCTGCCAGTGAATTTAGCTTGCCTGGCAGGAATTGAGCTTGTAGGTGCACTTGGTAGCTCAAGGCTGTGTTTCACAGAGCCATGGCTAGTCTGCAGACAGGGTACGAGTGGGTTCCCCCATGCTTGTTTATGTACCACATAACAGTGGTGTTGTCTGTCTTTACCAATAATTGTCCTGGAAGAATGTGGTCCTTGAAGACTGTCGGGGAATTCTGTACAGCTAACATTTCTTTTTGATTGATATGCAGGTGCATCTGACTCTGGTTCCATTTGCCCTGAATGCACTGCCCTGCCAAGTGAGCCCCCTATGCATAGTCTGATGCATCTGTTGTTAGGGTTTGGGTGGCAGGGGGTAGAGTGAATGGGAGCCCCTTGTTGTGGTAGCAGGCCTCTGCCCACCAAAGGAACTCTGTCTTTATGCAAAGAATGACAGGAATCATTGATTCCAGGTCCTGAGAATGTTGACACCATAGGCTTTTTAGATACCATTGTAGTTTCCTCATATGCAGTCTTGCATATGGAATTAGTAGAATGCAAGAGGCCATGAACTCCAGAGCTTGCAGGATTTTACTTGCAGATAGCTGGGTCTTTCTGGCCAGTAGTTTGAAGTAGGCTGTCAAATAAACTTGTTTCTCTGGTGTGTGGTAAGCTATCTGGGAAGTTGTTTTCAAGCTTGCTCCCAGGAATACAATTTGTTGGCAGGGTACTAGATGAGATTTATTTTTGTTGATGGTGTACCCCAGTGAGGTTAGAAGTTTCTTTACAAATGCCAGAAGTTTGTAGCATGTCCTGACTTTCTGCCTGAATTAGACAATCGTTCAGGTATGGGTATATTTGAATATTTCTTTGCCTGCAAAATGCAATGACTGGAGCTAGACACTTGGTGAATACCCTTGCACAGTAGATAAGCCAAAGGGAAGTGCAGAGAACTGATGGTGCATGGTGCCTGCTCTGAAGCGTAGGTATTTCCTGCAAGATTCCCTTATTGGGATGTGCAGGTAAGCTTCCTTTAAGTCTAAGGTTGCCAACCAGGCATCTTTGCCTAGCATAGAAGCAGCTGTTGAAGTGTTAGCATTGTGAATTTTGGGATTACCAAAAAGGTGTTTAGAATACAGAGGTCCAGGATAGGACACTAGGAGCCGTCTTTTCTGGGTACCAGGAAAAGTCTTGAGTAAAAATCTTGTCCCCTTTCTTCTGCTGGGACGGGTTGAATAGCCCTGATACTTAGAAGAGAGAGAACCTGCTGTTGAGCCTCTGCCCACAGATTTGGGGGCAGGTCTGGTCAACAGTTTGGGGCTGGTAAGGAGTGGAAGTGGAATCTGTATCCTTGAAAAACTATATTTAAAACCCATTTGTCCTGGATAATGAGTTCCCAGGTTTTTGCATGCAGGGCGATCTTCCCCCTAAGGGAGCAGGTAGTTGAGCAGGGCTTGGAAGGTTTAAGGTTAAGTCATTGTGACATTTTTCCATAGAGGGGTGTCTTACTACTTCCAGCTTGGGAAGTGGGAGCCCCCAACTGCTTAGGCCTGTGAGTACCTTGAGACTGTAGCCTAGGTCGTCTGCTGTTCCTGGGTTTGGACTGAGAAGGCCTGGAAGAGACAGGAAAGGACCAATTCTTAGAAGGCCAATGCCTGCTAAATCTGGGAGGCTGTACTTGCAGGAAATCTTTAACAGTTTGCATAGATTTAGCTTTTTCCTCCAGCTTTTTAAGGATGACTTCTTTGTTGCCAAACAGGCGGTCTTGGTTTAAGGGAGCATCCAGTAATTTAGCTTTAACATGATCTGGCAAATATAGCTCCTTAAATCAAGCATGCCTTCTAAGTACAGACCCAGTGACAACAGCCCTGCAAGATGCTTCTAAAGAGGCAAAACCACATTGCAAAGTATGTTTACCAACTTGTTCAGCAAATTGCATTAAATCCTGTAATTCTTTATTTTCAGCACAGTCATGAATCAATATCATTTTCTGTTTTAGTCCCATAATATGCTGCTGATACTTTAACATATGAAACTAGCAGTTTATGGCCCTAATGGCCAAAGTAGCAGAGGTGTATAACTTCTTACTCCATCTGTCCAAGGCCCTGGAATCTATCAGAGGGGGTAGGGTTTTTGGCAGTAGTAGCCTTAATGCTTTTAGGTCCTTGGGAAATGGTCTCTAGGTCCACAGTAGGATTCTAGAAGAGGAACTTGTGAGAGTTGGGTACTCTGTAATACCGGTCAGGCTTCCTGGGAGTCGGAGGTTAAGTTTCTGGGCCAAGGCTAAATTCCAAGAAGGCATCATCTACAATGTCCTGGACAGTAGGGATAGCTAAAGGCCTGTGTTGAGGGAGAAGTAAGAATTCCCTAAGCCTCTTTTTGGAGTCAGAGTAATCCTGGCTTTCCCAACGGAAAATCTTCTGGAGGGGAAGCAGAGGGAACGGATTCTTCTACATCAGAATCCTCATAGGTAGATGAGGGCAAATCCTAGTAATCGGAAGAAAAAGAAATTTCAGAATCCTGATCAGAAGAATCAGAAGGAAAATCAGTTCTAGGTCTCAGAGGGTGAATGCTGGTTTCCTCTAATTAAAGTAATAAGGTCTTCAGCCATTCTTTTTTTTTTTCTGTGCATATAGGCCTGACCATGTGGTTTGGACGTCTGTTTTCTAGGTGTGGGTCGAGTTTTAGGCCTTGAAGAAGAAGATGGTGTTGGTTTGAAATGCAAGTCAGTAAGCCTGAATACACCCTCAGAAGCCGGTGCCTGGACAGTGGCTCCGGACCCATCCAAGGTAGAGACATCCGCAGGTTCCATAGTCGAAGAAGCATCTCGTGGCATATCGGACTCTGAATGGGTCTCAGTAGAGGCCTGCGAATCTGTAGTAGCAGGTATCAGGGGCTACAAAAGTGCCCGAGTACCGGTGAACTGGCGACTAGCTTAACGAAAGTGTCATCGGCAGCTTTGGACCTATACGGTCTGTCTCCTACTTTATCTTACTTTTTTCAGAATGTCGGTAGTCGGACGGCTTACCGAAGCCATTTCTGGATAGTTAAACCATGTACCGAAATAATTTGCTGCAAAAAGAAACCGATGACGAATAGTCCGGGGCTTGAATAAGGCACAGAACCGACAGCGAGGGACGTTGTGGTCTGGGCCTAAGCAAGGAATGCAGAACGAATGAAAATCTTTATGAGGTATTTGCTTTCCACAGGTAATGCAATTGTTAACTTTTACTGACATCAGTTAAGAGCAAGAAAAAGCATCCCCAATGGGATAATTAGGTTTTTTTTTTGAAGACTTCGGTTCTGAAACTCAAAAACGAAAATTTCAGGAGTTGTCCGACTGGCACTTGCGAACTGTTTCTGCTTTAGGCACTGTGCAGCAAGAAAGACTGATGTAATAGCATCGGCTGCATGTTTTATACCCCTGACGACTGGACATCATGGAAGAAGAGACAGCAACTGATGCAGGAATCCAAGACTTTGATACTCAGGCCGGCTGAGAGCTACCTGCAGGCAGATAAACCCAAATGTAATGACTGCAACAGTGAAACACGAAGAAAGTACAGTTTTGTACCTACCATAAATGTAGATGTCCGATAGGTATGCATCTGCAGTCATAACATATGGGTTGTCCTGCCGCAGGCAGCCCTTCGGTCAGCCGGATTCCAAAGTCTGGGTCTGGCCTCGGCTGATGTCGCACTTCACCCGACGTCATAGCTCCTGGGGTATAAAGGCATCAGCCGACGCCATTTTGCTCAGTGTTTCTTGCCCCAGATGCCAGGTGCCCTCTAGGAAGGCTAAATTTGTATAAAAGTAGAAAATTCCAAACAGTAGAAATCAAAAAGTATATATACATATATACATACAAACAAATACACCATAATAGATTCCCCAGCTAGCTAAGAGGGTAAGTACCCTAGGAATACCACAGAGGGGAAGGAGGGTGGGTAATCCTGACTGCAGATGCATACCTATCGGACATCTACATTTATGGTAGGTACAAAACTGTACTATGTCCTTCAAGGATGCATCTGCAGTCATAACATATGGGTAGAATACCATAGCCAAACTGGGGGAGGAGGCACTAAGATAATGATGGTGTAGTTGAGATCCCTTGTAAAACTGCAGTTGCAAAACCTGCTCGGGATCTGGAGTATAAAGGAAGATTGTAATGCTTGGCAAATGTATGCACGGAGCTCCAAGTAGCAGCTTCTAAAATGTCTTTGGTAGCCACTCCTCGTAGGAAAGCTGTAGTGGTGGCTGTAGCTCTTGTGGAGTGAGGCCTGATATTTTCAGGAGTTGTCTTTCCATGAAATGAGTAGCAGAATCGAATGCAATTTACTATCCATTTTGAGATTGTCTGTTTTGAAATTGCTTTTCCTTGCACTCCTGTTGCATATGCTACCAGAAGCTGGTCAGTTTTTCTGCTGGCCTTAGTTCTGTCCAGATAGTAGCGCAGTTGTCTGTGTACATCCAAGGTGTGTAGTAGTTTTTTCTGTGGGTTAGGGAAGAATGTAGGTAAATGAATAGCTTGGTTCAAGGATACCCTGGATACCACCTTTGGCATAAAAGTAGGATTGGTTCTCAGAGACACTCTATCCTGGTGAAAGATAAGGAAAGGCTGCACTGCCATTAATGCCTGTAACTCGGATACCCTTCTTGCTGAAGTGATTGCTAGCAGGAAGGCAGTTTTCCAAGATAAGAACTGTAAGTCTGCTGTTGCTGCTGGTTCAAAAGGGGGAAGTGTTAATTTTTCTAGCACAAAATTGAGATCCCATGCAGGCAGAGGTGGTTTCCTTGGAGGTTTTACATTTGTGATCCCTCTCAAAAATTGTCTGAGGAGAGGATGAGAGAAGACAGGAGGATCCATGTTGTACTCTGCTGAAATTGCTGATGCGTGAATCTTAATGGAAGAATAGGACAGGCCATTGTGGAACAGTTCTGCTAAGTATTCTAGGATGTGTGCTAGGTTTGCCAGTGTGACATTTGTTCCCTTTGCCGCACTCCAAATGAGGAATCTCTTCCATTTGGCTGAATATGTTTTCCTTGTGGAGGGTCTGCGAGCCTCCAGGATAATGTCCTTAACCCTCTAAGATAAAACAGGTTGGTTTTGTTTTATGCAATTTTCCAAGCAGTTAGCTGCAGCGTTTTTAAGTTTGGATGCAGGGTCTTGTAGTTGTTCTGCGTTAGAAGTAAAGGACATAGAGGTAGAGGCCATGAGTTCGTCCGAGACATGCTTCTCAGTAGCGGGTACCAATGCTGCCTTGGCCAGTCTGGAGCTATCAGAATTACCTTTGGCTGTTCCTCTCTGATATTCAGTAGAACTTTGTACATCAATGGGGGAGGTGGAAAGGCATATACTATCAGGGCCTTCCAGCTGAAAGAAAGGGAGTCCACCCTCCAGGCTTGTGGGTGGTATACTCGAGCAGAATTTCTTCAGTTGGTGGTTGAGTGGGGAGGCAAACAGGTCTATCTCTGGCATTCCCCATTTCTTTGTTATGGTTTTGAAGATGTCTGGATGCAGCATCCATTCGTGAGCATCCGTGGTAGTTCTGCTTAAGCTGTCTGCTAGTGAATTCTCTTTTCCTGGTACGAATCTGGCCTGCAGTTGGATGTTGAGATTCAGGCCTAAGTTCCACAGGTCCATTGCCATCCGGCATAGAGGGTATGAATGTGTGCCTCCCTGTTTGTTGATGTACCACATGACTGTGGTATTGTCCGTCCTTATCAGCAGGTGTCCTTGCTAAAGGAATGATTTGAATGCCTCGATTGCATGCTTCACTGCCAGCATCTCCTTTAGATTTATGTGTAGTTTCAGCTGGTCTTGGGACCATAGGCCTTGGATACCCTTGTCTTCCATGTGTGCCCCCCAGCCTAGGTCTGAGGCGTCCGTGGTGATGGTCTGCCTTGGATGCGGTTTGTGGAAAGGCAATCCTCTGTTGATCTGGCAGGCCTGAGCCCACCACAGGAATTCTTTTTTCAGGCATGGAATGATTGGTATCAGGGTTTCTAGACTGTGTCTGTATTGAGACCATACATTCCTTAGTTACCATTGTAATTTTCTCATATGCAGCCTGGCATGTGGGATCAAGATTATGCAGGATGCCATGTAACCCAGGGCCTGCAGGACTTTCCTTGCAGTAAGCTGAGTTTGTCTTGTTAATGCCATGAAGTAGACTGGTAGTTGCTTTTGTTTTTCTTCTGTGAGAAAAGCCATCTGAGTTATTGTGTCCAGTTCTGCACCCAAAAATGTTATCCTTTGGGATGGCACTAGTCTTGACTTTTGTATGATGACTGTGTATCCCAAGGCTTGCAGCAGTTGTATGACATAGGCCAAATCCTTTATTATTTTTGTCTTGTTGTCCGCTTGTATTAGGCAGTCGTCCAGGTATGGGTAGATTTGAATTCCCTGAAGCCTGCAATGTGCAATTACTGATGCCAGGCATTTCGTGAATACTCTGGGCACAGTAGATAAGCCAAAGGGCAATGCTGAGAATTGATAATGCTCTGATCCTGCAAGAAATCTGAGGTGTCTTCTGCAATCTGGTCGTATAGGGACGTGCAGGTATGCCTCCTTGAGATCTAGAGTCACCAGCCAAGACTCCTTGCCCAACATGGGAAGAAGTTGCTGTAGGGTCAGCATCTTGAATTTTGGAACAATGAGATATGTGTTCAGTGCGGACAAGTCGAGAATAGGCCTCCATTGATTTTCTTTTCTTGGTACAAGAAATAGTCTGGAGTAAAATCCTTGGCCTTGTTCCATAGATGGTACCTTTTCTATTGCTCTCATCCTTAGTAAGCTGATGATTTGTTTTAGAGCCTCTGATTTCTGGCTTGGTGGAAGGTTTGGCATTCCTCTCCTTTTTGGTAGAGTGTGGAAGTGAAACCTGTAGCCTTTGTCTATTGTTTGCAAAGTCCATTTGTCTCCTGTAATGCAATGCCAGTTTTTTTGAAAATAAAGCTAGCTTTCCGCCCAAGGGTGCTTCCAGTTGTTCCCTGGTAGGCGGAATCAGAGCCAAGTCATTGTGTCTGTCCTGTGGAAGTGGTTGCAGTCGCAGCTGTGGTGGCACTTCTCTGGTTGGCGGGTTGCCACTGACGACCCCTGTAGGCACCCCTTGATTGACCTCTGCCTCTTGGGCGTCTATTTCTGCCTCTCTGTGCTCTGGAGGTGTCTGGAAAGGACCAATTCTTTGAAGGCCAATTTCTGCTGAACCTCGGAGGTTGGACCTGCAGAAAATACTTGACTGTTTGGACAGATTTTGCTTTTTCTTACACTTTCTTTAGAACCTCCTGTGCAGGGGAGCCAAATAAACTTTGTTTCTCCATAGGGGCATCTAGGAGTTTAGACTTAACATGGTCTGGCAAGGATTGTTCTTTTAGCCAGGCATGCCTTCGAATCACTGCTCCAGTCATAGCTGATCTAAATGAAGCCTCCAGTGCATCATAGCCACATTTTAAGAAATGATTACTGACCTGCTGAGAGTTGTGTCCAAATCCTGAAGGGACTTACGGTCTAAAGGTTCAGGAGAGGACAGCTTTTTATTCAGCCGATCTAACAAAAAATCCTGGTACTGTATCATGTGAAATTGACAGTTTAAAGCCCTGGCAGAAAGTAGCAGATGTATAAACCTTTTTACCCCATCTCTCTAATGCTCTTGATTCTCTTTCAGAGGGTAGGGGGTTTTTGGCAGAGGAAGCTGCAACACCTTTAGGGCCCTGAGAAATGGTTTCTGGGTCTGCAGCATGGGCCTTATACAAGTGGAAGTGAGAATCCGGGACCCTGTAGTATCTGTCAGGTTTGGCAGGGGCCGGGGGAAGAGAATCAGGGGCAGTACTGGCATCATTGTATGCATCATCAACAACTGATAGTACAGGTGGTACGGCTAAAGGCCTATGCTGTGGTAAGTGTAAAAAAGTCCTTAGCCTTTTCCTAGAATCAGAAAAATCCTGACCCTGCCATTGGAAGTGTTCCCTCATTGAGTGTAGAGTTTCCCCAAATGAAAATTCTTCTGGAGGGGAGGCAGAAGGAATGGAGTCTTCTGCATCAGAATCCTCATAAGGTGAGTATGGTCCTTCCTGATGGTCAGATAAATCCAAACCATCCGAGGAATAGTCAGAGGAGAGGGGTTCAGTCCTAGGCCTCTTTTCAGGAGGTTGTGAGGCCCTGTCTGGGTGAGGTTGGGATCCCCTGATCAGAGAAATAAGGTCCTCAGCAAGGCTGAGAATCTGAGAACTTGAGGTAGGTCTGTGAGAGGGAGCTTTTGTAGGTAAGGCCTTGGAAAGTTTAGCTGCTTTAGCCCTGGAGAAGGCCTTGATAGACATAGAAACAGGGGGTCTAGCTGCCCCACGTGCAGGAGTAGAGATGTCCAACGGAATGGTGTTGGACAAATCTTGTGTGCCTGCTTCTTCAGTAGGAATTTCTGTAGCCGACTCAGCCGGGGCCTGTGTGGCCTCGGTATTCGGAGGCATGCTTTCGGCCGAAGGGAGAACCGAGGTCTCGGTTTCAGCCGAAACCGAGACACTCGCGGTAGGCCTAACCGTGGTTTCAGCCAAAACCGCGGGCCGCGAGTGTCGGGCCTTTTCCTTGCGTTTTTTAGCTAAATGTGTAGTCGGAGTCTCCAACGGCATTTTATATGCAAAAGCGGAGCCAAAAAACTCTTCAGCAAACTCCGACCGACGTCTAAGTGTCCGTCGGTTGAAGGAAGCACAGGCTAAACAAGCTGATACGTCGTGGTCTGGGCCTAAGCAAGGAAGGCAGTAAGAGTGGAAATCCTTATGAGGTATTTGTTTCCCACAAGTTAAACAATTATTTACTTTGCCCGACATCGGCTGAGGCAAGAAAGAGTCCCCAACGGGGTACTTAGCTTTTTTAGAAGTCTTCGGTAGCTGAAATCTCTGGATCTGACCAACCGGCACTTGCGAACAGCTTCTGCTTCGGACACCGCGCTGCAAGAAAGACTGAGGAAAATGGCGTCGGCTGATGCCTTTATACCCCAGGAGCTATGACGTCGGGTGAAGTGCGACATCAGCCGAGGCCAGACCCAGACTTTGGAATCCGGCCGACCGAAGGGCTGCCTGAGGCAGGACAACCCATATGTTATGACTGCAGATGCATCCTTGAAGGACATCATCAGTCAGCGCCAGGAAACTCGGAGCTGAATTCTCCATGGCCTCAGAGGTGGTTAGAGGAGGAACAGTAGGAGGGATCACAGGAGGATATCAAGCACCTATAGGGGCCAGAAAGTACAGTTTTGTACCTACCATAAATGTAGATGTTAGAGTGCTAATACAGCTGCAGTCATAACAGATGGGTTCTCCTGCCGTCAGGCGGGTCCTCGGTCGGCCAAATTCCAAAGTCTAGGTCCGGCATCGGTTGTCGTCGCTTCTTCCCTGACGTCAGTGCGACAGGGGTATAAAGGAACCAGCCGATGCCATTTTCTTCAGTTTTTCTTGCCCCAGATGTCAGGTGCCCCCAGAAGGAAGGCAATACATAAATTTGTGTGATAATGCAGTGCTATATAATCAAAATACAGTAGTTGCAAGCAAATACATCATAAATGAAAACCCCAATCAGGTTGTATGAGGATGTGTTAGCCTATAGGCCTGTCCCAAGAGGGTAAGGAGGAAAGGAAACCTGGACTGCAGCTGTATTAGCACTCGAACATCTACATTTATGGTAGGTACAAAACTGTACTATGTTCATCGTGCATACAGCTGCAGTCATAACAGATGGGTAGAATCCCAAAGCTAAGAAAGGGGTGGTAGGCACTAGTTGGAACTAGGAGGAGCCAAAATGCCCTGCAAGACTGCAGTGGCAAAGCCTGCTCTAGATTTGGAGTATAATGGTAGGTTGTAGTGCTTGGAGAAGTTATGGACAGAACTCCAAGCGGCTGCTTCCAAAATATCCTTGGTAGGAACTCCTCTGAGGAAGGCTGCAGAGGTGGCTGTGGCCCTGGTGGAATGAGTTCTAATGCCTGTAGGAACAGTTTTGCAATGAAAGGAAAAGCAAAAGCGTATGCAGTGGGCTATCCATTTTGAGATTGTCTGTTTGGAAATTGGCTTCCCTTGAGCTCCTACCGCATAGGCCACAAAGAGCTGTTCTGATTTTCTGAAAGGCTTTGTTCTGTCCAAATAATAACGCAGCTGTCTGTGGATGTCCAAGGAATGTAGTAATCTCTCCCATTTGTTTTGAGGATTAGGATAAAAAGTAGGTAAATGTATGGCCTGATTTAAAGCTACCCTGGATACCACTTTAGGCATAAAGGATGGGTTGGTTCGTAAGGAAACTCTGTCCTGATGGAAGATGATAAAAGGCTGGACAGCCATGAGAGCCTGTAGTTCTGAAACTCTACAAGCTGAGGTGATAGCCAGAAGGAAAGCTGTTTTCCAGGACAAATATTGCAAATCTGATGAGGCAGCTGGCTCAAAGGGAGGCAAGGTCAATTTTTCCAGAATGAAATTAAGATCCCAAGCAGGTATTGGTTGTTTCCTTGGAGGTCTTAAATTCTTAGCCCCTCTGGGGAACTGTCTTAAGAGAGGGTGAGAGAATAAAGGTGGATCAGTGTTGTATTCTGCAGAAATGGCTGAGGCATGTATTTTGATGGAGGAGAAAGAAAGTCCACTGCTTAGCAGTTCAGCCAAATATTGTAGTATTTGAGGTAAATTCAGTTTTCCAGGATCCTGTCCCTTTTTTCATTCCAGACAAAAACGTTTCCATTTTGCGGAATAAGCTTTTCTAGTTGATGGCCTTCTGGCCTCCAAAATGACATCCTGCACCTCCTTGGAGAGTAGGGCCTGTTGTGATGCTAAGGAATCTTCCATGCAGCTAGATTGAGTGTTTTTAGCTGGCTGTGAAGAGTTTTGAAGCTGTGCTGAGTCAGAAGAAGAGGCATTAGAGGCAGGTTCCATGGTGGGGAATGCGTCAGGCTCCTCAGGAGTGGGTACCAGTGTTGCCTTGGCCAGTCCGGAGCAATGAGAATCATCTTTGGTCTGTCTGCTTTGGTCTTTAATAGAACTTTGGGCAGCAGAGGAAGAGGAGGGAAGGCATAAACTGTCATTGATGTCCAACTGAAAGAAAGAGCGTCCACTCTCCAAGCCTTTGGATGGAAGATCCTTGAGCAGAATTTTGTCAATTGATGATTCTTGTGGGAGGCAAAGAGATCTATGTCTGGCCTTCCCCATTCTTGGATTATTTCTGTAAAAACTTTTGGATGCAATTTCCATTCGTGTGGATCTGTCATATTCCTGCTTAGGTTGTCTGCCAGCATGTTTTCCTTGCCTGGCAAGTACTGTGCTTGTAGTTCCATTTGTACGTCCATGGCCATGTTCCAAAGTGACATGGCCAGTCTGCATAGGGGGTAAGAATGTGTTCCTCCCTGTTTATGTACCACATAACTGTGGTGTTGTCCGTTCTTATCAATAGTTGACCTGGTTGTAGAAGGTCCTTGAAAGCTATAATAGCATTTATTACTGCTAGCATTTCTTTTGATTGATGTGAAGGTGCTTTTCTTTTGGGAACATTTGCCCTGAATGCACCGATCTGTCATGTGCGCCCCCCAGGCGTAGTCCAAGGCGTCTGTTGTGATGACTTGATTTGCTTGAGGCTTGCTGAATGGAAGACCTGTGTTTGTTTGACATGCTTGAGCCCACCACAGAAATTCCTTTTGCAGACATGGAATTAGTGGTATTATTGTTTCCAAACTGTGGCTGTGTTGAGACCATATGTTTTTCAGGTACCATTGTAGTTTCCTCATATGCAGCTTTGCACATGGGATTAGTAAGATGCAAGATGCCATGAATCCCAGAGCCTGCAGGATTTTCCTTGCAGTCAGCCTGGTGCAATTTGCTAGTGTTCTGAAGTATTGTATTAGTTGCCCCTGCTTCTCTGGCGTGAGGTAGGCCATCTGGGTGTTTGTGTCCAAATTGACACCCAGGAAAATTATCTTCCGAGAGGGTATTAGCCTTGATTTCTTTTTGTTGACTGTGTATCCCAGAGATTTCAATAACATTATTACACAAGCCAGATGTTTCAGAAGAATGTGCTTGCTGTCCGCTTGGATCAGGCAGTCGTCCAAATAGGGGTATATTTGTATCCCTTGAAGTCTGCAGTAGGCAAATACTGATGCCAGGCATTTCATGAATACTCTGGGCGCAGTAGATAAGCCAAAGGGCAATGCAGAGAATTGATAATGGGTTGAACCTGCAAGAAATCTGAGGTAGCTTCTGCAATTTTGTTTGATTGGGACATGCAGGTATGCCTCCCTGAGGTCCAATGTTACCAGCCAAGACTCCTTGCCCAGCATGGGAAGAAGTTGCTGTAGAGTGAGCATCTTGAATTTTGGTATGAGTAGAAATGTGTTTAGGATGGATAGATCCAAAATAGGTCTCCAATCTTTTCCCTTCCTTGGCACCAGAAATAGCCTGGAATAAAAACCTTGACCTTGTTCGTGCGTAGGTACCTCTTGAATAGCTTTCATGTTTATGAGATCTGTAATTTGCTTCTGTGCCTCTGCCCTTTGATTGTGTGGCAGGTTTGGCATGCCTCTCATTTTTGGAAGGGTGTGAAAATGGAATTTGTAGCCTCTGTTTATAATGTCCAGGATCCATTTGTCCTTTGTGACAACATGCCAATTTTCTGAAAATAATGCCAGCTTTCCTGCTAAGGGGGCTGCCATTTGAGACCTGGTTGGCATGCAAAGGGGAAAGTCTTTGGGTTTGCTTTCTGAAAGATTGCGAGTTGTCCTCACCACCTCTTTGTGTAGGAGCTTGCCATTGTCTGCCTCTATACGATCCTTGGGATTGTCCTCTGCCCCTCGGGCGCCTGTATCTGCCTCTTTGGGGTCTGTCTGTGGCAGGAAAGGACCAGTTTTTGGAAGGCCAATTTCTGCTAAAACGTGGGGGTTGAACCTGTAGAAATTCTTTCACAGTTTGCATTGATTTAGCCTTTTTCTCCATTTTCCTTAATACCTCCTCAGCATTAGCACCAAACAGTACATCCTTTTGAAGAGGGGCGTCTAGTAATGTAGCTTAGACATGATCAGGCAAGGCTTGTTCCTTGAGCCAGGCATGCCTACGTATGACTGATCTGTAACAGCAGCCATTTTACTCTTCAATTGTGATAACAAAAACTGTTGGTATTTTAGCATATGAAACTGACAGTTTAGGGCCCTCATGGATAAGGTAGCCGAGGTATATACCTTTTTTCCCCACCTTTCTAAGGATCTGGAATCTCTCTCGGAAGGCAATGGATTTTTGGCAATGGAGGCCTTAACTCCCTTGGGGCCCTGTGAGATGGTTTCTGGGTCAGCAGCATGGCTTTTGTAAAGAAATTGGTGAGAGTCAGGGACCCTGTAGTACCTGTCAGGCTTAACTGGAGCTGGAGGTAGAGAGTCCGGGTTAAGGCAGGCCTCCGAGTAAACATCATCTAGGATGTCCAAGACAGGAGGTATAGCCAGAGGCCTATGCTGAGGTAACAAGAGAAATTCCCTGAGCCTTTTCTTGGAATCTGAATAATCCTGGCCTTCCCAGTGGAAGTGTTCCCTTAAGGTATGCAAAGTTTCCCCAAATGAGTAATCCTCAGGGGGGATACGGAAGGGATGGACTCCTCCGCATCAGAGTCTTCAAAAGGGGAGTAAAAATGTTCCTCATCATCAGAGTGCTCTGAAATAATGGAGCCCTGATCAGAGGAGGGGGAATCTTCCTCCACTCTGGGGCTTTTGTCCGGTGGGGGCTGAGAACCTCTGATTAGAGTAATTAAATCCTCAGCCATTTTAAGCATCTGTTTCTTAGGCATGGGGTCTGGAGATGGGCCCTGTGTAGCTGGTCTCTTAGAGTGCATGGTTGCTTTAGACTTTGTGAAAGCCTTGATGGAGAAAGAAGAGGAAGGTCTGAAGACACCTTGAGTGGAGGTGGACCTGTCCACATTCTGAGTTTCAAAGCCAAGAGTGGCTTTGGTATCTGTAGTCGGGGTGTGGGCCGAGGAGCCTGCGACCTCGGGCACAGGAGACACCGTCAAAGAAGTGTCATCGGTAATCAGGGGCTGCGTAGGCGCCTCACTGAGAACCGGACCACGTGTAGTCTGCTTTGGCGCGGTGTCGGTAGAGGCCGCGGACCTCGTGTGTCGGTCCTTGTCTTTGCGTTTTTTAGACAAAACCGGAGTCGGAGTATCCGACGACATAGTATAGTTAAATGCTTTCCCAAAATAATGCTGGGCGAACTCCGCCCGACGCTTAATAGTGCGTTTGTTGAATGTAGCACAAAAGCGACAGACTGACACGTCGTGGTCTGGGCCTAAACAAGGTATACAGTGGGAAAGGAAATCCTTATGCGGTATTTGCTTCCCACAAGAAATACAATTATTAACTTTGTCTGACATCGGTCTGAGGCAAGAAAAGTTTCCCCAACGGGGTACTTAGCTTTTAAGAAGACTTTGATTTTCAAATTTCGTAATCTCAGGAGCTGGCCGACCGGCACTTGCGAACTGCTTCTGCTTCGGGCACCGCGCGGGAAGAAAGACTGAAGAAAATGGTGTTGGCTGGTTCCTTTATACCCCTGTCGCACTGACGTCAGGGAAGAAGCAACAACCACCGACGCCGGACCTAGACTTTGGAATTCGGCCGACCGAGGACCTGCCTGACGGCAGGAGGACCCATCTGTTATGACTGCAGCTGTATGCACAATGAACATCAGAGAATACACCTGCAAGTCCCTCACTGCAAGAAGCTTATCCACCAATCTCAACACATCTATTTCTGTAAGGCTCCTAATGGAATGAAATGGGTGGGTACAGGAGGATTTTGGTCTTTCCAAGAATGGGCTGGGCATTTGACCAGCAAAGGGCACTATGGATGGGGAGTATCTGGTCCAAGGTCTATCCAAGAAAGAAAATTCAGGACATTACGTTGAATCCAAAGATATCGGTGCTGCAAGAGAAGACCGTGCTGAGTCTGTCGGCTCCATAGGTTGGTCAAATATTTGCTCTGATAACTTTGGCAACGGTGAATAAGTCCGTTTCAGTGCCGAAGTCAGCACTGAAGTAGCCTTTGAAGAAACTCCCCATTCTGTATAGACGTCAGGAACTGATGTCCTTGGCTTTTGGTCGTTGGTGCAGAGGGAGAAGCTGGCAACAACAGACTCCTCTTTTTTGGTTCGTCTAAAATGGAGGATGAAGAGGAAAAGGAAGATGTATCTGTTTTGCTTTTACCAGAAAAACTAGGTAAGGCCTCTTCAATAGCAGATTTAATCATCCCCTTTAGCAGTAATTTGTTCTTCCTTTCTATCAGGGCTCGGTGACTAAAGGCATGACAGACTGAACAATCCTCTTTCAAGTGTACCGGGCCCAAGCAATAGACATAAAAAGAATGCCCATTGCAATTGGGCATCTTATGGTCACACTCTTGACATTTTTAAAAGCAGAAGCTCCTTTAACTTTGTCAGCCATATCTTATACTAGCAACAATGTAAACAGCAGAAGACAATAAGAGAAAAGGACAGGAAGGCTACCAATAATGGTAGATAAGAGTACCAAAGTACAGGAGACTACCAACGATGGTAAACATACTACAACACATGCAGGGAGAAATACAAAAAAATAGTGCTATTTATTTTTTTACATTTTACTTTTTAAAAGGACAGGAAAAGAGAGTAGTACTACCAACAATTGTAGTCGCAAGGTACACCAAAATGTGTAACAGAAGGGAAGATAGGAGATGAAAGGTTTATTGAAGGAAAAAATCAATAAGCTATATACTAAGGAAAAAAAGTATGGCTATAGCAATAATTTATAAACAGAACAAGAAAATCAAATTTAGCTAGAGAGTAATTTAGCAACGTGTCTGTTACAGGAAGTGCAAATGAGATTTGAGGTAAATTGGAGAGGAGCATTCTGGGTAGGACTTAAGCTCGAGAAGTTTTGGTTCTTGCAGGCTGTAGTAATGGCAGGGTTTGTTCCGATGTTCAGAATGAAATCCATATGTTAAGGAATAAAGACTAACATCAGATCAGTATTTAAGTTGTCAGACATTCATTTCACATATTCTCATATACTTCTTCAGAAATCAATCCTCTTTTGTTACATTTGCAGTTCTAAGTCCCCCTGATACAGCCAAATCAGTCTCCATTCCCTGCCCATAAATAATATTCCCTGCTGAAAAGCTCATTGTTTCTCCCAAGCTGCATACTCCATGTCAGTGAAATCTTTCTCCCCTGATGAACCCTTTTTTACCGCAAATCAGTTTTATTCTATCACTGTTAGGAGACCAACACACACTATTACTCCTTTTGTTCATTCTAAAATCCTTGGTCAACTTCATACACATTTCTATCCAAATGCGCCTCCTGTAATTACTATTTCCCTCCCACTTCTTGATACAATTCAGTACTCTGCTTTTGGTCTATATCTTTAATTTCTGTTGATAATGACTAAGTGGCCATTCTGATAAAATGTTATAAGTACACATATTACATATGACAATTATTTTGAATAGACGCTTCCAACTTGCTGCCGTCATGCATATACTGTTTAAGCTTTGTTTTATATTAATTTGTTTATTTTCATCTCCATTTGAACTCATGTCAACACACAGAAGTTAGAAGTGTGACCACTTACTTCATGCTTCTGAAATTAACAAAAAAAAGTTGTAGGCACAAAATGCTTTCTTCTTTCACGGCTGCCCTGTGAACCTTATGGCTTGAGATTACAATCTTGAAAATGAACATTTGATCAAGAATCTGAATAAGGACGGATATCCGACTTCAGAGGACAGTTCCAATACACAAATGAATACTGCAATAATTATTACCTACATTACTGTATACAACTAATTGAACAGACCATAAGCCTACAGTCATGACTGCTGCTCCACGGCACAAAGATCTGACATATCGAAAATCTAAGAAAGGGGAAATAATGTTTCAAATAAAAAGAATGACTCAAAACAACACTAACAATGGTAGCAACATCAGGCTGCACTACAGTTTTTAAATATTATGACTACTACCCTCCATAATAGTAATGTTTATTAGAACCCTTTGTCAGTCAGCATACAGCCTTCAATGATGTATATAAAAAAAATACAACACGTAGAATATAAACACACTCTTTAGCACAATTCAGACAATAATATAATAAAACTAATTAAACAATTTAATGCTTCCTACTATAACCTGGGTTTGGGCCCACAGGCTCCAAGTCATCATACCAGTTAAAAAAATCCTATATATCAATACCATGTCCATTTATTAGGCACATTCTTCTAACTTATTTTTATTTCCTGATTGAGATAAGCTGTTAGACAGGATGAAACCATGACTTAGAGTAGCTATTCTTTAGTATGTACCTGGCAAGAAATTTTTCACAACAGGTTTGGACAATGCAGAGTACAGAGGTATCCAACTCCTGTCACACTGCATGAAAATTTTGGAGAGGGTACATGATAAACAAATACCCAGAGTAGAAGAAAGAAGGATGAAAAGCACTTTGGATTCAGATCAAGATGCAGCACAACCAATCTGATGTTTGCAGTGAAACAAACAGTACAGAAACTAGATAAGGGAATGAGTTCAACTGGGCATTCCTAGACTTTGGGAAAGCATATGACATGGTCCCAAGAAAACTGATTTGGGCAGTTCTGCAGTGGTTTAAAGTCCCAGAAAAATCGGTGGAATTAGTACAAACTATGTACAAGAACCCAATGAGTCAAGTAATGACAGTGCTTGGACTTGCAGGAGGATTACCACTGGGCATATGTGTGCAGCGGAGTTTGGCTCTGAGCCCATTGCTCTTCATTCTGGTGATGGATTACACTAGCAAAAAAGTTGAAGACGACAGATCAATAAAGTTGCTGTATACAGATGATGGGGCATTACAGGCAGACTCTGAGCAAAAACTTTGGCAAAGGACAGGGGAATGTACTGCAAAACTGAAGGCATATTGGATGAAATGGGTACAGATGTAATGGCAGCAAATGGGGGAACCAAAAGAAGGGGAAACTTGAGATAGAAGGGATAGTACAGAAAATAGAAAATACTGAGCACTGATTTCGATATGAACCCTAAAGGTGATGATGTAAAAGGGGAATACAACACTTGATTGGTTTATTCAAGTATAAAAAGGCTTGGTATTCATACACTTGTGTTTTGGATCTGAGGAATTAAACTACAAAGGAACTGCTTCTGGCATGGCTCAGTGCTTCTTGGTTTATTGTTGACACTTTTGCTGGGTAATTTCTCCTTTACTTTGAATTTACCTTATTCACAATTTGCAAACCTCATTCTATTTCATTCTGGACATTCAGTAATATTAGTGACTATTTATTATGCATTCATATTATTAGACTGATGGCCAATTCATTATTGTTGCCTTCGACAGGGGAACCCTGTGGTAACTACAGTACTTGCAAAAATAAAGTAACTACTTTTAATAATACTAAGGGAAAAATATCAATCCCATTCCTTGCCACACTTGGAATACAAGACATCTTATATCCCAAGGTAACCTGTGGGCTTGCGCATCTCTGGGACATCAAAAAAAAAATTATGTACTCACCATAATGCTCCATCTCTGTTGTCGATTTATCCTTGACAGATGGATTTGGTTCTGATCTCTGAAACGACTTGGCCGTTACTACAGATCGCACCAGCCAACAACTCATGAGCTTCACCTCTATCAAGAATCCCTCTCTCTAAATTATCTCAGATCGAGTTTGCACAGAAATTGTAAACATTTGATGACATGCATACATCTATATACACAAACATGAAGTAAGCCAGATAGAACCCTTATCCACTATATCCGGGTAGCATAACAGTTCAGCCGCATGATCCGTTCCAACAAAAACCTTTGAGGATGTGGGATGGAGAGGGAGCTCAAGGATAAATGAAGATAAACAACATAGATGAAACGTTATGGTGAGTACATAACTTCTTTATCTGATGTTGCCAATCTTCATTTTATCCTTGACAAATGGGACAGAGTCCCCAGCTACCTAGAAACTTGGGTGGACTCATGGAAGGATATTCTTGAGCACCAGCGAGCCTAAAGATGACCTTTTCTTAAAGACCAGGTCCAGTTTGCAATGAGTAATAAAGGTATGGAGAGAAGCCCAAGTAGCTGCTGCACATGCCATCCATTAAAGCTCTAGATTGGAAGACCGCTGAAGTGGCTACAGACCTTGCATAATCTGCTTTGATAGGTTTAGGCAAGGTTAAATTGCTTTTATCATAAATTAAAAAATATAATCTTTCAGTCACTTAGAGAGATAATCTTGCTGACTGCCTTGCCCAACTTTGCAGTAGAAAAAAACACAGCTGACTTAAATGTCTTAGTTTTTTATCTTCACAGTACAAAAAAAGATAACAGTCTATGGACATCTAGTAAATGTAGAGCGTATTCCACTGTTAGAATGATTAGGTAAATTAATAGTCTGGTTGACATTAACCTCTGACACTAACTTGGGCAGGAAGAATGGGTTTGTTTGTAAAGATACATACCCTTATCCTTGTGGAAGACTATGTAAAGAGGTTCAGATAAGGCCTGGATTTCCAAAATTCTTCTTGCTGAAGTAATGGCTACCAAAAAGAGTGTCTTCCAAAATAGAAATTTCAGTTTGCAAGCTGCAGAAGGTTCAAAAGGAGAATGTATTACCACCTGCAGTAGTACATTCAAGTCCCAAAGAGGAGTCAGATCATTATACGGGTGTTTTAACAAAGAGAGCCCCCCTCAAAAATGATTTACAAAGCCTGTGAGAGGCTAAAGAATGTTCTTCCAAACCACTGTGAAAATTAGAAATCACAGCCAATTGTAGTTTGATGGTGGATGGAGAAGCCTCAGCACTGACCAGAGATGCTAAGAAATCTAAAACATGCTCAACTAAAGCAGAAAAAGGGTCAATTTGTTTTTCATGGGCCCAAATTAAAAATATTTTACTTACTTAAATATAGTTTTCGAGTAAAAGGTTTATGAGCTGTTAAGAGGATGCAATGTACTGGAGAGGACATATTAGGATACCTGGCAACTAGTGGAATTGGAGAAACCATGCAGTCAACTTGAGGTTGAAAATGTCTGGGTGAACAAAGCCATCTGGACAGGACAGATAATCTGGCACTGGGTCCAGAATCAAAGATTGACGAATCAAGTGAGGCCAAAGAAAGAGGAAACAAATCTGTCAAGGCCAAAAGGTGGCAATAAGGATTACTGTACTCTTCAACCGGAGTGCTTTCTGTAAGAATTTGGGGATTAGAGGTATCGGGGGAGGATTATACAACAGACTGCAGGGCCAACCAAGGAGGAGAGCATCCCTGGGTGAATTTCCTGGAGGGGGACGAAGTAACTGCTGCATTTGTTGTTTAAGAGGGATGCAAACAGATCACAGCAAGGTTGACACTAGTGAAGGAATATCATCTTTGCCACTTCCTGCTTGAGAGACCACTCATGAGACTGAAGGATACATCTGCTTAGCTTGTCTGCAATCATTATGGAACTTCTCAGAATGTGCGTTGCTATTAGAAAGCGGTTGGACAAGGTCACCCCCCCCCTCCGCCACACTCTGAGGTCTTTTCGACAAAGGGGATAAGACTGGTTTCCTCCCTGTTTGTTGATGCACCAAACTACTAAGATTGTCCACTTGAACTGCAAAAGACCCCGAGGAAGAACTGTCTGAAAGGCCTACAATGCAAGAAGCAACTCTCATCTTTAGGACACTGATGTGCAAGTAGCCCTTAAGTGGGGACCAAGTGCCTTGGACTGTCTTGCCCAGAGATCCCCCCCACCTAAGAGGCATCCGTGGTCACAATGACCGTGCGCTCTGGAAAAACAAAGGGACGACCGTGAAGAAACCGTTAGGAATGCAACCACCAAAGAAGGTTCATTTTGCAATGTTTGGTGATCAAGATTTGTTCTGACATTGGGTAATGAAGTATAGACACCTGGGAAGTTAGTAGACATTGTAAAACTCTCATGTGTAACCTGGCTAATGGGACTAGAGTTATGGAAGCTGCCATGGATCCTAGAGCTTGCAAGACTAACCATGCTGGAACATTCTTCCTGTGAATTAACTTCTGAACCTGAACCACAATTCTCTGTCATTCTGGAGGAAAAACTGCTATCGTCATTTGAGTATTCAGTACTGCCCCTATGAATTCTAAACTTTGTGTTGGGGTTATATGTGACTTTTCTAGATTGACGGTAATCCCCAGATGGGCACAGGTGTGGAGGGTGTAGTCTCCAGCTATTATAAAATGATGCTTGGTTGAAGCAGTAATGAGCCAGTCCAAGTACAGAAGCACTTGGAATCCTTGCAGCCTCAAGTGTGCTGCTACTACTGCCATGCATTTGGTGAACATCCCGGGGGCTCTGGTTAGTCCAAAGGGCAGTACTCTGAATTGGTAATGACTGGCTCTGAGCAGAAAACAGAATCATCTTCTGGAGTGTTTGTCCATTTTTATATGTTAATACGCATCCTGAAGGTCTACAGAGTACATCCAATCCCATCTTTATACTGTGAACATCCAGAACTTTGTTTGCCGAACCATTTTTTTCAGCACACTGAGATCTAGAATTGGTCTCCAGTACCCCATCTTTTTTTGGCACTAAAAAGAATCTTGAGTAGGTTCCGGATCCTTCTTGGTATGGCTGAACATTTGGATGACTCGTTTGTTCAGCAGTTTCTGAATTTCTTGCACAGCTGCATCTTCTCTGATTGTGTGGAACATCGGGGATTTTCTTCTGAACGGGGGGTTGAGAAAAGGGAAAGATATAACCTCTGGATACAATCTGTTGCATGCAGGAATCGTTTTGTCAAACTTGGCCAGGTGTTTAGGTGCAAGGATAAGCATCCCCCCGGTCTGTCTCCAGAGGAAGACGATCGGGATTCCCCTTCAAAACTGCTGAAAGGGCTTGTGTGGAAAAGAAACCCTGGTTTTGCCGACCAGCCCTGCAACGAGGATAGCATCCTTCATTTTGGCTCCCCCCACTGTCCTTGGAGGAACTCTTCACATGCGTCTTGGAAAGGCCCTTGGGATTTCTTGAACCACATTTTTCCACCACTACTATGTTTCCTAGAAAAGGACCTTTGGGGAGGTGGAGAAATGTATGCTCACAGCAGAAAGGATCTTACCATCCTTCTCACACCTGGATAAGGTCTCTCTTACTTTGGGTGGAAACAAAACTTGTGTCAACAGGAGCATTGACAAAAGAAGACATGAATGGTTCAGCATAGTCACATAAATGCATCCAGGTGTGTCTCCTTATGGCTATGCCTGTACCCACTGTGCTAGACATCCCTTCGACCTTACGAGTCATCAGCCTCATGGACAAATTAGACACAAATTAGAGTGGCTAAATGGGAAGCCACTTTCTCTTGGACTCCCTCAGCTACAGCTACAGCCAAGGTGCCTGACAACTCTTTAATCAGATCCCGTTGGAGTCTGGTAAAATGTGCCAAAAAATTAAAGAACCTTGTGGTGAAGGTCACTGATGCATAGAACCACTTCCCAAACCTGTCCATGGACAAAAACTCTTTGTTGGGCAAATGGACAGAAGAACTCTCTTCAGCAAGTTCCTTTTTTGTGGCTGCCACTACAACCACTGCATCTACAGCCAATCCCTTAGCCCAAAACTGCTTATCTTCTGGAGTGGAAAGAAACTTGTCTGGTCTTTTGTGGACGGGTTCAATTGATTCTGCAGCCTTTCACACCCACTGTGAAATCAACTGAATGAGTTAATGAGCAGGCAGAGTCACCCAAGAGGTAGATGGGTGGGTGCCGAAAGACTGCAAGTAAACAGATTCCTCAGAGGAAAGGGTTATGGTATTTCCAGCCACAAGTTTTAAAATTTCCAAGATGTCTCCAAATGAGAGGGATGACTGTGGAGACCACTCCCCTCTCATTGAAATCTGTGTCCTCTGTGGCTTGGTTCCAAGAGAATCCAAGTGCTTCCTCTTGAACTTCTTTTGAGGGACCTCCTCAGAGGGATAGTCTGGGGAGGTATCAGAATATGACCGTCCCTGTGCCTATGAAACCTGAAACTTCAGCACCTGCTGTCCCACTGGAGAGGCAGAATGAATAATAGAACTAGAGGAAGGAAAAGTACAGTTTTGTACCTACCATAAATGTAGATGTCCGAGAGACATGCAACTGCAGTCATAACATGTGGGTTGTCCTGCCTCAGGCAGCCCTCGGTCGGCCGGATTCCAAAGTCTGGGTCCGACGTCGGCTGATGTCACATTTCTCTCCGACGTCAGAGCGGCTGGAGTATATAAGCATCAGCCGACGCAATTTTCTTCAGCGTTTCTTGCCCCAGATGCCAGGTGCCCTCCAAGGAAGGCTGTAATCAAACTGGAAGACAAAAACAGGATTCCAAACAAATACATGAGCAATAAAACAAATACACCATAACAGATATCCCCAGCTAAGAGAGGGATAAGAGTGGACCCTAAGCATAGAGGGGTATGGAGGGAGGGAAAACCCGACTGCAGTTGCATGTCTCTTGGACATCTACATTTATGGTAGGTACAAAACTGTACTATGTCCTTCAAGAATGCAACTGCAGTCTTAACATGTGGGTAGAATACCAAAGCTTAGCTGGGGGAGGAGGTATGCTCTAGGAGAGTGATGGTGTGGCAATCAAACCCTGCAGGACTGCCGAAGCAAAGCCTGCTCTGGATCTGGAATATAGGGGGAGATTGTAGTGTTTTGAGAATGTATGCACGGAGCTCCATGTAGCAGCTTCTAGAATGTCCTTTGTAGGCACCCCTCTTAAAAATGCTGTAGAGGTGGCTGTAGCTCTGGTAGAATGTGGTCTGACATAGGCTGGAACAGTCTTTCCATGAAAGGAATAACAGAATCTGATGCAATGTCCAATCCATTTAGAAATAGTCTGTTTTGAAATTGCTTTTCTTTGGACTGCAGGGGCGTAAGCTACAAAAAGCTGTTCAGACTTCCTACTGGCCTTGGTTCTGTCCAGGTAGTATCGAAGTTGTCTATGAATGTCCAAGGTATGTAAAAGCCTTTCCCCCTTATTCTCAGGATTGGGGAAGAAGGCAGGCAGATGAATGGCTTGATTTAGAGAAACCCTAGATACCACCTTTGGCATAAAGTTAGGGTTGGTCCTTAATGAAACCCTGTCTCTGTGGAAAATAATAAAGGGTGGTATTGCCATTAGGGCCTGTAGTTCAAACCCTTCTTGCTGAGGTAATTGCCAACAGGAAAGCTGTTTTCCATGAGAGAAATTGCAAGTCAACTGAAGCTGCTGGCTCAAAAGGAGGTAGAGTCAGTTTTTCTAAGACAAAATTGAGGTCCCAGGCTGGCACTGGGGCCTTTCTTGGTGGCTTAATGTTCTTGATTCCCTGAGGAATCGCCTTAGTAATGGGGTGAGAAAAACAGGAGGATCAGTGTTGTATCTAGCTGAAATGGCAGATGCATGTATTTTTATTGATGAATATGAGAGGCCACTCTGTAACATATCTGCCAAATATTCCAAGATAAGTGGGATGTTCAGTAATGATGCATCATGCCCTTTGCTGGTATTCCAATTGCTGAATCTTTTCCACTTGGCTAAGTAGACCTTTCTGGTGGACGGTCTTGAGCCTCTGTTAGTATCCGCTGAACTTCCTTAGAGAGGTAAGTTGAATTTATTTATGGGATCTCCCAGGCTGTTAGCTGCAGAGTCTGAAGGTTTGGATGCAGTGTTTCGAAATTGTGCTGAGTCAAAAGTAGAGGCCACTGAGGGAGGGCCCACCTCCTGATGTGACATATGCTCCGTAGTAGTGGGTACCAGTGTTGTCTTGGCCAATCCAGAGCTATTATGATTCCCTTGGGCTTCTCTGCTTTGATCTTTAGTAATACTGAGGTCATCAGTGGCAGAGGTGGGAATGCATAGATTGCTAGGGAGCTCCAGTTGAATGAAAGAGCATCTATTTTCCAAGCCTTTGGATGGTATGTCCTTATGCAAAATTTTGGTAGTAGATGATTGAGGTGAGAGGCAAATAGGTCCATTTCTGGCTTGCCCCATGTCGAAGTGAGTTGTCTGAAAGCCTTCGGATGCAACCTCCACTCGTGTGGATCTGTGAAATTCCTGCTTAGGCTGTCCGCCAACACATTGTCTTTTCCTGGAACAAACTGTGATTGTAACTGGATGTTTAGACTCAGTGATTTCTCCCAAAGCTGCATTGTCAGTCTGCAAAGGGGATAAGAGTGAGTGCCCCCCTGCTTGTTTATGTACCACATCACAGTGGTGTTGTCTGTCCGTATCATTAAGTGACCTTGCTGGAGCTGGTTTTGAAAAGCCTCGATAGCATGCATTACTGCCAGCATTTCCTTTTGATTTATATGCAGATGTGTTTCCTTTGGAGACCATTGTCCTTGTATACATCTGCCTTCCATGTGCGCCCCCCATCTGAGGTCTGAGGCGTCTGTAGTCATGGTCTGTGTTCTCTGTGGTTTTTTGAATGACAAACCTGTGTTTTCCCTGCTCACCGAAGCCCACCATAGGAATTCCTTTTGTAAGCATGGAATGAGTGGTATGATTGTCTCCAAGTTGTTGCTGTGCTGAGACCAAATGCTTTTTAGGTACCATTGTAGCTTTCTCATGTGTAGTTTTGCTAATGGAACCAGTAGAATGCAGGATGCCATGTAACCCAGGGCCTGTAGGAATCTCCTTGCAGTCATCTGGGTGAGTTTTGCTAAATCTTTGAAGTACTGAGTTAACTTCTCTTGCTTGTCTTCTGTCAGGTAAGCCATTTGAGAGGCTGTGTCTAGTTTGGCTCCTAAGAAGATTATTTGCTGGGATGGCTGCAGTCTTGACTTTGGGGAGTTGACTGTGTATCACAGAGCTTGAAGTAATCGTATGACATATTCCAGATTTTTTGTCAACATCAGTTTGTCGTCCGCTTGTATGAGGCAGTCGTCCAGGTACGGGTAAATTTGTATACCCTGGAGCCTGCAATGAGCAATTACTGAAGCCAGGCATTTTGTAAACACTCTGGGCACAGTAGATAAGCCAAATGGCAATGCTGAGAATTGATAATGCTCTGGCCCTGCAAGAAATCTGAGGTATCTTCTGCAACTGTGTCTGATAGGGACATGCAGGTATGCCTCCTTGAGGTCCAGAGTAATCAGCCACGACTCCTTGCCCAGCATGGGAAGGAGTTGCTGCAGAGTCAGCATTTTGAACTTTGGTACTATGAGAAAGGTGTTTAATGCGGACAAGTCCAGTATTGGTCTCCATTGAGTTTCTTTTCTTGGAACAAGGAACAGTCTTGAGTAAAATCCCTGTTCTTGTTCTTGTTGTGGAACTCTTTCTATTGCTTTCATTTGAGTTAGCAGAGAGATTTGCTTGATAGCCTCTGCCCTTTGATGTTGTGGTAGATTTGGCATGCCTTGTTTTCTTGGTAGGGTATGAAAATGAAACCTGTACCCTCGGTCTATAATGTCCAAAATCCATTTGTCCTTTGTCAGTCTGTGCCAGTTTTCTGCAAACAGAGATAATTTTCCGCCCAAGGGAGCTTCTAGTTGTTCCCTGGTAGGCGGTAGTAGAGGAAAGTCATTGAGATTGTGGTTGTTGGGCAGGAGGAACCCCTGCGTCACCTCTTTGGTTTCCTGGCTGCCATTGACGTCCCTGTAAGGGCCTCTGTATTGGCCTCTTCCTCGGCCACGTCTGTTCTTACCCCTTTGAAACTTTTCTGGATTAGGAAAGGACCAGTTTTTTGAAGGCCAATTCCTACTGAATCTGGGGGGTTGAACCTGGAGGAAATCCTTTACAGTTTGAACTGATTTTGCTTTTTCTTCAATGGTCTTTAGCACATCCTTAGCATTTGCACCAAAAAGCTTGTTCTTTTCCAAAGGTGCATCCAGAAGTTTTGCTTTTACATGATCTGGTAGAGGTTGATCTTTTAACCAAGCATGTCTTTGCATCACTGTCCCTGTCATAGCTGCCCTACATGAAGCTTCCAGTGCATCATATCCACACTGCAGGAAGTGATTGCTTACTTGCTGAGTGTTATGTACAGCTTCCTGCAAAGTCTTCCTGTCTAAAGGATCAGGAGAAGCTAGTGTTTTTTGTAAATCTTCTAAGAGATAATCCTGATATTGGAACATATGAAAGGCAATTTAAAGCTCTCATAGATAAAGTAGTGGAAGTGTAAACCTTTTTACCCCATCTCTCCAAAGACCTTGCCTCCCTGTTGGAGGGCAAAGGATTTTTAGAGGTGGAGGCTGAAACTCCTTTAGGCCCCTGTGAAATAGTTTCCAAATCAACAGTATGGGCCCTGAATAAATGGGAATGAGTTTCTGGGACCCTGTAATACCTGTCTGGCTTGGCTGGTGCAGGAGGGAGAGTATCAGGGGTAGCACTAGAATCAGAATACAAATCATCCAGAACATCAAGTACAGGAGGGATAGCTAAGGGCCTGTGCTGAGGCTTCTTAAGGAAAGTCCTAAGGCGTTTCCTGGAATCAGAATATTCTTGGCCCTGCCACTTGAAATGTTCCCTCATGGTGTGCAGAACTTCCCCAAAGGAAATATCCTCAGGAGGGGAGGCCGAAGGAATGGAATCTTCTGCATCTGAGTCCTCATAGGTCTGGAAGAGCTCTTCCTGGCTATCAGAGTGGACAGAGCCCTCAGAGTCTTCATCTGAAGGAGTAGGGTCAGAGGGTTCAACCCGGGGCCTTTTATCAGGAGGAGGATGGGATGCTCTCTCTGGATGGGTCTGTGAACCTCTAATCATGGAAATTAAATCAGCAGCCATGGACATAATTTGTGCCTCTGGAGTCGGCTGAGGTAAGGATCTAGAAGTAATATGCTTTTTTTTGCTGGCTGCCTTAGCCCTAGTGTAGGCCTTAATAGACATGGCCATAGGAGGCCTGGCAGCTCCACGTGCAGGAGTGACCTTGTCTACAGCAATGGTCTCGGGCATCTCCTCGGTTTCGGTATCCGGAGGAAAATCTATAACTGGCGGAGTAATGTCTGGAATCGGAGTCGTCGGCACTGCGGTGTCTTCGGTTCGGAGCGGTGGAGAGACCGTCTCAGAGGGAACCGGAGCACTCGCGCTAGGTTTTGGCGTGGAGTTGGTAGTAGACACGGGCCGAGGATGTCGGTCCCGGTATTTTCGCTTTTTGGGAGTTTGCGATGTCGGAAGATCCGACGGCATGGTATAAGCAAATTTATCGCCGAAAAAGTCTTCAGCAAACTCCGCCCGGCGCCTGAGAGTGCGCTTGTTGAAGCGAGCACAGGCTACACAGGCCGAGACGTCGTGGTCTGGGCCCAGGCAAGGGAGGCAGTAAGAGTGGAAATCCTTATGAGGTATTTGTTTACCACAAAAAAGACAATTGTTAACTTTTTCAGTAATTTCTGACATCGGCTGAGGCAATAAAAGGTCCCCAACGGGGTACTTAGCTTTTTTGATGACTTCGGAATCGTGGAATACAGGAGCTGACAGACTGGCACTTGCGAACTGCTTCTGCTTCGGGCACCGCGCGGCAAGAAAGACTGGAGAAAATGGCGTCGGCTGATGCTTATATACTCCAGCCGCTCTGACGTCGGAGAGAAATGCGACATCAGCCGACGTCGGACCCAGACTTTGGAATCCGGCCGACCGAGGGCTGCCTGAGGCAGGACAACCCACATGTTATGACTGCAGTTGCATTCTTGAAGGACATCTGTCCAGAGGGGAAGAGACTGACTGGTTCACTACAAGAAAAAGGGCCCTCTGCATATCCTCGAAGGCCAGTACCCCCCGAAGAGGGAAGGGAGCACGGAACAAAGGAGGACTGCCTCTGAACTGGGGTCACTCCCTGCTCCAAAGAACCAACCTCCAAGACTGAAGCTGGAGCCGAACTAACTCGAACCAAAGCTTTGAGGAGCAGGGATGGCTCCGAAAAACCTGGAGTTGAAACCTGTCCCCTGGAACTAGCAAGGTAGCCACAAACCTGGTAGGTTTCTGGTTTAGAAAAGTACAGTTGTGTACACTTACCATAAATGTAGATGTTTGAGTGTATTTACTACTGTTGCAGTCATCACATTTGGGGTTATCTGCTTGCAGTAGCCTTCAGTCGGCCTGATCATCAAAGTCTTGGGTCCTGAGTCAGTTGCTGTCTCATCTTCCATGACGTCAGGTAGTCAGGGGTATAAAGCATGCAGCTGACGCCATTACATCAGTTTTTCTTGCCCCAGTTGTCAGCTGCCTTAATGGGAAGCAATTTTATATATATATATATATATATATATATATATATATATATATATATATATATACATACATAAATATATATATATATATATATATATATATATACATATATATGTACATATATATATATATATATATATATATATATATGGTTCTACCTACACCAAAATCCTTACAAGCCCACAACCCAACCTACTAACCCCAAGGTCGGTCCGCTGCACTACGCACACAGCTACTCCTAACTCCACTTAACTCCCTCTTTACACTTTCTCCCTCCCTAACCCTAACTCACTTAACCCACTAACCGCCTAACCCACCCTAACTTCCCTACCTATCCACTCCTATCTAACCTCTACCTAACTCTACCCTAACCTCCCCTCACTTAACCTTTCCTCTCAACCCTAACCCTACTTAACCCACCCCTACTATCAGCCTAACTTCCACTCACTTAACTTCCTACTCTCACTATAGTCGTCACTACATCTCCACACAGTCCTGTCTCGCACCTGCGGCGCACGCCACGTTTCCACACTGTCGCCTTTCTGCATGGGATGTCTAGTCGCGCTATGTTGTCATCCTGGTCGTGTCGTCGGTCTCTTCGGCTCGATGTTCTGCCACTCAGCTCGCGCTGGGTCGTCTATATATATATATATATATATATATATATATACACACACACACACACACACACACACACACACACACACACATACAAGGTTATACCTCCAACAAAAACGCAAATGTACCAAAAAGCTTTTAAGTATAGTAAAGGAGAATAGAGGTATAGAGGGCTGAAGGGAGGGTAAGCAGGACTGCAATAGTGAATACACTCAAACATCTACATTTATGTTAAGTGCACACAACTGTACTATGTTCTTTGTATTTCCCTGTTGCAGTCATCACATTTGGGTAGATTCCCAAAGCTAGGGATGCGAGGAGGAATTTAGATAGCATTAGGACAAGCTAAAAGGCCCTGCAAGACTGCAGTGGCAAAGCCAGCTCTGGATTTAGAGAAAATTGGCAAATGGTAATGCTTGGTGAAAGTATGTAGAAAACTCCAAGTAGCAGCTTCTAGGATGTCTCTGGTAGGGACACCTCTGAGAAAGACTGTAGAGGTAGATGCAGCCCTGGTTGAATGTGGTCTAATCCCCTGTGGGATAGGTTTTCCACAGTGCTTATAGCAGAAATGAATGCAATGGCCTATCCATTTAGCAAACTTGCTTTGAAATAGCCTTCCCCTCTGCCCCTACAGCAAATGCCACCAGCAGTTCAGATTTCCTTAGAGATTTTGTCCTGTCCAAGTAAAATCTAAGTTGTCTGTGCACATCTAAGGAGTGCAGTATCTGTTCCTCTTTGTTCTGTGGATTAGAAAAGAAGGTTGGCAAATGAATGGACTGATTAAGAGCCACAGTGGATACCACCTTGGGCATGAGAGATTGGTCCTGAGGGACACCCTGTCCACATGAAAGATGATGAAAGGCTCCACTGCCACAAAGGCTTGTAATTCAGAAACCCTTCTTACTGAAGTGATTGCTAAAAGGAAAGTTGTTTTCCAAGAAAGGAATTTTAACTCTGCAGTTGCAGCTGGCTCAAAAGGAGGAAGAGTGAGTTTTTCCAATACAAAATTAAGGTTCCAGGTTAGAGTTGGGGCTCTCCTGTGTGGTTTTACGTTTTTGTCCCATCTGAAGAACTGCTTGAGCAGTAGGTGAGAAAAGAGGGTGATTCTGTGTTGTAATGAGCTGAAATAGCTGGTGTGTGAATTTTGATGGAGGAAAAGGAAAGGCCCTTGTGAAGCATCCAAGTTAAGTATTGAAGAATTTGAGGTAAATTGGGCACTGCTGTGGCCATCCCTTGAGTTTGGTTCAAGGCACAGAATCTTTTCCATTTTTCAGCATAAGATTTTCTAGTACTAGGTCTCTGCCTCCAAAATGACATCCAACACTTGTTTACTAAAGGATGGTAACGGAGAGGTTAGGTAATTAGCCAGGCTGCCAGGTTCAGGGTTTGAATCTGGGGGTGCAGAATCTGACTCTCACAGGTTCATAGGTTGGTACTAGGCTATCAGCCCTAGGGCCTATACAAGCCTAGCCATAACAATTCTCTGGCTATTTCTTCCCACATTATTTACTCTCCTGCTGAGACAGCAGGGTATGTGTCTGAGGTAGGTGCCATGGGGCCAGCTGTGGCACACTGCGCAAGAAGGGATACCAGTGTTGGTGTGGCCAGTCTGGTGCAATCAATATCATCCTTGGTTTCTCCTGTTTGATCTTTAGTAGTATTTTGGAGAGGAGAGGCAGAGGAGGAAGGAAGGGCATAAACTGACAGATTTTTCCAGCTGGAGGACAGAGCATCCACTTTCCAAGCTTGTTTGTGGGGAGTCCTTGTGCAGAATTTGTCCAATTGGTAGTTCTGGGGGGAGGCAAACAGGTCTATATCTGGGATCCCCCATTTGTTGAACAACATGTTGAAAATCTTTGGTTCCAGTTTCCACTCGTGTGGGTCCATGAGATTTCTGCTTAGTTCCTCTGCCAGCGTATTTAGTTTTCCTGGAAGGAATTGAGCCTGTAGATGAACTTGGTAGCTCAAGGCTGTGTTCCACAGAGCCATGGCTAGTCTGCAGAGGGGGTAAGAATGGGTACCCCCCTGCTCGTTTATGTACCACATAACAGTGGTGTTGTCCGTCTTTACCATTAATTGTCCTGGAAGAATGTGGTCCTTGAAGGCCGTCAGAGCATTCTTTATGGCTAAAATTTCTTTTTGATTGATATGCAGGTGCATTTGACTTGGGTTCCCTTTGCCCTGAATGCACTTCCCTGCCAAGTGAGCCCTCCATGCATAGTGTGATCCGTCTGTTAGGGTTTGGGCGGCAGGGGGTAGAGTGAATGGTAGTCCCTTGTTTTGGTGACAGGCCTCTGCTCACCAAAGGAATTCTAACCATAGGCAAGGTATGATAGGAATCATTGCGTCTAGATCCTGAGAATGTTGACACCAAAGGCTTTTTAGATACCACTGTAGTTTCCGCATATGCAGCCTTGCATATAGAATTATTAGAATGCACGAGGCCATGAACCCAAACTCTTGCAGTATTTGTCTT
Organism: Protopterus annectens; assembly: GCF_019279795.1. NCBI lineage: Eukaryota > Metazoa > Chordata > Ceratodontiformes > Protopteridae > Protopterus > Protopterus annectens. The sequence goes on along the minus strand of NC_056750.1, from coordinate 710,155,785 downwards.
GCAGACAGCAGGGTTTTTGTGGCAATTAGTTTGAAGTTGTCAAATGAATTTGTTACTCTGGCGTGAGGAAAGCCATCTAGGAAGTTGTGTTCAAGCTTGCTCCCAGGAATATAATTTGTTGAAGAGTACCAGCTGTGATTTCTTTTCATTTATGATGTACCCCAGACAATTTAGCACCTTTTGTACGAATGCCAGATGATTCAGAAGTATGTCCTGGCTTTCTGCCTGAATTAGACAATCGTCCAGGTATGGGTATATTTAAATATTTCTTTGCCTGCAAAATGCAATGACTGGAGCTAGTCACTTTGTGAATACCCTGGGCGCAGTAAATAAGCCAAAGGGCAGTGCAGAGAACTGATGGTGCATGCAGCCTGCTTTGAAGTGTAGGTATTTTCTGCAATATTCCTTGGGATGTGCAGGTAGGCTTCCTTTAAATCCACTGTTGCCAACCAGGCATCTTTGCCTATCATGGGAAGCAACTGGTGAAGAGTTAGCATCTTGAATCTTGGAATCACCAAAAAAGTGTTTAGGATAGACAGGTCCAGGATAGGACGCCATGAGTTGTCTTTTCTGGGTACCAGGAAAAGTCTTGAGTAGAAAACTTGTTCCTTTTCCTCTTCGGGTACAGTCTGAATAGCTTTTAATCTTGAGTCTCTCTCTTGCTTTTGAGCCTCTGCCCACTGATTTGGGGGTAGATCTGGCCAACCATTTGGGGTTGGTTAACGTATGGAAGTGAAATCTGTATCCTTGGGAAACTATGTTTAAAACCCATTTGTCCTGGGTAATGAGTTCCCAGTTTCTTGCTTGCAGAGCAATCTTTCCCCCAAAAGAAGCAATCAGTTGTGACGTGCTTGGAAGTTTTAAAGTTAAGTCAGTGGGACAGCTTACCATAGGGGGGAGTCTTACTACTCCCTGATTTGGACGTAGGAGCCCCCCACTGCTTAGTCCTGTGTGTACCTTGGGACTGAAGCCTGGGTGTTCTGCTGGTTCTGGGTTTGAGTTGAGAAGGCCTGGAAGAGGCAGGAAAGGACCAATTTTTTGAGGGCCAATGCCTACTAAATCTAGGAGGCTGCACTTGTAAGAAATCTTTAATAGTTCACATAGATTTAGCTTTTTCCTCCATCTTTTTAAGAAGAACTTCGGCTTTGTCGCCAAATAGGCGGTCCTGATTTAAGGGTGCCTCTAGCAGTTTAATTTTAACATGATCTGGCAAAGATTGCTCCTTAAGCCAAGCATGCCTTCTAAGTACAGTCCCAGTGACAGCAGCCCTGCAAGATGCCTCTAGTGTATCAAAACCACACTGCAAAGTATGTTTTCCAACCTGTTCAGCAGAATGCATTAAATACTCTAAATCCTTATTTTCAGCACAATCAGGAATGAACATCACCTTCTGTTTAAGCAATCCAATAATATGCTGCTGATACTTTAACATATGAAACTAGCAATTTAAGGCCCTGAGGGCCACGGTTGCAGAGGTGTATACCTTTTTACCCCATCTAACCAGGGCCCTGGAATCTCTATCAGAGGGGGTAGGATTTTTTGGCAGTAGTAGCCTTAATGCCCTTGGGTCCCTCTCAGGTCTCAGGATCCGCAGTAGCATTTTTAAAAAGGAACTTGTGAGAATCAGGAACCCTGTAATATCTATCAGGTTTTCTGGGAGTAGGAGGTAAAGAGTCAAGGGCTAAGCTACATTCTAAAAAGGCATCGTCAACAATGTCCAACACAGGAGGGATAGCTAAAGGCCTGTGTTGGGGCAGAAGTAAGAAATCTCTAAGCCTCTTTTTAGAATCACAGTAATCCTGGCTTTCCCAGTGAAAATGCTCCTTAAGAGTATGCAAGGTTTCACCAAAAGAAAAATCCTCTGGGGGAGAAGAGGGAATAGAGTCCTCTGCATCAGAATCCTCAAAGGTAGATAAGGGTAAATCCTCGTCATCAGAGGAGACAGAAATTTCAGAATCCTGGTCAGAAGTATCATAAGCAAATTCAGTCCTAGGAGAAGGCTGGCTTCCCCTGATTAAAGTAATAAGGTCTTCAGCCATTCTTATCATTTGTTTTTTAGGCATAGAGGCCTGACCATGCGGTCTGGGCATCCGTTTTCTAGACATGGTTCAAGTTTCAGGCCTAGAAGAAGAAGATGGTGGCGGTTTAATATGCAAGTCAGTAGGCCTGAATACACCCTCAGAAGCCGGTGCCTGCACAGCAGCTCCGGACCCATCCAAGGTAGAGACATCTGCAGGTTCCACAGTTGAAGCATCTCGTGGCATACCGGACTCCGAATGGGTCTCAGTAGAGGCCTGCGAATCTGAAGTAGCGGGTATCAGGGACTGCAAAAGCACCTCACTGAGGAACGGCGAACTGGCGACTAGCTTAGGAGAAGCATCGTCAGCAGCTTTAGACCTAGGCGGCCTTGTCTCTTTCTTTATCTCTATATTTTCAGAATGTCGGTAGTCAGGTGGCTTACCGAAGACATATCTGGATAATTGAACCGAGAACCTAAATATTTAGAAGCGAAAATGTACAGACGACGAATATTCTGTGGTTTAAATAAGGCACAAAACCAACAGCGAGGTACGTCGTGGTCAGGGCCTAGGCAAGGAATACAGTTTGACTGAACATCTTTATGAGGTATTTGCTTTCCACAACAAATGCAATTATTGACTTTTACTGATATCGGTTTAGAGGAAGAAAAAGTTTCCCCGATGGGGTACTTGGCTTTAATTGAAGACTTCTGTTCTGAAACTCGAAAACGAAAATTTCAGGAGTCGGTCGACCGGCACTTGCAAACTGCTTCTGCTTCGGGCACTGCACGGCAAGAAAGACCGGGATAATGGTGTCGGCTGCATGCTTTCTACCCCTACTGCGTGACGTCACCGAAGATGAGACAGCAACCGACGCAGGACCCAAGACTTTGACAATCAGACCTACTGAGGGCTACTGCAAGCAGATAACCCCAAATCTGATGACTGCAACAGTGAAACACGAAGAACATCAACTGAAGAGCTTAGGTAACTACTGGCTCTGAAGAAAAAAGCAGCTCCAGAGTTGATACAGTCAATGCCAGGAGTTCTGGGACAGAGGATTCTATGATCTCCAAGGAGGTTAAGATCTTATTCACTATCCTCTCCCCATCAAGTTCTGAAAGACTTTTGGTGGAATGTACAGACAACATGGAAGGGGACTTAGGCCGCTGCAAAAACACCTCTGGGAGTTCCCCAATAAAGCGATCAACAGAAGAAGAGTGGGTAGTCCTAAGGAATTTAGTCTTGTCCAGTGAAGCAGTAGCCTCTTTCTGTAACGAGGTCTTAGATGTGGAAGGGCTCAAAATTGTGATAGGTGCCGGAATGCACATTAGCACCAAAACAACAGAGGCCTTCAGGTCCATGGGAACTATCGGAGCCAAGGATTTCAATTTTCTGGGTTTCAGAACCAATGGGGTGGTTGGTACCGAAACAGTTATTTTCTTTGATTTTTCAGCAGGGGATTAGGAAGAGGGAGAAGAAACATCTGTCTTATCTGCTGGAGATAAAGCCAAGGCTTCACCAAAGGCTGAAGGGAGAAGTCCTTTTAAAATAAGTTTATTCCACCTTTCCAATAAAAGCAGGGTGGCTGAAGGCATGGCAGATGCTGCAATCGTCCTGTAAATGGTGAGGGCCAAGACAATATACACACAGTAAATGAAAATCTGAAGAGGGGAATTTTATTTCCACACTTCTGGCATTTTTTGAAGCCAGAGTGGCCTTTACCCTCGTCAGCCATGTCAACAGAGAAAAACAGCTAGGTAGATCAGCTAAACAAAGCTCACCCACACAAACAAGAAAACGGAAAGCAGTATTAAGAAGGATAACATTTTTTACTTCAATTTTTATATATTTTAAGAAAAAAGAAAAAACCCATCAATGATGACAGTTTAGATACACACTCATTGTAAGCACTAAATAAGCTACAAATTACTACAGCACTCAACTTTCCTCACTTGTCTAGAGAAAAACAGTTTTTAGTACTTAAGTAATTATCTAGACATGTCTAAGGGTCAGCTCCCTGTGTTTTCTCCTGTCTACCTGATGAATCTGGGCATCTTGGGGCAATGCAGCAATTGCCTCATGTACACAGACAACCCTCTCCTCCTACCACCCAACACTACAACCTGTGAGAGATGCACTTATATAGCCAAACTGGAAGCAAAGCTCTCTTCACCCAAGACTGCACTAGACAGTCAAGAGGAGAAGGTAAACACTTGCACCACACCACACTCATCACATAGTCCCTCAAAACCAACACCACCAAAACACACACATAGCAACACAAAACACACACCTACATTTGCGGAGGCTCTCAATAAAAATCTGCTCAAGCAACAGAGATCTCCAAAGGAAAAACACATGCAACTTCCACACCCCCCCCCCCCAACACAACCCAAAAACTCAGTGCGCCACTCAACCACAGCCCATAAGACATAATAATGTACCCAACACTCTAATCATAGGTGACTATAGTCAGGCACACTGATGTTCCACTTACCAGGCTAAACAGGGAGAAAGTTACTGTCAGCTGCCTGTCGGGTGCCAGGATCCACCACATAACGCACTCAGTCAGGTCACACAAGTACAAATATGACTTTGTCATTGTCCATGTTGGTCTGAATGACCGGAGACGTGCCTCCCTGGATTACATGAAAAGAGACATGGAAGAGCTCTCCGATCTTGCAGCCCAGACAGGTATGACTCTATCCCTGAAAAACATCCTGCCATCACCCAGAATGATACCACAGTACAAGGACAAAATGATGACTTCAACAACTGGCTAAGCTTCTGCTATCATTTTAAGGGGACCCAGTATCTGTCTGCCTGGGACGACACGATCGACAGGCCATGATGCTTTGCCAGAGATGACCTGCACCTGTCACCCTTGGGATTCCAAATACTGGCTAAGGCTCTTGCCACCAATATAGTGCCTTTTTTAGGCAAGGTTTAAATGACAAATTCACCACCTTAACAGGTACAAGAAAGCAAAATCTGAGGGTAATGCTACTCAATGCTAGAAGTCTAAACCTCAAAATGCATTCACTCAAGGCACTCCTTAAAATGGAGAACATCGACATCTGTGCATAACAGAGACCGGGTTCAGGGTTCCAGAGAGCACCCCTGCATTACCAGGCTATAATTCATACCACACCTTTCGGCCACCTAACCTGGACAGAAACACAAAACGCGGAGGCGTGTCCCTATTCATTAAGGATATCCACACCTCCAGGCCTGCTGCTCAGCATAATGCATCCGAGATGATCCAAGTGCAACTAACTCTGGGCAAGACCGCAATCCAAATTGTAACTTGCTACAGATCCCCCACCATACCCCAGGATTCCCACTCCTAATTTCTAGATACACTGGAAAATATTAGGGTGCAACCCAACACCCTAATAATGGGTGATTTCAACTACCCACAATTAACTGGGAAAATTACTCATGTACCAACTCTTTTGCTCAATGTTTTCTGAAATTCATAAATTCCAATGCCTTGGATCAACTTATCCACACCCCCACCAGGGGCAGCAATATCCTAGACCTGGTCATTACCAACATGGGCGACCGGTGTTCCACACCAGAAGACCATTCTTCATTGGTCAGATCCAACCACAAGCTAATCAGCCTAGACATCCACATCCCACCCCCACCCTCCATTAGGGAAACCACCGTAAAAAAATTCTCCAAAGCCAACTTCACGCTTCTTAAGACAGAAGTGGCAAACTTCACGACACCCATGCAGATGGACAATAGAGGTACAACTGCTGAATCCTACACAAATGCACTTTATAAGCACTTACACAAGTGCATGGATCTTGCTATCCCTAACACAACCAAGATGCTATCTACCAAAAACAGAAAGGCAATTTGGTGGTCCCCTGCCATAAACAAACTCCACAATAGAAGAAAGAAACTATTGCAAAAAAGAGTAAAATCCCATGACTGGAAGAACTCCCTGGTCAGCCTCAGTAAAAAGCTAAGATCCCTCATAAAATCCTCAAAAGCTAGTTATGAAAACAAAATCGCCACTGATTCTAAAGACAACCACAAAGCATTCTAGAGCTATGTCAAGAATCTCAATGGCAACACTCAGATCTGCTCTGAGTTACAGCACAATAACACTAAATAAAAAGAACCAGCTGATATTGCCAACATCCTGGCAGATAGGTTCAGTGCTAACTTTACCCCCCCCCCCCCCCCAAAGGGCCCAGCTCTACACCGGAAGAATGCAAACTTCCTGTAATTATGGCTGCACAGGTAAAAACCACACTCTCCAAAGCCAAGAACACGGCATCCATGGGACCTGACAATATCCCAGGCTGCATTCTACATTAACTACAGAATGAACTAGAACCCTACCTAAGCACCACGTTCAATCATAGCCTCACCTCAGGCTTTGTGCCCACTGAATGGCGCACAGCGACGGTTATACCACTCCATAAAGGGGGAGCCACCACGGACCCCAGGAACTACCTCCCATTAGCCTAACGAGCCTGGTCTGCAAGGCCGTGGAACTTATAAACAAAGACATTGGTAATCTCCAAACTCTGGACCCCACCCAGTTCGGGTTTGTAAAAGGCAGATCATGTCTCCAAACCTGATCGACTTCTTTGAAGCAGTCACCAAAGCCATAGATTAGGGTAAGGTGGTTCACACAGCCTATCTAGATGTCGCCAAGGCTTTTGACACCATCTCCCACTCTGGAATTATAGATAAACTCACTAAACTAGGTATAAATGCCCATGTCACAAGATGGGTTCCCAACTGGCTCACTGACAGAACCCACACTGTGAAAGTAGCAGACTCCAAATCCAACTTCAGACCAGTGACAAGTGGAATACCACAGGGTTGTATCTACTTTTCTGAAGTACAGGCTAACATAGAAGGTCTTTGGCTAACAAAGTTCGCAGATGACTGCAAACTAGGAGCCATAATTGAAACTCCTAACAATGTGGACATACTACAAAAGGGACTCACTGAGACAGATGCCTGGTGTCAAAGCACTGGCCTCAAGCTCAATGCCAAAAAGTGCATAGTCATCCCTTTGGTAAAAACTCTGTACCCATAAACTACAACATAGGCGGTAGTATACTTAACACCGAAAGTGTGATAAGAGACCTTGGGACACAGGTGGACAGTAGTCTCTCCTTTGATAATCACATCGCCACAGTAGTCAGGAAATCCTTCTACATGGCACACCTCATCACAAAAGGTTTCTTATCCAGAAAAAAAAGTGGTTATTGTTCCCCTCTACTCATCACTCAATAGACCCATTATAGAGTACAACGCCGCTTTTGGTATGTACCTCACAAGACATCTACAACTGGAAAGGCTGCAGAAATACCTCACAAAGAGGATTACCGACCTCAAACAGATGCTCTACGCAGACAGTCTCAAAAAACTCCAGCTTTACTCCGTCGCATATCACCTACTCAGAGGCGATCTCTGCCTAACATACAAAGCTACGCCAAACACAGAGCTGTTAGACATGCTCCACTTAAAGATATCTCAATCCCTCTGAGCTACACGCTCTAGGGACCTAAACATTGTCACCACAATAAACAGAACATGCTGGAAGACTTCCCATACTCTGGAGCAAACTACCTATCTATATCAAACAAAGCTCCTCATTAGCACTCCAAGAAAAATCTTGATGACTGGAAGGGAAATAGGAAATTCACCCTGGGGATCACCTCTGTGGCTCTGCTCGACAAGGGCACAGGAAAAAAAATTCTTGGGTGGTGAAAGCCAGGGTAACTTTTTGGCTAGGCTTGTACAGGCCCTAGGGCCAACAGCCTGGTACCTACCTATGAACAAGTGTGTACATGGTAACTACTACAGAGGGAGGGTGTGGAACTATCAGCAATGATAGTTGGGAATACAATGAAGTGTAGAGGGAAAAAGCATCAGTGATGATACTTATAGAAACACATTAAGTGTAAGAAGAAAAGGAAACCAGACAGAAAAAAAAGTATAAGAAAATTCAGAAAAAATTACCTAAACCCACTAGCGCTCAACAGTAGAAGCTAGATGTGACCATTTCAGAAAGCAGCAAATGAGATCTGAGATAATTGAGAGAGAGGGATTTTGGGTACATCAAAACAAAAGTTTGGAAAGAGCTGTGGCTATGCATTTTAATAAACTACACTCAAGCACTATACAAGTTAGAGACTTGTGCAGATTGCTTGCGAAAACAAATGTATTGATATACAGCACTAGTTGGGATGCAAGAGGATGCCTTGAAGTGTAAGATTTAAAGATTGCAGCTGGTAACATTACACTTTTTTGTATTATATAATTTGCTGACCTGTGAATAACACTTATTTATATCCTGTGTTTTTAACTCCACTGAGGGTTGTACACCAACGTGACTGACATTTAAAAAAATCATGTATCAAGTCAATGTTAAGTGTATTTTGTAAATAATGTTTTAAGTAGCTTCTGAAGTACCACAGCTCTTTCCCAAATAAATTTTTTCTTATTAACAGAGGGGTTGGCCAGGAAAGACAGGGGCTGGAATTAAGGACTCTTGCTAGCTCTACTCCTCTAAGGAGATGTCATGATTTCTTCCTGCGTAGCTAACAGCGCACAATAAATGCTGAGGGCTCTACTGCAAGCACACAGTAATGCCCATGTGCTGGCAGATTCAGTTATGCTAACTAAAATGATACCATACCATGCACTGCAAGTTGTTGTAAAGGGTAGGACAAAAAGGGTCTATGTTCGCACATCGAAAAAAATTACAGCAAATGGCTAATAATCAAACATTAAACAGCAAAAGTTTAACGTACTGAACATGCTTAACAGCAAAAAATAATTAAATGAATGGCCACAGTTGGCCAGCAACCAAGAAGTACCGCGATGCATAAGTTAAGTGAAGGAAACTTTTTAAAAATTTGACCCATTTCCCACTGTAGTACGATCTTGGAGTTGGTACATATAGTTAAGGAGGGTGTGGATGACTGAGCCCCCCACCTTGATTGGTTACATTCGAGATGTTGGCCAACTATGGCCATTCAATGAATTATCTTTTGCTGTTTTTTTCAGTATGTTAAACTTTAGATGTTTAATGTTCACTTATTAGCTGTTCACTTTAATTTTTTTCGATGCTCAAACAAAGACCCAGGACAAAGGGGAAATGTCCCCTGCCAACAGGCTACTGTTATCTAGAATGCTCCATAACTCCTCTTTGTCATGGTTATTTAGATTAAGGAGGGTACTTTAACACAACTAATAGCAAACAATAAGGGCATGCTGTCTAGCAGACCACAGAGGAATCTATCCAGTTTTCCCAACTACTCCAGAGTACTGTATGGTTCTGTGACTTGCAGAGTCATGCAGTAAGCAAATGGAGGCTGGGGGAAATTATACCCTGAACTGCAGGAAGCAGTTTAACAGCTCATAACCTTACATCTCTGTGCTAGATGAAAGGCCAAGCATTTTTTTTTTACTGTACTTAAGTCAGCTAAAAGGAGAAGAGTTGACAGCCTGACCTTCCCCCCTATAATTTTACCCAACAGCTATGCTTCAGTTATAATACTGTATTGACAGAAGTGCAGCCATTCTACAACTCAGTTCTAGAGTTGCAAACATAGCAACCTCCTATGATTGTTTGAACATGTACACTAGTGCCCAGCATAGCATTTTAGAAACAGAGTATTCCATCAACAACTACTACTGAATGATGGTTTCAAACTTCTCTATACTCGGATTCCTTAGATATTAGTTGGTACTTCCATGCAAGTGAAACAAAAAGACTGTGATGCACCATTCCATAATATGAAAAGTTACCTCTGTGTGCTCTGACATGGGTCTGAAAACAGTTGTAATACTTGTATTTCTTCCCACATATTCCACATTCATATGCTCCTGAAATAAATGTAGAAAAAAAAACTTTAGAAGAAAATTTACTCATACAATCAAAAATGAATTATTCAGTCTACATTCTATTTGAAAGTAAAAGATGAAACTGTTATATGTTACAAGATAATGCCAAAAAACACTTCACAAAATCAAGTTCAAACAAAAGTTATTATGTACTTGCCATAATGCACCCATGTTGCCTATCTATCCAGACCATCAAATCTCAGTGCCTTTTTTCCCCAGCTTTTGGATATGGGGCTCAGGTTTCTCCCTTACAATGCCCTTCTACACCTCAGACTGAGTTTGCCTCAATACACTGCATATATCCTAAGATATGCCCAAGTAAAAAAAAAAAAAAAACATTATACCCTGCCAATGTAGATAATAGGAAAGATCAGGTCAAAGGCTGAAATTATGAGAAGAGTCTGATCAGGTCCAATCGGTCAGCCAAGAGCTGAATGTGACAATTATGGCAAGAGGAGTGGAGGGATAGATCTCGATGGATAAAGACAACACAGATCTAGCATTATGTTAAGTCCGTAACTTTCTTATCTGACGTCTTATCCGTTTGACCCAATGAGTGGGGCAGATTCCCCAGCTACTAGAAATTCTATGCTATTCTCAAAGAAGGATATTCCAATGGATGGTGGAGCTGAAAAATGCAAGTGATCTTGACTGTACATCCAGCTTATGGTGAGACACAAAGGTATGGAACTGTACACCATGAAGCTGTAGCACAAACATCAACTATGGGAACTCTGGAGAGGAAAGCAGTGGAGGCTTTCACTTCTTTAGTTGACTGAACCTGAGGTTTATGTGGAAGTGCAAATCCTTTTTCTACACAGACAAAGGCATCAACAGCCACCTGGACAATCTGACTTTATAAACACCTTGGCAGGATTCAGCTTTTAAGAATTAAATAAAAACCTGATCTGTTTTCCTGAACTACTAGTTCAATATAAACAGAATCTCAATTTACAATGACCGTCTATCAAGTGAAAGATATATTTAACTTAGAAAGATCTAATAAGAACACTGACTTAAGAAATGCCCCTGATGCCAACTTAGGAAGAGATTTATAGTTAGTTCAATGGGACACCCTACACTTATTAAAGATCAAGTAGGGAGTTTTGCAAGGCAAGGCTTAAATCTCTGAAATTCTTCCAATAAAGGTGACAGCTTTGGGAAATAGTTTTCCAAGACAAAAATTTCAAATCTGTAGACACCTCTGGTTCAAAAAGGGGTTTGATAAATGCCAGAATCATAGTATCCCAATGAGGAATGGGGCCTTTGATAGGGGGTCCAAGAAGAAAATTATCTTTAAGAAAGCCTTGGACAACTTTAACTCATTACAAGAGAGTGTGTCTCCAGGCATTTCTACAGTTACCTCCCTACTGCGCCTCTAAGCATCAAATATTGCTTCTTCATATTTGCATTAATAATTCCAAAACCATGCTACATGCAAGGTATCAGTATACTTTATCCAGAAGTTTACATAATGGCACACACAACAGTACTGATATTTGACCTCTATCAATGAGTATTTGATAAAATTGTACGCTGACAACTTTATTCTTTTAAATTCTCAAGCCACATCCACGAGGAGTTAAAGTCACACACTCAGAAGAGCTGTACTGGAGGGAATGAGTTAGGATGCAGTAAAGCTGTGGTTTTCCCCATCATGAAATATGGATATGGCTGACATTCAAACTTCAACGGCAAGTAAATTAGCATCTTTTTGAAATACTGCAAGAAATTCAAAAATAAAAAGGAGATGTGCCAAAAACAGACCCATGACCTTACAAGAAGTCTAATCGGCGTATCTTTTTCACTTACTTCTGTAAACCTTCCTTATGTTGGGTGTCTGGGATGACAACAAAATGTGGCAACACAAAAATGCCTGGCATCCCAAGACATCACTGGAATTGGAGGAACCATACAGTTAAATTGTATTCCTTCCAGGTCTTAGTGAGGCTGGCTGGACATATGGGACAGATGGTGTAGATGAGGATCCAGAAACCATGTAGGGTATTTCAGATGAGACCAAAGATAGGGGAAGCAAATCTGCCAAGGCCATAAGAGAGCTCACCTTGCGCCAGATGGCTTTCTGTAGAAATTTATTTATGGGGAGAAAGGGTGGAAAGACGTACAAAAGACCAGAGGAACAACTAAGGACCAGTGTGTCCCTCGGTGACTCACCTTCCAAGGCCATCAGGGCAAAGTAAATGATGCACTTGATGTTTAGTTGGGAAGAGAAAAGGTCGTGACACAGCTGGTTCCAGTGACTTTAATTCACTGTTGCCACTGCTTGGTTGAGGGACCATTCGTGGGGCAGATGAATACACCAGCTCAGTTTGTATGCTAAAACACTGGAACTCCCAGAGATGTGCAATGCCACCAAAAAGCACTGTAAAGAACAGTGCTCACTAGGAAACCTTCATGGGTTTTTGGCATAACTGGTGTAAGTAGGTTCCCCTCTTTGTTGATGTATCACACTACTGCCATGTTCTCCATCTGGATGGAGATCACACCTTTGGGGAGACAGCCCTAAATTCCCAAGAATCTAGTCTGAGTGCTCATTTCCAAAAGAGTGGTGTCAAGGTTGATTATTGATACAAACCATGTGCATTGGACACCTTCATAATGCACCCCCCACCCAAGGAGGGAGGTGTCTATTCTTACAGTGGCCATCAGGGGTGGATATCAGAAAGGACAACATCAGGAAACAAGAGAAGAGGTCAGCAACAACAGAATATTATGCATGCATACCAGTGTGTGATGTACTGGAAAGTAGAAAGGCTGATGCAAAGTTGATTACTGAACTGAAATGATTATCCTTGCTACAGGATTGTGTGAAGCAACAACTTGCAAGGCTTGAAGAGTAATAGAAAGGATCCATGATTGTGGGAACTTGGTTTTCTCGGATGTCGTGTCCATGTGGTACCCTACAAACTCGTATTGACCAGACTGGAGTCAGTTGGCTTTTTGTCTGATACCCAACTGTTTGGAGAACAGGAGAAAGACCATGCACTTAATTGGTTAATATATGGTGGAAGCAGTAAGGAGCCAGCCCCCCCCCCCCTCCCAGATACGTTAACACTCAGTACCCTTGCAGCCTCAGGTAAGGTGCTACCACTGCCATGCATTTGCAGAGCACCTTGGGGGCTGTGGTGAGACAAACTGGCTCCAGCCAAAAACAGAGAACCTTCTGGATTGCTTTACTATCTTTACATGGTAGTAAGCATCCAGAGGATCTAATGAATACATCCAATCATCCTTCCCCAGAAGACATAATATAGACTGCACCATGACCATTTGAAACTTTGCCTGACAAACTGATTTACATAACCGAGGTCAAGAATGGGTCTAAAGTCCCATTTTTTTTTCTCCAGAAAAAGAAAAATCTTTAATAGACTCCAGGTCCTTGCTGGTCTGGTGGGACTTCCAGATGACTTTTTTCCAGCAGCTTTGCTAACTCAGTTGCAGTCACATTTCTTTGACTAGGTGGAAAGTTGGGAATTCTTTTTTTTGTTGATTGGAGAAAAAGCAAACACAGTAACAAAGCTTCTGGTGATTATCTTGTGAACCAAAGTAACTTGAGTAATGGTTAACCAGGCATGATGGTGCAGAGATGAATGATACCTGACTGGCTCCAAAGTTCAGCAGTCAGTCAACTATTCAGGAGTGCTGGAAGAATTTCTCTCTGAAGGGTCCTTGAAACCCTTAATTTTGTGGACAGTCTCTGCCACTGGAGTGCTGTCCATTAAAGTTGTTCCCCCTTCTGCCTCAGGAGGATCTGTAACCAAAAGTGTCCAGGACAAAAGTCAGGGATTTTTGAAACCAGAGCTTCTTTTCACTCTTCTGGTTCCAGGAAAAAGTTCTTTGGAGGGTGGGAAAACATATCCCTACAGCAGACAGTCTTAATCACTTGCTCATTTATGGTAAGCATCTCTTTTACTGTGGGTCCAAAAACAGTGAACGCATTCAAGTATGTGCTAATGACAGATGTCTTGAAATTTATGCAAAGTTGTAGAGACGCAGTCAAGTGTGCAAGTGACTGCTACTAATAAATACTACATTAGCTAACCAAATCTATATTCTAAAATAAATATTAGAATTTTGAAACTTATCTGTCACTGTGCCCTCACAGACCACACCTGGTCTCCAGAGGTAGTAAAAGAGATCTGAGGTACCTCAGGAAGAAGAGCATTAGGTGTAGAATTTGCTTAGTTCAGGTGAGAAGTCCCATGAGGCACAATTCCTCAAGCTCAACCAGTCAAACTTTGGTCACACTTTCACACTGTGGAAATGGAACACTCAGCTAAACATTCTATGCAGTACCCCAGAGTTCTTCCATTCTCTTTTTGGCAGTCTGTTCCTTCTCTTGGAGGATCACCATACAAGAGAGTTTGACCTTCTCAACAGTTCTCTTTAATAACCAGCAAGGAGAGACTGAAATAAGAGGAAAAATAACCCTATTAAACACAATCGCAAACAGCAGGCTGGAAAGGTGACCATCAAGCCAAGAACCTACAGGGTGGGGAAGGGAGATGAAGACAGTCTTCTTGCCCTGTTGAGGAAGAAGCTCTAAAAAAGTACATCTGTGCAAAACATTCAGCCGTAACAGATCTTCAATATGAGATCACTATAAATGTCATAATATTAGAGTTCACTCACCAGCAAACTGTGTTGAGCAAGCTACCTCTTTTATAGCAATTTTTCTTCCTTGCAAGAGCCAGCCCTGAACCAGTAACAGAGTAGGTACTGTTGATGCAGGTGGCCCAAGGATACACCAAAAAAGGTGTTGACACGTGTCTTCTTCAGTTCAAGGCTGAAATGTATACAGAGAGAACATACAGCTGAGTACACTTGCCATAAATGTAGATGTTTGAGTGTACTCACTGTTGCAGTCCTGACTTGAGGAATTTCCTGCTGTGGAAGCCATTGGGCAGCCCAACTACCAGACTCCTTTTTCCTCCTCCTCCAGGAGCTGGTATACACCCTATCTGATGTCACTACGTTTGAATATAACGGGAGTTGGCAGCACAATGACCTTGGTGCTTTCTTGCCCCCAATGAGTAGGAGGCTCCCAGTAGATCTGTGAGTTCAGAAGTCTGAGACCATGGATTCCAGAAGAGTTGAGAAGGAGCAAGGGGAGGGGAATCACCCAGCTAAGAAGGTGAATGTACTAGCCCATACAGTAGAGGAAAAGGAGGAAGAGAAATAATACTGCAACAGTGAATACACTAATCTACATTTAGGTAAGTGTACACAACAATACTATGTTCACAGTGTTTCACTGTTGCAGTCCTGACTTGTGGGATGATTCCCAATTCTGAAAGAAGCATGGATGGAAGATTTAAAGAGAGGCAAGGATGCTCTGCAAAATGGCTGTAGTGGCACATCCTGCTCTGGATTTTGAAAAGGTAGGAAGATGGCAATGTTTTGTGAAGGTGTGCACAGAGGGACCAAGTAACTACTTCCAAATGTCCTTAATGGCCACTCTTTTAAGAAAAGCAATAGAGGTAGAAGTGGGCCCTAGCTGAAAGTGTCCTTACAGCATCAAGAAGCTTCTTACCACGATGGCTGCAGTAAAAGGAGATACAGTGGGAGATCCATCTGGTGATGGCTTGCTTGGAAACTGGTTTCCCCTTAGAGGAACTGGCAAAAACCACAAACAGTCTGTCTGATTATCTGACACACTTGGTTCAATCCAAGTAGTAATGCAGTTGTCTATGTATGCCCGAAGAATAAAGGATCCTTTCTCCCTTGTTTTGGGGGTTAGAGAAGAATGTAGGCAAGTGTATAGCTTGATTTCAAGTCATCTCCATCACAACCTTGGGCATAAAGGAAGGGTTGATACTGAGTGACACCATGTCCAGGTGGGAGATTTTATTTATTTATTTTATTTAAGTTTCATGAATGGGGAAGTCCACAGCGCCAATAGCCCATTTTCAGTGGGGGCCCGGGGAGAAAAGCTCCAAAATAATTGCAAGTTACATTTCACATGTTACAAAAGGACATAGTTCATACAGTTAATTAAACATTTACAGATAGGTTCCACGATATTTGCAATAGGCTTGTCACAATGTTATAAAAATGAAAAGACATAATTCAATAAAGAAAATTCAACATTTACATAAAGTGAATATTTTTGTTATAAACTCTATTGTAGGTAGGGTTGCCACCTTTTTAAATGCCCAATTGGGACATTTTTGGTACAAACGTCATATTTTGTATGGCAAAACATACTCACGACCAGTACAAAGGACAGAACTTCAATTTTTCTCTAAATAAAAGCTTATTCTTGTAGCATTTTAGTTGCTTATTCTGTTTCTTAAAACATTTAGGTGTTTCAGATGCAGAATAAATGTTTTATGCAACTATTACATAAAATGTAGGAAATATGTTGTCCTAAAACCTCAGGACATTTGCCATTTTTTTAATTTCTTTGCAGGACACAACTGCCCAAAGAGGGACTGTCCCTCGCAAAGTGGGACAGGTGATAACCCCAATTGTAGGTTTAACATTTCAAAATATAATAGGACTCCACACACACAAGGGCTTGAAGCTGAGACACACTTCAAACCAAGTTATCTGTCTTTCAGACTGACTTCATTTTGTCCCTGGAGAAAAACTTTTCCAAGTGAGCATTTTCTTTGGTGGCAAAAAGATCTATTTGTGGCACACCCCATTTTTCATTTATGCTGAGAAAGACTCCCCAATGCAGTTGCCACTCCTGGGGGTCTGAAAGACTCCTGCTGAGGTGATCCTTTAGCCGGCTTTCTCCCAGTAGGTACAGTGCCATGAGGTGCAGCCCTACGGAGTGTGCTGTTTTGTCCATGGCTAGGCAGCAAAGTGGGTAAGAGTGGGTTCCCCCCCCATTTTTGTACCACATAACTGTGGTATTGTCTGTCTTCACCAGGACAATTCCAGGTTTCCATTTCTTTCAGAAAGCAATTAGACCTTTTTGGACTGCTTTAAGTTCTTTTAGATTTATGTGCTTGTTTTTGAACTTGGACTCCCACCTGCCTTGAGTCTGGAAGCAGTTGATGTGGGCTCCCCAGGCTATTTCTGAAGCATCTACTGTCAGAGTTTTGTCCTGAGAAATGAACCTGAAGAGGAGGCCTTGATTGAGGGGACATGCTTGGGCCCACCAAAGAAACTCCTTCCTGAGGCAACAAAGCAGTAACATCTTGAAGATGAGAAACTGTGAATGTTGGCACCACATGTTTGAGGTACCACTGCAGTTTTCTCGTGTGTATTCTAGCTATGGGGATCATGAGAAGGCAAGAGGCCATATATCCCAGGGGCATGACATACTCCTTGACTATGACATAATTCCTAACCAACAGTTTTCTGAAATACAAGGTCAGGAAGGAGACTTTCTCTGGAGGTAATAAAGTGTTCTGAATAGTAGAGTCCAGGAAGACCCCCAGAAACACCATCCTGTTTGTGGAGTCTGTCTGAAATTTTTGTGTAGCGATGGTAAACCCCACTGAGGGCAGAAGACTTGGGAGTAAAATACATCCGCGCTGTGTTTTTCTAGGCTTGCTACCTGAATGAAGCAATTGTAGAAGTAAGGATAAATCTGAATTCTCTTTGTCCTGCAGAAGGCGGTCACAGGGGATATGAATTTTGTTAAGACCCTGGGAGCAGTAAGCAAGCCAAAGGGCACAGCACAGACAAAGAAGTTATGTACTCACCATAACATCCCATGTTTGTAGTCCATCTCGCCTTTCATTCTTACATATGGGTTCGGAGCCAATCCTCGGCTCCGACTCGGCTGATTACAAAGCTCAAAGTCTCTTAGTTGGCTTATGGCAAGGTAGGTATCCCCATAGTACAGTACTAAGAATCCCCAGATGTTCTTTCCTGCTGACTATAAAAGTGAAAAGTTATCTACAAAGAACTACAAAGATGAAAGGTCTCCACCCTACCAAAGGCAATACTATCCTGTCTCCAGATCCACCAGGGATACATGGACGGGGGTAGGTGGGTGGGTTCAAGAATGAAGGGTGAGATGGACTACAAACATGGAACGTTATGGTGAGTACATAACTTCTTTTTGTTTTGTAGTCCTATCTTGGCTTCATTCTTACGTATGGGACAGCGTCCCTAGCACCACTATTTCGGGTGGCTCACAGGAATATACTCTTAAGAACCGTGGAACCAAAGGAAGCGCTACCCTTGAGGTCAAATCCAATTTCTAATGAGGAATAAAGGTATGAGGGGTAGCCCACGTTGCTGCTGCACAAATACTGTCAATTGTGACTCTGGCTTGAAAGGCAGCAGATGTGGACAGGGATCTGGTAGAATGAGCCTTAATTTTAAATGGAAGTTCTTTTCCATTGGAAGAGTAGAAAAGAGAGATACAGTTGGAAATCCAATAAGATAGAGTTACCTTGGAGACTGGCAGACCTATCCTTGTTTCAGAAAAGGATACAAACAATTGGTTTGATTTTCTACGCTCCTTGGTTCTATGCAAGGAGACCCGTAACTGTCTGAGAGCGTCAGGTTGATGAAATTTATATTCTGCACCATTTGAATGATTAGGAAAAAATACATGCAGTTTGATAAATAGGTTCTAATTAGACAGAGCAAACTTTGGGGATGAAGGAAGGGTTTGTATGAAGGGAAACTGTCTCTATGAAAAATCAAGAAAGGTGGTTTGACTGACAGTGCTTGCAACTCTAACACCCTTCTAGCGGATGTAATAGCCAATAGAAAAATGGTCTTCCAAGACAGAAGCTTCAGTTCACAAGAATGCGCGGGTTCAAAAGGCAGGGAAGTAAGTTTGGACAGAATGAAATTTAGATCCCAAGGAGATACAGGATCCAGAAAGGGAGGTCATAGCAAGATAGTGCCTCTAAGGAAAGTTTTATACAATCTGTGAGCTATCAGATTAGGCTCATGTTGTCCCAAATAAAAATTGGATATCGCTGCCAGTTAAACTTTAATTGTAGCAGCAGCTGATCCCTGACGGAAAAGTTTGGTTAGGAATTCTAACACAAAGGGGATGGGTGCTGTGTAAGGATTTACATTTTTCTCTTTTGCCCAGATAGATAATCTTCTCCAGTTGCTAGCGAATAATTTCCTCGTGAAAGGATTGTGGGAAGACGTGAGGATATGTGTCACTGCAGGTGAAAAATCATAAAGCCTGACTAGGGATAGAAGTGGAGCAGCCAAGCTGTCAAGCTGAGGGTGTGGAGGTAGGGGTGAAGGGAAAGTACAGTTTTGTACCTACCATAAATGTAGATGTTCGAGTGCTCATACAGCTGCAGTCATTACAGATGGGTTATCCTGCCGTCAGGCGGGTCCTCAGTCGGCCGAATTCCAAAGTCTAGGTCCGGCAACGGTTGTCGTCACTTCTTCCCTGACGTCAGTGTGGCAGGGGTATAAAAGAGGCAGCCGATGCCATTTTCTTCAGTCTTTCTTGCCGCGCAGTGCCCGAAGCAGAAGCAGTTCGCAAGTGCCTGTCGGCCAGCTCCTGAGATTTATGAAAATACTTCAGCCGAAGTCTTCTTGAAAGCTAAGTACCCCATTGGGGAAACTTTTCTTGCCAAGTGCGTCTCTTGGTGACTTCCCCTGAAGGGGGGATAAGGGAGAAGTAGATGCTGCATTTGGTGTTGATTGGACTGGCAAAAATATCGCAGTAAGGCTGTCCCCATTTGCAAAAAATCTGTTCTGTGACTTTCTGATTTGGAGACCACTCGTGCGGCATCAAGACTGCCCTGCTGAGCTTGTCGGCTATCACACTGGTTGTCCCAGTGATACGCGTTGCTACTAGAAACTGCTGGGAAGATATCGCCCACTGCCAAACACTAAGAGCCTCTCGACATAGGGGCTAAGATCTGGTACTGCCTTGCTTGTTTAGATACCATACCACTGACATTGTCCAATTGGATTGCTATCTTTCCTAGAGGAAGAAAGTTGTGAAGTGCTTGCAATGCTAGTAGCACTGCTCTCATCTCTAGGACACTGATATGCAAGTGAGCCTCATGATCTTGCCATGTGTCTTGGACAGTCCTGCCTAGATAATGCCCCCCCCCCCATCTGGGAGGCATCCGTGGTCACAGTAGCAATGGGTCGGCGAGGAAGGAAGGGTGTTCCTGTCGTCAGTTGATCAGGCTGAATCAACAACGAAGATCCTTTTTGCAAGATTGCGTTATGAGAATATGATGAGACCGAGGCAGTTGTTGAACAGACCACTGGGAAAAAAGTAGCCATTGAAGGATTCGCATATGCAATCTGGCTAGCAGAACTAGAGTTATGGTAGAAGCCATGTTCCCTAAAAGTTTCAACACTGTCCTAGCCTTGACTTTTTGTAGCGGAAGTAAGCTGTATATCTGTTGTCTGAGATTTTGAATTCTGTCAGCAGGAAGACGAGCCATCATGGCGACTGTGTCCAATTCTGTGGCTATGTTTGTCTTTTCGGCTTTTTCCCGGTAAGGGGTCGCCACAGCGGAACTCTGGTCCGCTAATGATTGGCAGTAGATTTTTTTTTTACAAAACGCAGAGGTGCCAGCTTGATGACCAACCTTCAATGAAGGCAAGCCCATTTACTCAAGCATGTCTTACGAATGCTACCCAACCGCGGAGAGGACATGCAGACTCCACACAGAAGGCACTCCCAAGCCACGCCGAGAATCGAATGGGAGAACCTCTTGCTGTGGCAGACTTTCTGCAATTTATCATAATTACTAGCTGGGTGCAGAGCTGGATGGTTGAATTCCTGGCTTGTAGGAGTAGGTGGCTGGTGGTGGCAGTCAGGAGCCAGACGTCCAGGTACGGAAACACTTGGAATCCACAACGTCTCAAGTGAGCTGTCACTACTGCCACGCATTTGGTGAAAATCCTGGGGGCTGTGGTAAGACCAAAGGCCAGAGCATGAAATTGGTAATGACTGGCTCCCAGCCGGAAGCGCAGAGGACTCCTGGATGCTCTGGCCATTTTGATGTGGTAGTACACATCCAGGAGATCTATGGAGCACATCCAACTGTCGTTCCCTAACAGAGGGAGTATAGACTGCAGGGTTACCATTCAGAACTTGGACGTCTTTACTTGTTGCGTCTTTCAGCTTTTCCCGGTTAGGGGTCGCCACAGCGGAACTCTAGTCAGCTAATGATTGGCAGTACATTTTTATGTGCTGAGTTGCCAGCCCTGACGCACAACCTTCAACGAAGGTATGTCCATTCATGCTGGTCTCCACACAGACGATGCTCTAGCTGAGAATTGAACAGGACAACGTCTTACTGTGAGGCAACAACACTACCGCAGCACCACCTGATTTGTTTAATTTGCTGAGGTCCAAAATGGGCCTCCAGTCCCCAGTTCAGTTTGGCACTAAAAAGAATCTGGAGTAAGTTCCGAATCCTATCTGGTCTGCGGGGACGGTTTGGATGACTCTCTTTGAAAGCAACTTTTGAACTTCTATGGTTGCCTGATCCCTGTGATTGGATGGAACATCTTGGATCTTCTTGGGAGTGTGGTGTGGGAGAAAGAAGTGTATGGAGTATCCTCTAGTGATTATTCTTCGTACCCACTTGTCTTGGGTGATGTTGAGCCAGGCTAATGGATAAAAAGATAAGTGATCCCCAACTGGCTCCAGAGAAGCACAGCCGGGCCACACATCAGGAGCGATGACAGGGACGGCCACGAAAAGAATCGCGGCCACCCTGATTTTGGGGACCCCCCCCCCCGCCTCTAGGGTGATGTCTACCATTAGCTCTTCCCTTGGCTCTGAAGGAGGAATCACCCTGTGGGTCTGGGAAAAGTCTCTGGGATTTCTTACACCACATTTTCCCGCCAATCTGACCCATCGGATATGGTCTAAAAGGGACGGTAAAACGTACTCCCACGGAAGAGAGAGTTTTCCCTTCCTGTTCGCACCTGGCGAGTGTATCTTTTACCTTAGATCCAAACAAAGACGAACCGTAAAAGGGGGCATTGGTAAAAGTAGATTTGAAGGGCTCCGCAAAATTCCATAAGCACATCCAAGAGTGTCTCCTAAGGGAAACCCCTGAACATGCTGCCCTACCCACTCCATCTGCTGCATGGGATATCAGCCTCAAGGAGGAGAGAACAATGGACTTTAAGGTGGACAACTGAGCAGTAAATTTCTCAGGGACTCCTTCAGTTGATGTACCTTGGAGAGCATCTCCTAGCTCCTTTAGATCTTTTTGAAGCCTAATAAAATGTGTGAGGTAATACAGCAATTTAAGAGTAAAAGCCTCTGAAGAGAAGATACACTTCCCATATCTATCCACCGTTCGAGACTCCTTGTTCGGTGGACGGACAGATGACGTCTCCGCTAGTTTCTTCTATGTGGCTGCCACCACCACCATGGCATCTACAGGCACACCTGTGGTCAACAACTTTCTCTCTTTGGGGGCTGAGAGAAATTTGTTGCATCTTCTGGGGACTGGTTCCACGGCATCAGGAGTTTCCCACACCTTCGGACTAACTAGTTCCAGGAGCTCATCAAAAGGTGGAGACACCCAAGAGGCTGACGGTTGAGACCAGAAAGCCTTCAGGTACACTGACTCCTCATCAGAAGGGGTGACAGTGGGCCAGCCGCCACTCTGCTTCAAGATATCTAAAAATATCTACAAATGAGATATCATCAGAGGACGACCTAGGGAACCTTTCTGACTCCTCAAGGTCAGTGTCTAAGGTGATGGACTCATCCAGGGAGTCTAAATGCTTCCTCTAGCATGTCCTCTTCTGAGGGGGGTTCCTCAGAAGGGTATTCAGGGAGGTCTCGGAAGACTGGGGGCAACTCAACAGGGGCTCCTGAGGCTGCGGGTCTCTGCTGCCAACAGAGAGAGACAGATGGTGCTGAGACTTTAGTCGATGCTTGAGGGGGAAAGAGAACTGGTTCCCTTGAGCGGTGCTCACAACAACACAGCACGCTCCTAATCATTTAGAATGCAGAGCTTTCTGGGCTCAAAGGGCAGCCCCGGTTCTAAAGAAACGGAGGTAGCGATCGGCTCCAAGATGGATGTAGGGTCCAAGCTCAACCTAGAAAATGCACCAAGCAGTAAGCTCGGCACAGAGGAAGTTTGGCACCAAGCGTCCCTGTCGGGGCCAATTGGTGAGCTTCAGCTCTTACACATCAAGGACGATGCTGAAGGTGTTGGAGCAGAACTTGGCTCCAAGACAGACACAAAGGGTGCTGGAACAGAGGGTTCCACAAGTGGTACCAAAATCTCTGGCTCCGAAGGACCAACAGGACTTGGAAGAGGAACAGACACAGGGAGAATGGTCTTAGATGGCTCCGGACTCGACTGGGTCTGAGCCAGCAACAATTTTGGTAAACCAAACTACTTCAAAAGTCTAAGCACTACTCTCTCTACATACTCTTGCAAAAGACTCTTGGAGGATCTGGATGACAGCGTAGGTGACCTAGACCTCAGTAATATGGGAGAGAGTAAAGTTGGGGAGACCAGCTCAGATGTAATTTCTCAGTCGGCTCTGAAAGACTTGGGGCCAACACTGCAGTGTCAACATCGATAACCTTGACCAGATCTGAGGACAATGGAGCAGAAGAGGTATAAGGTTATACAATTTTAATACTTCGAGGAGGTCCAGACAAAATAGTCGGTGCAGGAGAATGACTCTGACGACTTAACCTTCTCTTACTTTGAAGAGGGAGACTTGGAGGATGATGAGGAGCTGGCTAAATCCTTCTCGAAGGAAAGCTTAAGGGGACCTTTCAGTATTAATTTGTTCTTCCTTTCTCGGAGAACTCTGGAGCTGAAGGAGTGACCGAAAGAACAAGATTCCTGTAGATGAATGG